>NC_090932.1:1690472457-1690778035 GCF_040938575.1 Ambystoma mexicanum | reverse complement strand
TGTGTATGGGGCATAGAGGGGCAAAGGCTTACAGCCTGTCTTTTTGGATACTAAACAGTAATGGGTTTCTGCCAGTTCCCTGACTTGTGGTTTTAATGATCGGCCATATGTCTTTAGAACAACCCACCCCTTACTAAGCGCAGCGACTGAAGACCATGTCAGATCCTGGCGAGCACTCAGGAAAACTACATAAATGATTGATTCTCCACCCACACAACTTTCAACAAGTTACTAATGCTCATCTCTCGTAGATCTCATAGAAACTAGAAATGACAGGTGTGGGTGCATTGCCTATAACGCTTTGAGGGGTATATAGCAGGTATGGAAATCACTGGGAATCGAGACTTGCATTCAAATTATTGTGGCAATAAGACCCGAGGCGGCGGGCCAATACCGCCCCAGGTAATTCCCGGGCCCGTAGTTATAACGAAGCCCCCGGGCATTACCTGCGGCGGTATTGGCCCGCCGCCGAGGGTCTTATTGCCATTAGTACCCCAGCCCGTTGGGTCGGGGTACTAATGGCATTTCTTTCCATGCCACGTTTCGGAACAGAAAAAAAAAAAAAAAAAAAAAACGGCCGCTGCCATAGAAAGGGAAAACGTAGTCCGTTAGTCCGTTTTCCCTTTCCATGGCGGCCATCGCGAGCGGACTCGCTGGGAACAGAAGTGTTCCCAGCGCGTTCGCTTCCAAGACCAGAAGAAAAAAGAAGGTAATTGGGGTCGGGAGGGCGGAAGGGAGGGGATGGGGAGGAAGAAAAAAAAATGGCCCCGCTCCGAGTATCCACATGGCTGGAGGTTTCCATCGTCCCCCGCCGGAGACGCGGGATAGAAGGTAAGTGGGGTGGGGAGGGAGGAGGGAGGAAAGGCTTGGGGAAAAAAAAATTCTTACCTGAGTCCCTGGCGGGGACGAAGGCAGCCTCCAACCATGGGGAGGCTCGGAGAAGGGATTGCCCTGTTTGGAGCCTCCTCATTGGCTGAGGGGCTGCCACGCCCCTCGCCGGGAACAGAGTACCCGGTATGCGCGGGACGCACTAACGTATACGGGAATACCGTGTGGTCTGGCTCAGAAAAGAGCCAATCCACACGTAGTATTCTCAGGTGCTTTTGGGGTCTTCGCTAAGCGAGAGGTTGGGTCGGCGGATATGAGTTTGGTGGAAGGAGTTGGAGGTCACTCCTGGTGGGCGTCCTACAGTGTGGGATCCGGGAACATAGTCTCAGGTTTCTGTCCTTGACGGCCTCCAATAACGGTACCGGCACCGGTCTCATTCAATGGGGACTGGCCGGTGTAGTCCGACCTTTGCGGGACCGGTAAGTCCCCATTGAAAAAACCATTCCCCATTGCCATTGAGCCCCTATAGGGCTCAATGGGAATGGGGAAGTAGCTAATACCGGTACCACAATTTGCAGTACCGTATTAGCTCTGAAGTCCCTTAACGGGTCCCGTCCTTAACACCTGGACAGACCAGGCATTAAGGAAAGGACCCGCTAACGGACCTCGTAGTAGGGCGGTAAGGGATTACCGGCACCAGTCTCCTTACCGGTGCCCGGTATCTCTTACCGCCCTACTCGGAATGAGGCCCATAGTTTCAGGTTTCTCTCCTTCACTGGACAAGGAATCCAAGGTGTAGGTGGTGAGGTGAAGAGTTGGATCCATTCTGTGGGGCTAAATGATGGGATGGGAAGGGTGTCCATTACGTGGTTGTTCAGATCAGAGGCCTCTGTATGTGAGGGAGGCGATAGCAATGGAGGCAGGAAGTAGGCTGGGGCAAATTAGTTGACTAGTGGGGGGATAGTTGCCATGGTGAGGGTGGCTCTGTGAAGGGCAGCCATAAAGACGTCAGTGTTTCAATGATGAGTTCAGAGATAGGGGACTGGTAGGCGAGGCACACACAGTAGTGCTGGTGCAAGATTTAGGCAGTAGGGCAATGGGCATGGAGCAAGCAAGCACGTGGTCTAGTACGCTAGGCTAGTTCAGCAGGAATGCAGTAGGCTTGGATTTATTGTCTTTTCTTGTGCTAGGGATCAGGACCAGAGAGCTACTAGTGTCAATGTGCAAAAGAAGATGCCCTGAAATAACAGGGTATAACTAGGGGCACACACAAAGAACTACCTAGTTCAGTATTTTAATTAAACAGAGTAGGTCATGAACATGCATTCGAAACAAATACTTTTGAATTGTTCAATACTTAATGAATAATCAAGCATATGTGTCACTTCCAGGTAAGTGTCGATCTTTATGCAAAACTCTTTTAATTTCACCAAATAACATATGCATACAGAATTCCTCAACTGTGGGAATGCTTACATAAACATTTCATTCAATTTCTCATGAAAAGTACCAAACATAAAAGTTTGTATTCATAAATAAACAAATAATTTCATTTCCCAACACTTCTAAACATATATGTGTGTATGTGGATCTCCAAATCAACAGACAGGTGATGTTGTTCTATACCTATCTATCTGGCTACTACGCGTTTCGGGCTAATCCGGCCCTTCTTCAAGTAATGGAATATCCAGAGCAATACATTCATTAGGGTTTCCCAACTACAAACTTTGTAAGAAACTTTTGTTTGAACCAAAAACAATTTGTGTCTATCAATATTCATTCATCATCATAAATAAATCAAAGAGATGCTGTTCTGTTCATCAGCCTTTACTGGGAGCGAGTTTTAGGGCGAGATCCGCCACTTAGGTGTTCTTGACTGCAGTTTCCTTCTTCACAAAAGGACCCTGTGAGAAGACATCATTGTATTACTACCTACGATAGTATCACCTAGTACAGTCATCATCGGAGTTTGTGTGGGAATAGGCGCAAAAGTGTGCGCTGGGTCCCACTCCAAACTCCTAGTTACATAGATTGAAGTGTCATGTTCAACGATTCCAAAAATACTCACTCATAGTATTCTTTTAATCTGCTCCGAAATGATATCTGCAGATTCCCTTGGACTGCTCTGTCTGTAATGAGATACCCGAGTCTCCATTAGTGTGTTTTAGATTAGCCATAAGCGTGTCTCTGGTGACTTGTAAACATAAGAATAGATAGGCATACCTGTGGGACTACGATCCCCTTGGAAACGAGAAAACGACCTCCGTAGGCACGGATGAATCAGTTCTCAATGTTGCACTGTAATTCGTGTCGCCAGAGCTGTGATAATGGGCTCCTTATGGATGAGACTGTTCCTATTACAAATAATATGGGTCTAAGTTATGGTCCCGCTGAACTCCAGTATTTAGATATGCTAAGTAGCGAACTTAGAAAACAATTCAGGTATAAAGCCTACCTCGCGCGGACACGCCACATGCAACACGGAGCGTGAGATGCGCCCGGCTGGTGCGCGTGAGCCGCGTTAGTGTTCGGCTGCTTCCTCTGTGGGCGGACAATCTGTCTGAGCTGCTAATTCTCCCAACTACTTAGACCGAGTAGCGGGTTCTGTGAGTAAACACTGTGCCTTGCTGGTTACTCCCTCTAGTCTACGCTGCCACATCTAGTGTGTTACACTTCAGCACCTAGACCTCCATTTCGGGTGAGTATCAAAGCACTCACCCAGAATGGTGTAGATTCTGCAAGTCACGTCATACGTGTGTGAGGTCACGTGATTTGTATTTACTAGATGTTAAGATTTGAACCATCTATATGAGTCAAAGTACTCACCCAGGAGGTTGCAGATTCTGCAATTTGCTCTTGTGATGGACATGTTATGGTAACGTGGTTAATATTAATTAGATACTGATAGTATAACCATCTATATGAATAAACACCGTGGATGTGCTGTTGTCGGCTATATTTCTTTAAAAGTTGATTATAGATCAACTAAGAACCTTTCTTTAATAATGTAATCTACGCGTTTACAGACTGATTGTCGTGTGAACCAGCCAACAGCATGTTTTTCTAATATTACGCTTCAAGTAGGGAAATGTTAAATGCACATATTATACTAAATTCCTTACTTTGGACCTCAGTGAAATGATTCAATTGCAGCAACACAAATTTATGTACAACTCTTGCTAATATGTAATAACTTGATTAAACATGCCTCTTGTTCAAAAACACAGTATTATCACATCTCCATAGAAAAGCACCATATCTTAATTGGCATTAAACAGTGATGTAACCAATTTCTGCTTCAGTGCTACTATAAGGGTTCTCGGGTGACTCAATAGACAGAACAAGTCCAATATTGACAGGTGACATACCATCAATTCATCCCCCGGGGGGACATTGAGTCGAGCTTGTCTATCCAATACACTTCTCTCTGTTGTAACAATTTCATTTGATCCCCACCTCTTCTGGGTAAGATCACATGCTCCAGGTTTATAAACTTGACTTGTGCAACTGTATGTTTGTATTCTTTAAAGTGCATAGCCACCGGGGATTTAGGTGAAGATTGTCTGATGTTCGACTTGTGTTCTCCCCATCTAACTTTGGCCTTCCTGCCCGTCAGGCCTACATAGAAGAAACCACATGGACATTTTAACCCATAGATTACATTCATAGTGTCACATGAGGACGTGTGTTTTAGTGGTATTCTACCCAGAAGAAGTCAAGTTTATAATCCTGGAGCATGTGATCTTACCCAGAACAGGTGGGGATCAAATGAAATTGTTACAACAGAGAGAAGTGTATTGGATAGACAAGCTCGACTCAATGTCCCCCCGGGGGATGAATTTAGATTGGGATCTATCTTGTTACCTGTGAAAATCAAGTTGTAAATTTGTTCTTTAATACCAAACTGTTTGCTCCCTGGCTTTGACGTTTTCATGTACTAATGTTAATAAGAATACACGTATAAGACCAGATGGTATGTCACCTGTCAATATTGGACTTGTTCTGTCTATTGAGTCACCCGAGAACCCTTATAGTAGCACTGAAGCAGAAATTGGTTACATCACTGTTTAATGCCAATTAAGATATGGTGCTTTTCTATGGAGATGTGATAATACTGTGTTTTTGAACAAGAGGCATGTTTAATCAAGTTATTACATATTAGCAAGATTTATACATAAATTTGTGTTGCTGCAATTGAATCATTTCACTGAGGTCCAAAGTAAGGAATTTAGTATAATATGTGCATTTAACATTTCCCTACTTGAAGCGTAATATTAGAAAAACATGCTGTTGGCTGGTTCACGCGACAATCAGTCTGTAAACGCGTAGATTACATTATTAAAGAAAGGTTCTTAGTTGATCTATAATCAACTTTTAAAGAAATATAGCCGACATCAGCACATCCACAGTGTTTATTCATATAGATGGTTATACTATCAGTATCTAATTAATATTAACCACGTTACCATAACATGTCCATCACGTGAGCAAATTGCAGAATCTGCACCCTCCTGGGTGAGTACTTTGACTCATATAGATGGTTCAAATCTTAACATCTAGTAAATACAAATCACGTGACCTCACACGTATGACGTGACTTGCAGAATCTACACCATTCTGGGTGAGTGCTTTGATACTCACCCAAATTGGAGGTCTAGGTGCTGAAGTGTAACGCACTAGATGTGGCAGCGTAGATTAGAGGGAGTAACCAGCAAGGTACAGTGTTTACTCACAGTACCCGCCACTCGGTCTAAGTAGTCGGGAGAATTAGCAGCTCAGACAGATTGTCCGCCCACAGAGGAAGCAGCCGAACACTAACGCGGCTCACGCGCACCAGCCGGGCGCATCTCACGCTCCGTGTTGCATGTGGCGCGTCCGCGCGAGGTAGGCTTTATACCTGAATTGTTTTCTAAGTTCGCTACTTAGCATATCTAAACACTGGAGTTCAGCGGGACCATAACTTAGACCCATATTATTTCTAATAGGAACCGTCTCATCCATAAGGAGCCCATTATCACAGCTCTGGCGACACGAATTACAGTGCAACATTGAGAACTGATTCATCCGTGCCTACGGAGGTCGTTTTCTCGTTTCCAAGGGGATCGTAGTCCCACAGGTATGCCTATCTATTCTTATGTTTACAAGTCACCAGAGACACGCTTATGGCTAATCTAAAACACACTAATGGAGACTCGGGTATCTCATTACAGACAGGGCAGTCCAAGGGAATCTGCAGATATCATTTCGGAGCAGATTAAAAGAATACTATGAGTGAGTATTTTTGGAATCGTTGAACATGACACTTCAATCTATGTAACTAGGAGTTTGGAGTGGGACCCAGCGCACACTTTTGCGCCTATTCCCACACAAACTCCGATGATGACTGTACTAGGTGATACTATCGAAGGTAGTAATACAATGATGTCTTCTCACAGTGAAGTGGGAGAATGGAAGACCAGGCTCCCGCCCTTCACCTCTCGCGCTTGGCCTAAGGGGTCACGACCCAGACACCCGCCACGAGAAGAGTTTGCCCATCTACCAGACGACCAAATACCCTGGTACAGGAACATACGGATGTGTCCATTTGCCTGCCCAGCAGCCAGCACTAGCCATGCAGACACCTGCGGCACGGATCAACTAGACTAAAACCTACACGTCGTTAGAGATGCCATGACGACCTAGCCAACGGTCAGCACATCTGTACAAATATACACACTGGACACTCCCGCACCAATCTACACGAAGAATATACTCAGTGCTATGACGTAGGCGACAGACATACTCACGGACATGCATCTTTATTATTTTCTACATAGGCTTTCAAAATGCAGAAACGCAAGACGCATCATGAACTCATCTAAAAAAGCTTGCTCACGCTTCTCCTAAAACCAGTTGCCACAATGAGAAATATAATGAAGACACGATACTGGTCATGAAACTATATGGTACTGTAACCTAAAGCGCCTGTGCACCAGACGGATCCACTTATACACCAGGCCTAAGTAGGCCG
This sequence comes from Ambystoma mexicanum, assembly GCF_040938575.1. Classification (NCBI taxonomy): domain Eukaryota; kingdom Metazoa; phylum Chordata; class Amphibia; order Caudata; family Ambystomatidae; genus Ambystoma; species Ambystoma mexicanum. Next base: position 1,690,771,197 of record NC_090932.1, on the reverse strand, counting down.
CAAGCAAGAGCTTCCATGGACGTTAAAAGAACAAGAGTCAGATTGCTGATCCTGCAGAATGAGCCCGGCGAAGCAACCAGCCAAGGTCGCAATGTTGCAAACCCACATTCCAAGAGCAAATCATCAAGGGCACGATGTTGCAACCTCGCACGCCGCACACCAACGTTAAAGTCACACCTGCAAATTAAACCATACACACAGTGGAAAAACAATATTAATTGTGCAGAATTATGCCTCAAACACGGTCCCATCTCACGTGACCAAGCCGAACCTGACAGGATGCCAAGCCCAGGAGAAAGAAAGCGTCTGGATCTCTCGTTACAAGACATAAGCAGATACAATTAAAAAGGCTCAATGGACATCTGCGACAGTGGGAGCAGTCGGCCTTCCAGCTATGAATAAATCCTCACATTGTCTGCACGTACCCATAGTGAAACATTGTTGCAAATGACAGGTACACCGAGAGCTGGGAACAGCGATGGTCCCAGGCTGGGAAGCTCGCGGGCGCACCAATCAGAACATGGGGCTCCTATCACTGACGCCATTAACTTTAACCAATCATCAGGGGTCTTCATGTAACAATTCTCATGTATCTAATCGTAGGGACAACCCAGATATATCACCTGACTAACCCTCGACCACTAACATTGTTCTCTATACGTGTGCTATACTAACCCTACCACTCGAGTAACCAATCAAGAGTGGCGATAGGTTTTTTTGCTAACTTTCCAATGTGACGCAAGTAGCGCGTCATACCAAGGTAAAAAGGGCCTGCGAGCCCTACGATTGTGTGTGTGTCAGGACGGACGCGTACGCTCCTTGACCCATCCCTGCCGTTTTTGTCTAATAAACAGCAGAGTCACCTTGCTTCTTGCGTGTGTCTCATACTCTATCTCATCTGGGATATACGGGAGGAGTTGGGGCCTCCCTGCCCGGAGGTCTGTGGACGGCCCGGCCGACCCCAGCAGAATTTCCCCCCGACAAGTTGGAGGCACTGCTGAGATCTGTTTAAGATCCACTTTTTTATTTTTACTTTTTCCAGGCACTCCCGTTGCGAGGAGGCCCGGCGGCGCGGCCCCCTCTGCCGTTGCCCCCTTCTGAGGACTACAGGACCATCGCGGAGCTGCGAGAAGACCGGACAGTGCAATCCGGATATTGGCCCTCGGGAGCCGGTTGATAAGTATCCCGCCTGCGGTTGGCGAGTGTCCAGACGTGGTCCAGACGAGGGGAGGTGGCGAGCCGGTTGGAGGGGTGCACGCAGTCGAGCGGCCCTGCATCGAGAGAACTTGGTGAGCATGACACGCACAACAAGCAATGCGAAAATGTGAGGGAGGGGGGAAGAATTAAATAAGGGAGGAGGGAGGTGTTGCACAGGTGCGCGGCGAAGGTTTAACAATTTAGTGTTGGCAATGGAATGAATGGTAGTGAAACGAGTGTGAGAGCAGTCGGCTACGTCACGCGAAAGAGGGGGGCGGAGCACGAAAACATCACGTGTGGCCGCTCGTAGACACTGATTGGCCTAGGTTGCGACTACGTGTAAGGGTGGGTGTGTGTGGTTTCCTACGATTTGGCATTTATTGATCAATGAGTAGATGAGGATCCCTATTGTTCGAGCAAGAAACTCGATAGGTAGATGACGTTTCCCTGTAGGCGGTAGCTAGCTAGTTGCCCAATACGGAAGATAATTGGCTGGTTAAGCCCTCCTGTCGAGGGGCGTATCACACGCGAGGCGACGCAGTGTGCGCAGTCCGATTATATTATTGATTTGATTACCTTGTTCCAGGAGTGACAGGAAGACAGCTGTAGGGTTAACGGGGGTAGATTGCAAGTGTATTTTGAACTTAAAGAATATACAAAGAGCTTACCAGTAGCTCGAAGAGATCGGTGACGTCACCAGTAGGGCTTTCATGGGATATCAGGAGCACAAGGCACCTTCGTTTTGAGAGTGGTGGGGAAGAGAAATATGGTAAGGGAGTGGACACGGAGATAAACGGTAAACGAGTTGATCGGGGAAAGGAGAAGGGGGGAGGGGCGTGGCTGCGCACGGAGAACGCCGGCCACGGCAAGTGTAAAAGGGGGAGGAGAACGTGGAAACAGGACGACTGTATAAGAGCGTCATAAGGGGTACGCAGCCGCAGGGGGCTGCGTGCGCATCGGCCGCAGGGGGCCGTAAGGGTGTTGTATAAAGAAAGAAAGACAGAAGCGAATATACAAATGTAAAACCCCATATTTTTTATAATTTTTATTAAAGGATTGTCGTAAGTCCCCAAACTTACGGGGCCAGGTAAACAATATAAGGTTGTATATTGTAAACTGCTAGTGAGATAAACTGCTACCAGATAGGGGAAGGGTAACAAGTGGAGCGCTACTATGTCACACGGGACAGGGTCGGGAGGGTGGGGGAACACCCTCACTACCCCACTACAACACATATGCACCACACTGCCACCCCATAGGGAGAAACTAATTAAGTACAGCATAGAATGGACCCAGGGGACGGATAACAAAATGCTAACACCATGGCGGCCTAATGGTAGCTTCGATCCATATGCCCAACATTCACTGCTAAACCATCTTCACAATACATACAAGGGGAAGAAGTTGGCAAACCATGTGGAGGTGTTTAACCTATGGAGGATGTTCCAGGGGTCCCGACCAGGACCAAATGGAATGTTCACTATGGGGGAAAAACCGGAAGAAAAGGAGATTAAGGAGGAAGGAGAGGATGGGAAAAAGGGGAGTGAAAGCAGAAAAAACACGGGGAACGGAGAAGGAGGAGTAAAGAATAATAAATTAGATGACATAAAAAAGGAACCGAGCATACCCATAACACAGGAAGTGAAAACAGAGGGAGGGGGGCTGTACCCTTTAAGAGAATTAGGTGAAATAGAAAGAGGACAGTTAAGGGCGGCTGAGGGATACTCGAACCCGGCATACAGCCCTCCACCATATGTGGCTCATAGGGAGATGCCAGTGGGGGAGGGGAGGACTGGAGAAGAGCAGACTGTGGAGATAGGAAATGATGAGTGGGTAGCTGCACAGATACTATTAAAATTACGAGGTTCACTAACTGGAGAAGAGAGGGAGGTAGTAAAGAAAACAGACGAGGATAGTGCCAGAGAGAGTGAAATGAGGGGGGAAGAGCTATTATGGCAAAAGGAAGAGATTTTGGAGGAACGACTAGCAAAGCTAAGGGATGAGCAGAATGAATTGATCAAACAGCTCGAGAGGGAGGAAAGAGAGAGAGCGAGGAAAAGGAAAGAAGGTAAGAACGAATTGGAAAAATTAAGGGAACAAAATGAGGAGCAAAGGAGAGAAGCTGAAAGGGTAAAAGCAGCAGCAGACAGGGTATCAAGAGTAGTGCTGCGAGAGAAGAAGAGGGAAGAAGAAGAAAAAGAAAAAGAAATGGCAATGTGGAAGAGGAGGTTACTATCAGAGACAACTAAGAAATATGAAGAAGGGAAGGTAATAGAGAGTATAGTAGAAAGAGAAAGGGTGAAATGGGAAAGGAAGAAAGAGGATGAAAGAATATTGGAACAGATGAGCAATGAAGTGATGGAGGAATTAAAAAGGAAAAGGGAGGAAAATAGTAGGGAGATGGAGGAGAGAAGTGAAGGAGGAAGAGAAGATAGGAGTAGGGAGAGTGAAAGATGGGGGGATGTATATAGAAGCAGAGAAGTAGCGACAACATCAGCACTAGGGGGAGCAGTTGGTAACGGAGAAAAAGGAGAATTAGACCTAATAGACTTACAAACAGTAACAATAAAAGGGAAAAAGACCGAGTGGGGGGTGCCGTTTATGACTGACTTTTGTAGTGAGGAAGAAGAAGGAGTGGAGAAGGAAGGAAGAAAAAGTGAAAGGGAAAGTTTAGACAAACTATACCTCACCCGAACCAACATAGACTCGCCATGGATCAGTAGGAGAAAGGATGAGCTGGAGAGAAGTGAGGAGGGAGAGCAAGGACTAGCGGAAGGACGGATACATGAAGCCACTCCCCTACCCTCCCCATGCCCGTCACGCCCTCCCCCATCGCACCCTACATGCTCAACCACCTCACGCTCATTGCGCAAAATAAAGCTTGCGCCCTTCATAGACGAACTGACACCCTATGCATGTCGGCTTAGAGACCTCCCTAGTCGCAGGCAGGACAGACGACTACACATGCCCACATTAAATAAAGGAAATGATGAAAGGAGGGGAAAAGATGGAGAAGAAAGAGTTACGAGCAGGGGTAATAAGGGCGAAATTGAAGATGTAGAAGAAAGGGAAGAGGAGGAAGGGTGTGAGGACTCGATATTATGGAACATAACGGGTGAAACGAGACACAACTTAATGCCACTTTTGGAGAGAGGAGGGGTCAGACCACAGTATGTCCCTTGGAAGCATACAGATAAAGAAAATATAAAATGCAGGCTTCCATCATTAAGGTGCGGGTAAGTGGATATATGAAATGGAAAAACACACCGCAGGACAGAAACTAGCAGTAGGAGATGTAAAGGGCCTTTTAATATCAATATTAGGGGATAGAGCGGATGACATTTGGAAGAGAGCGGGATTTCATGGGGTAACAATAACAAACACATCGCATGATGGGGCACCATTCGCAAACTGCAGACATGCACTGTGGCAGGCACTGAGGGTACAGTACCCAGACACATCAGACATAGGAGCAATTACTTCCCCTAAGATGCGTGAGAATGGGGATCCTGTTGATTATAGCCAGGAGATCCAAGAGAAGTGGCGCATGGAAACTAGAGAGCAATGGGATAAAACACCAGCAATATTCTATCATATACTAGTACAAGGGCTCCCAGAAGGAGTTCAGAAACAACTAAAGAAAGTAGTGGGAATGGAAGCAAAACCATGGCCAGAAATACAACTGACTATAGTACATCACTGCAGGACATGGCAAGGAAAAATGAAACAAAAGGAAGAGGACAGGAAAACAGAAGAGGCTAAACTAGTACAGAAAAAACGTACTAAATACACAATGGAAGGGGCACTAATAACTACGCCCACAACAATGGCCCAAAGCCCCACACAAGTAGTGGCTGCACAAGATCCCGCCCAAATACCACCTTCACAGACTATAACACAACAAGCGCCGCCACTGCAATCACACACAACCAACATGGGAGGAGGGTACCCAATGCAAGGAGCTGGGTATTATAATTATAACAGGGGGAGAGGAGGATTTATGAGAGGGAGAGGATACGGATATAGCACCCAACAGCAGGTGGGAGGACTTAGAAATTCCTACCCCACAGGGCAACCAGTATACCAGGACAACACAGGGAGCTTCCCATGGCAGAGTAGGGAACCACCCGTGTGTTGGAGTTGTGGATTATTAGGACACATGTCACGCACGTGTAGGGTTAGGCCAGGAACACCAGCATGGAATGAACAGGGACAACCTAGGACCTCACAAGAACAGAAGGGCATACAACAACAGCAGACGTTGCAACAGGGAAGTGAACAACAACAACAAATAACACAACAACAGCCACAGACATATTCACTGCCACAACAACAGGTAGCGATAACACAACAACCCCAAACACAACAAACACAATTGGGTAGGGTGACGGTCTTGGGACACAACCCTTACACAGGAAATGGCCAATCATTGTACCCTCAATAGGACAGCCCACAGACGGCCTTGGTGTGTCCCATCCTGTCAGTAACACCTAATAGTGCGGAGGAGCCACGCATAGACGTAACGATAGGTGACAAAAAATTATCATTCCTTGTTGACACCGGGGCGACCCGGTCTTGCATAAGGGAAGGTAAATTTAAGATGTCAGGCGAAGCCATGAACACCCAAGGATTCTCTGGGGCTAGAGGGTTGGTTCCCTTTACTGATAACATTCCCTTATCTATTGGAGATTATGATCTGTCAGTTCCACTTTTATATTATAGTGCCTCACCAGTAAATATACTGGGGAGAGACATAATTAACAGGTTGAATATGACGATCTCCTTTACAGAGGACGGCATAATTTGCTCTACTCCAGGGATTAACATGCTCACAGCACGACAGATTATGCAAGCATACTGCGGACAGACAGCGATTAGGGCGGAGCCACTAGATGGCAAGCTATTCCAGTATGGAACAGATATGGCATTTGCATGGATGCCAGGGATAGAAGGGAAAATATGGAGGAGGCCAGCAGCCTATCTGTTCCGACCAGAAACACCTGTTAATGAACCAGAAGGAAAGGTGGTTCTAATGGACATTGAGAGCATTATTGCAACAGCTGATTATATTGCTGTGCACGCCCAAGATAAAGAAGGAAGAGCATGGAGGGCAGTGATAGCACTAGCAGAAGGATGTAGGCTAACCCAGGTGTCAGATAAGGAGCTGTTCTCAGAAGAAAAGGAGGAAGGTGAAATGGTGTTCATGATGAGTGTAGAAATATGGCTAAGAGTGGCTCACAAACAAGTAGCACAGAAAATTGTGATGGCACTTGAGGCACCCGCATGCACCCCAGTCACCTTCTTTAAGGAGGATATGTCAAAGGTACCCAAATCATTGTGGACTACTAGCCCTTATGACGTGGGGTGCATAAAAAGCATAGGGGGAGTAAGAATAAAATTAAAAAAGGTGCAATACTCCCCAGAGTGAAACAGTACCCACTGTCAAAAGAGGCAGATGAGGGCATATATGAAACCATAACGGCCCTTATAAACAATGGCATATTGGTCCCCTCAGAATCACCATGCAACACGGCTGTGTACCCAGTGCGCAAGGCTAAAAGGGGGTCTTGGCGCTTCATACAGGATCTCAGGCCCTTGAACAACATAGTAGAAGCAGAATATCCCGTAACAGCAAACCCGGCCACAATATTGTGTGGCATTCCAGCGGAAGCATCACGATTTACAGTGATCGACCTTAAAAATGCTTTTTTCTCAATACCATTGCACCCAGACTCACAAGATCTGACAAGCTTCACTTACCGAAATACAAAGTGGAAACATACCAGATTGCCACAGGGGTATTGCGAATCACCCTCAATTTTCAATAGAGTAATACAGATGGATTTGGGTAACATTGAAGTGGAAAGCACAGTGTTGCAGTATGTGGATGACATAATAATTTGCAGTACAAACGAAAGTAAATGCAGAGAGGACTCCTTAAAGATGTTGACAATATTGGCTGAAAAAGGGTACAAGGTAGACATGGAAAATATACAATACTGTCAAGAACAGGTACTTTACATTGGTCAACTTATATCCCAACATGGAAGAAAGATTGCACCACAAAGAGCACAGGCCATTTCAAGCACTCCAATGCCACAAACTGTGAGGGAACTGCAGCAATTCCTGGGGCTGTGCAACTACTGTAGAGCATGGGTATTTGATTACAGCTCGTACATAGGACCCCTGCTTGATGCTTTAAGGGAAGCTAATAAAGGGGAGAAAAAGTTGGGGTGGACTATGGAAATGAAAGAGGCCTTTGATGAATTGAAAGATGCGATATCAACTGCTCCAGTACTGGCATCCCCAGACTATGAGCGACAATTTTTTATATTTTCACATTGCGACTCAGCAGTAATGAAAGCAGTATTGGCCCAAAAAACAAGCATGGGCTATAAACCAGTAGCATTTTACAGCGGTCACTTGGATCCTGTGATGTTAGGTCACTTCCCTTGCGAACAAGGTCTCGCTGCAGCTGCTTTTGCAGTGGAAAAAGCATCAGCAATAACCATGGGGTGTCCAACTACACTGTTTGTGGAACATGAACTATTTGCAATATTGAATAAACCTAAGTCCACCCTAACCACGCAGAGGGCATCAGGTTATGAGATCATTCTGTCTAGAGCTGAACTAGCAATTGTTAGATGTAGCACGGTTAACCCTGCAAGGTTCCTAGCAGAAGTAATTGAGGAGGGAGATTATGCCCATGACTGTACGCAAATAACTGAAATGTACTCATGTACTAGAAAGTTTGAAGAAAACGCACTAGAGGGAGGTGAGCTGTTGTTTATTGATGGGTCATCAACTATTGATCAAACAGATGGGATAAGGAGAACTGGGCAGCAGTGGTAAAAATGATGGAGGTACCGGTGTGTGTGGCTATGAAATGTGTACAATTACCACAGCATTACTCCGCTCAAGCCGCGGAACTGGTTGCACTGATCTTGGCGTTGAAGGAAAGCTTTGACAAACGAGTAACCATATACTCCGACAGTGCATATGTTACATCCACTGTCCACTCAGGGCTGTCGAAATGGAGAAGAAGAGGGTTTAGGAGAGCTGATGGCACTCCAGTGCAACATGCCCTCTTATTGGCTGAACTAATTGAAGTAATAAATGACCCCCAAGAATTAGCCCTAGTAAAATGCACTGCACACACCAATGGTGAAGACCACGTCTCAAAAGGGAATGCAGCAGCAGACGCACATGCGAAATATGCTGCATACTTTGGTGAGATATGGAACCCCCCAGAATCACAGAGAGGGAGAGGGAGGGGAATGGCTAAGGAGATGTTGATAAGAGAAGGGTACACCCATCTCCCAGCCACGCAGATTATGGAGCTACAAGCGGCCGCACCTATGGCCGAAAAAGAAATATGGGTAAAAAGAGGATGCACAATGTCACCAACCGACGCACTATGGCGCCAGGGTGGCACTGGGAAGGTTGTAATACCATTGGCACTTTTGAACACCGCCCTGAGCCAACTACATCATCCAGCCCACACAGGCAAGGAAGTAATTGCAGCACGAATTAGAGAAGATTGGTTCTGCCCCGAGTTAAATTCTCATGTGTCGAATTTTATCAGCAATTGTCTCACATGTCAACAGTTTACGGCCGGCCATACCCTAAAGGTAATAAGAGGTACTATACCCCGGCCAGAGGGACCTTTTCAGCATCTCCATATTGACTATGTTGATATGATCAACATATGTCAAGGTAATAGGTATATGATTGTAGTAGTATGTCCATTCTCAAGGTGGATTGAAGCAGGGCCCTGTTCACACCCAGATGCATTTAGAGCAGCTAAATTCCTAGTGAGGGAGGTCTTCCCCAGGTGGGGAGTGTGCGAGGTGTTAAGGTCAGACAATGGCCCACATTTCGCAAACGAAATGTTCCAGCATATCACATCCTTGCTGAACATAAAACACAAATTCGCATGTGCCTACCACCCACAGGCCAACGGTATATGTGAACGCCTGAATGGCCTATTAAAGGAGGCAATTGCAAAGATACAACAAACAACAAAGAAAAGCTGGTTATATTGCCTTCCATTAGCCCTATTTGAACTAAGGAATAGACCAGGGTCCGACCACCACCTCACCCCACACGAGATGGTTACCGGACGTCAAATGCGCCTTCCCCTAACGCCAACGTCAAGAGCATTTACCGACCACGAAAGTACAGCGAGTGTTCTAGATGATGAAATGTACCAATATGTGTCTTCTTTGATTACTAGTGTTGTGTTTGTGTCTCAACAGCTCGAGCGCACACGGGGCGGGTCTAACAGCAATCAACAAGAAGGCGCGAATACAGAATTGGAAAAGGAAAACCTGTGTAAACTTGCTAAAGGTGACCACGTGCTACTTCGCAATTTCAACAGGAAATGGAATAATGAACGATTTACTGGCCCCCCATCTGGTAGAGGAAGTATCAACAAGAGCAGTAAAGCTACAGGACAAGCGTGCCTGGAACCACCTACATGATGTAAAGATCTACAAACTGCAGACCCGCCCCAGCGCCACCGACAGGTCCAATGGGAGAACAACAACAACATCACCAACGGCGGAAGAGAGTTCTACCACAGCCAACGACCAAATTGTTCCCATACCCTGTCACTCCCCAGATTCCCCGGAGACAATAACTGACGAAGAAAGGGGTGATCCCCATACTGCCCACCCCATGATCACACGCTCAAAGAGTAAAAATACTTCCTCCAGCTGAGCCCAAACCCCCTGCCCATTGACCCCTACCCCCAAAATAGTAATAACGGAACTGAAGGACATTGCCTGCACAAGTACACATGTAGACGCGTGAATGCTCTCTTTTCTCTTCTCTCGCACATGCAGGAACCGCGTATTATTGTATTGTTAAGAAAATAGATAACTAACAAATTCACTGCCCAGGAGTAGATGGTACTCCCAGACGATAACTACCCGGAAGAATTGTCACACCAATTTGTATACGAAATAAAAAGGCCAACGTACCTGAAAAGGAGAAGGGTACGTGTCTACTACACAGCATTCCTCTTGGCCATAGAATATTCAATGCCCCACCTCCACCCATACTTGCCGGTCCTAAGAGATAGATCACTTAGAGTAGCATGGGAACAGCTCTTCGCCTGGGCACTGAATGACTATTTGATAGGGAGAGCTTAAAGAAAAACAACAACTAACATTTAATAACCAGCATTTTGAGAATTTTCAGGCGGGCAACTTTAACGTCGCAAGAATACGCTGCCAGGACTGCAGCAAGGTAAGAGCAAAATGCTGGTGAAATTAGCATATGTAATAAAACTAATAGGGATTTTGATGATCACCGGGTTCTTGGCTGCCTCTGTATGGCAGTACAGCTATGCTATTAATTTTATTGCTGCACCCAAACCTAATACACCCCCGTCCCCTGCTGCAACAGGTGTTACGTCAGGTGATAATAGTAAAACTGCACACAAGCAAAATAGAGTTAAACGCAGCACGTACTCAGATAATAAAGGTATTGATAATTATATACAAGATTCAGCACACGTCTCAAACAACATATGGTACCAACACATGACCCGCATTGGTAAGCAGACAACAGAGGACAGCTGCTACGTTTGCTCATTAATACCATACGCCATGAGCGCTTCTCGAACATTTGTTGCCACAGAAATAGATGAAAAGACAGCACGATGCATAATATACTTGGCACTGTTCCAAACGAAGGGAAGGTTCCAAGGGACAGTGGTGCATGTGGTGTGGAAAACACGAGACTCATACCCATATGAAAATAACTTCCTCAAGACTTATTTGAGTTACCACAAGAGTAGTCTACATGCTGAAGCATTCAAATACATAACAACTGGTCCTGCAAAAGGGGAAACAAAGAAAGTAACCCTGCAGTATCTACCATGTGATTGGTACGCCACTGAAGTTCCTGGTAAACGAGGCTGTTGGGAGAGGCCACTGGTGACGATAACCGGGAAGGTGTACCTGGACAACAGCTGGGAGATAGGAGTGATTGGCAGCAACATGGTAACAAAAGAAACTATCGAGGCACACATCCACCGATGTTGGACGACGTGGATCAAGTACGTACCCATGCTCACGTGGGTGGAGACGGATGAAGACCCAATAACAATACTGCCGCTGACTGCGCCTAAGGTATGTTACCAACATAAAGGAGAGGTGGACGTAGGATACAACACCAACTGTGCAAGCGTGATGGAGTTACCAGAGGGGGGAGCAGGAACAGCAGTAATAATGGACCATTATTGGGCCTGTGGAGAAAAGGCATACCATACACTGCCTCCCCTGTGGAATGGTGTGTGCACAATGGTGCACGTCAATGTACCATCACTAGTGGTACCCAAGAAGCATGTGAATGTGGCGAACTTCCCCAAAATGGATGAAGGGGACAAGAGAAAAAAGAGATCTGCACCACTTCAGGAGGAGCAAAGGAACAGGACCAACAGCAATGATACTGTCCTAAATAGAAGGAAAAGACAAGGAGAACCTCTGACAGGAAATTACCTTTGGGGAAGGTCTCAAACGGCACTCACTTCAATACCGCCAGAACACAGACTATTCAGCAGAGCAGCAATGTTCTTCTCCTCAATAATACATCCGGGACTGCAGGCTTACGCAAACGCAAAATGGCTCCAGATAACTAGATGGGAACTAATGATGACCATCAATTCTACAGTAAATGGATTTAACGCAATAAAAGAGGAGCTGCGAGCTGTAAGGATGGTAGCACTCCAGAACAGATATGTATTGGACCTCCTCACAGCCATGGAAGGAGGAGTTTGCGCAAAGATAGGACAATCATGCTGCACGTTCATTCCTGCCAACGATGCTGACAATGGTACACTGACAGAAGCAGTTTCACAATTGGCCCAGATGCACTCCAAAATGATGGATGAAAGTAACGGTGTAAACAAGGATAAGAGCTGGTTTTCACTATTATGGTCATGGATGCCATCCTGGCTGTCAGATGGACTGAAAATTATAGTTGGTTGTACTATTTTGGCTGGAGCTACACTGATTATAATAAGATTTTGGAAGGCCCGGAAGGCACGTACCCCTGACGAGTTGCTTGAAATGGTCGGTATGCACCCCTTGATGCCAGCAGATGACGGCCAACACACAGGCATAATAATACAAGAGAGAGAAGTTGCGCAACCAGATCATCACCAACCATCTGGACCCACCATCGGTGAAGATCGAGAACCCAAGAAACCCCAGGAGCTACATAGGGAAATGGGTATACTGTACTCCTGGAGGAACCTGTGAATACATGTATTGGTCATTTGAAGATCATGTGAATCACTATGGACATTTAGGAGGAATAACTAAGATATGGAGAGTAAGAGGAGACAACGAAAAGGATATGTTTGTGGTCGACAAGTCGACCAGAGGGGGGACTGAAGTGGGAGAATGGAAGACCAGGCTCCCGTCCTTCACCTCTCGCGCTTGGCCTAAGGGGTCATGACCCAGACACCCGCCACGAGAAGAGTTTGCCCATCTACCAGACGACCAAATACCCTGGTACAGGAACATACGGATGTGTCCATCTGCCTGCCCAGCAGCCCGCACTAGCCATGCAGACACCTGCGGCACGGATCAACTAGACTAAAACCTACACGTCGTTAGAGATGCCATGACGACCTAGCCAACGGTCAGCACATCTGTACAAATATACACACTGGACACTCCCGCACCAATCTACACGAAGAATATACTCAGTGCTATGACGTAGGCGACAGACATACTCACGGACGTGCATCTTTATTATTTTCTACATAGGCTTTCAAAATGCAGAAACGCAAGACGCATCATGAACTCATCTAAAAAAGCTTGCTCACGCTTCTCCTAAAACCAGTTGCCACAATGAGAAATATAATGAAGACACGATACTGGTCATGAAACTATATGGTACTGTAACCTTAAGCGCCTGTGCACCAGACGGATCCACTTATACACCAGGCCTAAGTAGGCCGCAAGCAAGAGCTTCCATGGACGTTAAAAGAACAAGAGTCAGATTGCTGATCCTGCAGAATGAGCCCGGCGAAGCAACCAGCCAAGGTCGCAATGTTGCAAACCCACATTCCAAGAGCAAATCATCAAGGGCACGATGTTGCAACCTCGCACACCGCACACCAACGTTAAAGTCACACCTGCAAATTAAACCAGACACAAAGTGGAAAAACAATATTAATTGTGCAGAATTATGCCTCAAACACGGTCCCACCTCACGCGACCAAGCCGAACCTGACAGGATGCCAAGCCCAGGAGAAAGAAAGTGTCTGGATCTCTCGTTACAAGACATAAGCAGATACAATTAAAAAGGCTCAATGGACATCTGCGACAGTGGGAGCAGTCGGCCTTCCAGCTATGAATAAATCCTCACATTGTCTGCACGTACCCATAGTGAAACATTGTTGCAAATGACAGGTACACCGAGAGCTGGGAACAGCGATGGTCCCAGGCTGGGAAGCTCACGGGCGCACCAATCAGAACATGGGGCTCCTATCACTGACGCCATTAACTTTAACCAATCATCAGGGGTCTTCATGTAACAATTCTCATGTATCTAATCGTAGGGACAACCCAGATATATCACCTGACTAACCCTCGACCACTAACATTGTTCTCTATACGTGTGCTATACTAACCCTACCACTCGAGTAACCAATCAAGAGTGGCGAAAGGTTTTTTTGCTAACTTTCCAATGTGACGCAAGGAGTGCGTCATACCAAGGTAAAAAGGGCCTGCGAGCCCTACGATTGTGTGTGTGTCAGGACGGACGCGTACGCTCCTTGACCCATCCCTGACGTTTTTGTCTAATAAACAGCAGAGTCACCTTGCTTCTTGCGTGTGTCTCATACTCTATCTCATCTGGGATATACGGGAGGAGTTGGGGCCTCCCTGCCCGGAGGTCTGCGGACGGCCCGGCCGACCCCGGCAGAATTTCCCCCCGACAACAGGGTCCTTTTGTGAAGAAGGAAACTGCAGTCAAGAACACCTAAGTGGCGGATCTCGCCCTAAAACTTGCTCCCAGTAAAGGCTGATGAACAGAACAGCATCTCTTTGATTTATTTATGATGATGAATGAATATTGATAGACACAAATTGTTTTTGGTTCAAACAAAAGTTTCTTACAAAGTTTGTAGTTGGGAAACCCTAATGAATGTATTGCTCTGGATATTCCATTACTTGAAGAAGGGCCGGATTGGCCCGAAACGCGCAGTAGCCAGATAGATAGGTATAGAACAACATCACCTGTCTGTTGATTTGGAGATCCACATACACACATATATGTTTAGAAGTGTTGGGAAATGAAATTATTTGTTTATTTATGAATACAAACTTTTATGTTTGGTACTTTTCATGAGAAATTGAATGAAATGTTTATGTAAGCATTCTCACAGTTGAGGAATTCTGTATGCATATGTTATTTGATGAAATTAAAAGAGTTTTGCATAAAGATCGACACTTACCTGGAAGTGACACATATGCTTGATTATTCATTAAGTATTGAACAATTCAAAAGTATTTGTTTCGAATGCATGTTCATGACCTACTCTGTTTAATTAAAATACTGAACTAGGTAGTTCTTTGTGTGTGCCCCTAGTTATACCCTGTTATTTCAGGGCATCTTCTTTTGCACATTTTCTACGGTCTGGTAGCACAGACTCACTAGGGAGCACCTGGAATTTGATAAAGCTATTAGGATATTTGTTTAAGCTGTCTACAATTTTTAGTCAAACTTTAAGGAGTGCACCTCTACCCCTAGCTTTGTTTAGCTACTAGTGACAAGCCAGTGTCACAGCCTACTATGCTATTTGCTAGGTTTTAGGCTTTATGTGGCAAACGGTCAATTGAATAAAACAAAGTAAGCCCAACACCTACCAAACACATGCTTGTCAGGGGCACAGCTCACGTTCGAATTTTGGCAGTGGAGCGGGAAATGAAAAAAAAATAGATGCTATGATGGGAGACCCGGCTCAGTGCAAGTTTTGGGTGACTACAGGGGCTGAGACCTGCCTTGCCCCGGCCCACTTAAAGCCCTGCACATGTCCGTACATTACCTATGAGACCTTCACCACACAGTGTCTCCAGAGTCCAGTAGGTGGATCCTAAGAAACTGTCGCAAACATTCATATGCGTCAAAACCAAAACAGCCATTTCACCAAATGCAGCGAAACAGCTGTGGAGATGGGCTGGTAACCGCATGTCTACAGGCGAATATGTGTTGCTTCGCCTTTGACATACCTACATTACCGAAGACATCGGGAAGCACTGTACTCCTCTTCCTGGAAACACGACACCCTGACATTAAGCGAAGCTTATAGAATAAAGACGAGACTCACGTTCATTTGAAGCCTCAGAATGAGGTTTACAGAGCTGTTTTAGCTCATATGCTGAATATTAAACTCACCCGCTGTCAATTATGGCTTTTAAATGGGATATCTGTAATGCCTGCAAATGCAGTAACACTTACCCTGTGCAAGACATGTCACATGGAAGAAACGGTGTCACTCTATAGTCTATAATTACCAGGCATTTGCTGAACGCTCAAATAAACCTGATTACTCTGCTTTCAGTGGGCTTGGGATGAAATGCCGAGAAGGCGGGAAGTGGAACGCCACTGAGCCAAGTTGCCCTTATGCTACTTGGCCCAGATGAGTTCGCCTTTGGGGCGCATGTGCTTGTGTTTTTATTATTAGAAGTGCTTTGAATGCATGAGTGGCTGAATGAGGGCGTTTGTAGCGCACAGCCGTGAGACTTGATCGCGACAAGAAGCGCCGCCCTGGCCGATGCACGAGTCAGAGAGGATGATCAGAAAAGCTGGGTACCTTGTGGAGTTCCTGAGGGGAAGTGGTTTGTGTTGGTGTTAATAAGGGCACACAGCGCCCCCTGCAGCGAGGAAGCATGATTGGCAAAGCTCCTGCCATCTTGGAATCAGCCCTCCATTCCAAACTAATACTAGGAACATCCCTGCGCTAATTCCAACTACAGACATGTCTAACATCTGCCCTAGCCAGGATCACAATAGGATACACATACCAAATGCACAGGCAGTGGCCCTGAAACTCACTCCCTATCCATGGGGTCGTCTCAACCCAGGATTACACAAACACAATGATGTGTCTAGAAGTCCCTTTTGCCAACAGGTGTGTCAGACACTTTAGCTAATATACAGCCTGTAGGGTGTGCTTCTTCCGGGCCTTAAAGAACGATCCGTGCTATGCATTATACAAAACTCTTTAGAAGACATCGAGGAAAGTATTGAGCTTGTAGTCACTGATAGGGAAGCCAAAATACCAGTACTGTCAAATATCCTTCATTCTGGTAACTTTCTGCATGAGAAGGTGTGTCCTGGTAACCCTCTTCTCTTCCAATTCCGGGGTGTACACGTGAGCACCTGCTAGGTAAGTAGGCGCCCAGGAGGACATCGACAAACATTCCCCAATGCATTGTTTCTAAATGGTGAGTAGAGAATTACAACGGATTATTGGGGCAGATCCGTTTCCTGTGTTCACCCCCTGCTCAATGTCATGTGTTATTACCCTGCAGTGGACTTTGAGTGACGACAGCGTCCCGTAGAGTGGTGGCCCCGGCTCTCGCTGTCCCCTACACGAGATGATAGGCCCGTGTCTCTGACTCCATCATCCTCTATCGTTCTTTCTTCACTCCATAGCTCCCAATGATGCTTTGTATTCCACAAAGTTGGCATCAGTGGCCACTGGGATACTTCCCAGGGGCATGGGGGAGGAGGGCTCAGATTAATGTTGTGCCTTGCCTTGTCATAGTTTAGTAAACTGTCACGCTTTAATTGGCCGAAGAAAATCAGGAGGGCCAGTGCGGGCCATATATTCCAGTGTTTCCTCTGTAAAACGATGTTTCATGCTGGGTGTGGCTAAAAGCTAACATCCTGACATTTCATACATGCAGAAATCATGACAAATAAATAAATACGTGAACAAATGAGTGAACACATAAGGGGTAACCGATGAGGCATGTCCCAATATTATTATTCACAGTAAAGCAGGCATTGCCGGGAGGATAGCTCAGCGGCAACGTGCTCCCCTCGGAAGCAAAACGACAGGAAGCAACACAAGTTCGAACCCCGGGGCCGGGCTTAGAAACCTCTGGGTAAGCGCGTTATAAATACACCACTAAAACCAAACAGCGC
Organism: Ambystoma mexicanum; assembly: GCF_040938575.1. Classification (NCBI taxonomy): domain Eukaryota; kingdom Metazoa; phylum Chordata; class Amphibia; order Caudata; family Ambystomatidae; genus Ambystoma; species Ambystoma mexicanum. The sequence continues at coordinate 1,690,753,824 of NC_090932.1, read as the reverse complement.
CTCGATGCCCGCACGCTGCGTGAGCGCTTCACAAATGCAAAATAATAATTAAAATAATAAACATTGGCCGCGTGTCTCCAATGGAAGCACAGCAGTTTAGCGTGCCATGCTGATTGCTGCCCCAGTTGTGCCCCGTGTGAATCTCACTGCCCCTGCCCCCCCAATGTGTTTGTAATTCCCACGTCTTGAAACATGTAGTCAGCATTTCTGCAGTCCAGCTTCATGTTGCCCTGTCTTGCCCTGTCCCTGCCCCCGGGTTCATCACTAGCACAGCCCAGACCCAGTGGGACCTCACTGCCCGCACCAGTCCGGCCCATGTCTCTATCACTGCCCCTGTGTCTACCTCTACCAGAGTCCTGCCGCATGTGGCTTTCCCTGCCCCACTGCCTACCACTAACACAGTGCTCTCCATGTGCCTCAATGCTTCTGTGTCGTCCACCCCCTGCAGCTTCTACCACTACCACAATCCAGCCCATTCACACTATCATTCAGGTCGTTGTGTTGATGTTTTTTTTGTAGGCCCCACCGTGCAATTTTATTTGTTTGCATTACGGAATATATGTAATGATTCACTTCTGAGTGCAAACAATCATAAGTGCCTCCCACCATATAGGTGCCCGGCACGGGGCAATACATGCAGTCCCAGGGAACCAGTGCAATTCTGCCAGCATCAAAGCCAGGTGCTGGCTGCTGAAGCGTTCATGAACATGTTTAAGGGCGCGCTCCCAATCCACCTTTCAAACACATCAGCATCCCTTGTAATGCTGATTGGCCCATGAAATCTTTTTACACACAGTTCTATGAACTTTGGCTGATTGCCTTCCTTTTAGGAAAGCTCTGAAGACGCATCTGTTTCATCTTTTTCTTCCACTTTGCTAATACACAGGTTTGAGCATTTGAGCCTGCTATTTCATCCCCTGTCAGCGCCTAGACGCCCTGTTGGGCCTTGCTAGCGCTGTATACATTTCAAATATAAATATAAATGTAGTTCACAGACGGGTTTACCACTGAGGGGACCAAATAATACGCCTAAATCTAACTCTAAGGTGCAAACCTCCGGAAGCAGCATGAAGGCTATCACTGTTTCTATTCCAATCTTACATTCCGTAAAGTTCCTTGGCCCTGCATGAGTGAGGCATGCAGCAAAAAGTCACCTTTCCATGTGTCTGATGATATTGACTCTGGCTTACAGCTCCCACCCATCTTTTGGCCCATCTCTTGGCTCCCTCTGCTCAAGAGAGCCCGGTCCATATAGTGCCTACTGAACAAATAACTTCTCTGTTTTAAAGGAGCTCCATGCTTGCTAAGCCTGACTACAAGCACCCAATAAACAGCTATCTTGTAATATTATAGATTTAATGTTATGGTTAAGTTGCTCAACCCATAGGAAGAGCACTTTTTGGGTGGCTTATAACTTCACCCCCCCCCCCCCCCGATCGCGGACGTATCCTCACGAAACTTTACAGAACTAGTATATGGCCCGTCAGATTGATTCTGCAATGTTTGATGAGGTTTTGTGCTGAAGGGAGTTGGGGGGGGGGGGGGCAAAGTTATAGTGGAGGTCCCAAAATGTGTAGTTTTTCCTATAGACTCAATGGGAAAAGAATTTGCTCATGCCTACAGTCCAAACTGCTTGATGGACTTTCACCAAATTCACACCCGGTGCGGCGGCTTGGTCCCGAAAGTGTGTTTTCGTAACTTTGGTGTAAATCCGTTAATTTTTGTAAAAAAAAAATGTATGGCCAAAAATTAGGTAAAAAATGTGTGATATCTGGGTTCTGACCACAAACACACTACTCTTTTCTGTCCATGTACGGGTCTCCAATTGGCACAGAGGGCGGAGTGATGTCCGTGGACATCGGACGTATCCACTGATTGGATGATGAAAAGCATGAGGTGCATAATATTTTCATGCAGTGGTGAAAAAGTCTGGAAAACACATTTGGGTTTGTTTGGTGGTGGAAAGAGGGCATAGGAAGGGTGGGGGAGTGGAAAAAAGATGATATGGGGCTATCGTTATAGATTGAAAAAGGGCACGCAGGTGTCCTGGTAGTCCGCGGACACCACAGTAATCCACAGTTATTTGGTGGGTGAAAGAGGGTTTGGAAAGAGTTGAAGAGTGGAATACATATGATATGGAGCTGTTTCAATAGGTGGGTGAAAGGGTTTGCAGATGCCGCTGAGTCCATGGTCAATTTCGGTGTCCATGTCATAATTGGTATCGGAAGGGGGTTCTGGGCGAGTTTGGTTTTTTCAACATGTATTGTATGCACTTGTTATATGGTTTTATTATATTGTGGTGGTTGTGGCCAGTGCCCAGATTCTTGGGGGTGTTGGGAAGGAGATGGTCCTATCCCAGCCCCCGTGCCTTTCCTGCTATATATACATTACATATAGGGGGGAGAGACGCCCACCACCAAGGTACGTGCCCTCATGATAAAACATAGAGACTTATATGAATAACATAGCTCACACCCCCGAGAACAAACACCATTTTGTATTAGATGTAGGGGGGCGTGGGAGGCCCTAGCTTATAATTAGATTATGAATTGGTGTATAACTCACATTAAAAAGATTACAGAGCAGGTCTGGTAATTTCAGATGCAAAAGGATTGAAGCCTCAAGGCCACTTGAGGTGAAAAATAGCACAAAACAAAAACGATTGTTGTCAAACGGTGGCCCTAATATGCACTCTTTGGAGGATATATAGTCCCAAAACACATTTATGGCCTTAGTTCTAGAGACACCCAGATAAGGGGAGTCCCAGAGTGGACCAATACAGTAGGTATATGATAACGATTCCAGTAAATCTAATTGTAGTAAAAATTTCAATGTTCAGAAATCCTTCTAGAAAATCACATTCCATGATAATATTCAAGTGACTTAATATTTCAAAAGTAAATACATATTCCCAAAGTTTGTAAAAAAAAAAAAAAGAATCCTTTTATATGGTCAGGGTAAACCAGTAATAGTGCTTAACAAACAGTTTAGCAAGAATATTGTCAGTGTTAATTATATCAGTTTCTTCAAAGTAAATTCAAATATAAATAGCATACATTAAATGTAGGGTAATGGCTTGTGTTCACAACATTCACACAAGTCAGTACTGTGGCAATTAGCCACCAGATCCTTAAGAATGTCCAAAATGCTCCTCTGTAGCAAAGCCCTCACAGGACAAGGCAGCGGTGTTGAGCAACACAGGTGCACAGGAGACGCTGCCAGATGAAACGTAGCATGCTTTGCTACGTCCACGCTTCTGCGCCTATAAGAACCAAGGCACGGACCCTCTGCGGAGAAGCCCTTGCAGGACAAGGCAGCAGTGTTGAACGATGCAGGTATTTGGCAGTGAAGGGGATGCGGTGTAGACAGTGAGTGCAGACGACTCACCCTCCTGTCTCTGGCCACCAGGTAAGAAGTTGCAGGGAGATTTTTAGCTTGCTTTACTCCACGTAACCCTCCTGACCTGGTGCCCCTTCTCACTCTTGCACTTGTGTTGTTGTTTCCCCAATGACCTGTCCGTGGCTCCTCCTCCTCTGCCCCCTGCTCATACTGCAACCTCACAATCCCTGATTGTGTGCACTCACTCGCACCCTAGGCTGCACACGCTCCCTCTCATATTAAGCTGCATGCGCTCCCTTGCAATCTTGATTGCACTCGCTCTCTCGCAACCTTAGGCCTTGAACATTCATTTGCAATCCTAGATTGCATGCACTACCACACATCCTAGGCCATGTGCATTCCCTCGCAATCCTTGATTGCATGAGTTCCCTCGCTTCCTAGGCCACGTACGTACCCTCACAATCGTTGATTGAGTGTGCTCTCTCGCGTCCTAGGCCGCATGCGTTATCTCGCAATCCCAGATTGTGCGCACTCCACCGTAACTCTCTGCCTTCTCCACTAAGACGCACGCCCTGTGCATCCCCTGTGGGCCCTCTCCTTCCCCCTTCCTGACTCCCTTCACCTGACCTACTGTGTACTTCTGTGATTTCATTTTCCATGGTTGTGCATTCTTTCCTCTAGGTTTCCTTGGTAGTTTGTCCTGCCTTTGTGTGGTTTACTATCCATGGTTGCTTGCTTACATCGTACTGCCTGCATCCCTGCTGTTCATTCCTTCATCTAGGTTCCCTGGTTGATTGTTCTGTTTTCTATCAGTATTTTCGTTTCTCCTGTTTGTTTGCTTACATTGTATTGCTGGCATGCCTGCTGTGTCCATTCTACACTTCTAGATTTCATTGACAACTGACTTGCCTATATTTTGTATCTGAGTTTTGGTCATTGCTCTGTTCGGTGTGTGCCCCTCATCTTACTGTGCCCCCCCCCTAGCAGCCCCATCCACTCTCCACTCTCCCTTTCCCCCCACTCTGCTCTCTGCACCCTCTATGATGCTCTGTGGCTCTCCTATCTTCTCTAACTGTTTCTCTATCTATTAACCAATCCTTCTAACTATGTCTGGTGGGAAAAAGTTAAAAAGGGATATCCGGGTCTCCAACCCAGGCCTCCCTATCGCTAATACCTCCACCAGTGCTTCCTCCAGACAGACCCTTCCCAACATCCTCTTTGTTGTTCCCTCTCCTCTTTCTCTCCTATGGACCCTCCATATGGTCTCTGTTCTTTCTCATTTTTCCTCTTCACCGATTAATTGTGGCACCCGGTGGGAGGCCCTCCAGGCCCCTTTCCACTCCTCCAAGACCATCATGTTTACCTAAATGGCACCATCTTGGCCCAAGGCCCTCAGGTCAACCTCCTACATTTCGATTGACGTTTCCTGCACCTTATCAACTTCCTTTCTTCTCCTGCTGTCCCTTCTTTCCCCTCTCTGGCTCCTCTGTCTCCTTCACCCTATGTCACCTCTACAGCTGCTTCTGCTGCTTCTCTGGCTACCCTACTGCCTCTTTCCTCCGCCACTCCTCTGTCACCCACCTTCTCTTCATTGGCTACTTTGCCCTCTCCTCCTTCCTCCTCTGCCCATCCTCGACCACCTTCAACAATTCCTCCGGGCATACCCCTGACCTGTGCCCCTCCAATGAAGTCTTTCAAAGGTGGCAACCTGCTCCACATTGGCACTCTCAACTCTCGCTCAGCTGTCAAACACTCCTCGGACATCTGCAGTCACCTGGAAGAACTTGATCTAGATGTCGTCACTCTGACTGAGACATGGTTCACTGCCAGCTCTGTCACAAGCTTTGACACTCTCCTTCCTGATGGCTACAAGATACTATCTATGCCCAGAACCAACCGTCCCAGTGGAGGTGGAGCCTTGATCTTCCTGGAGTGGATCCCTGCTTCTATCATTCCTATGCAGCACTACTCCTCCTTCGAATGCCTGGTCTGCAGGCTCTCTCTCTCTCTGATGGCCTTTCTCTCACCGTGGTCACTCTCTACCGGCCGCCCGGCCAGGTTGCTTCATTCCTCTCTGAGTGGGCGGATATCTCCTTCTCCCTCCTCGCCCTAACTCTCAACTTCTCCTACTCGGAGACCCTAACATCCGCTTGAATGATTCTTCTCCTTCTTTAGGACTCTTTCACAACCTCTACGATTTCTTCTGTCTCTCTGTTCTCTGCTCTGGCCCAACTCATTCTGCAGGGAACACCCTGGATGTTCTGATCTGCTCAGAACTCCCGCTCACCAACCCTCTCACCACTCCTCTCTCCTGGAGTGGTCATTTTCTCCTTTCCTCCCCTCTCTCTCTACCACTCAGGCCATCCAACTCTAGCACTGCCACCTACCTTGTCGGTCATCCGACCCATGAAGCGTGTGTCAGTGGAGGCTTTCGTCCCTACTTTCTCTCCTCCCTCTGCATCTTTGGCTGACTCACATCCTGGCACAGCCCTTTCTAACCTCCATCTTTCTATCTCTGACACTCTTGATGTACTTGCCCCTGTCATGAGGATCCGTAAATAAACCCAGAACTAAGTGCAACTCTTAGTACGACTCCCATTTCATCACCCTCAAATGCAAGTACAGGGGGGTTGAGAGGAAGTGGAGGGCTACAGGTGCACCCTCTGACAAACTGGCCTGCTGCCTGCTCCAAAGGCAGTACAGATTCTCTGTCCTCGCCAAGAAGAGAGCCCACATCCAAGCCCGCGTCTATGCGGCCTCTAACAACTCTGCCAAACTCTTTAAAATCTGCAAAGAGCTGGCCAACCCTGCTGCAGTCTCTCCCTCTCCTGTTCCCTCCCAGACCTTCTTCAGGACCCTGGCTTCCCATTTCATCACTAAAACTCAGGACATCCTGTCCAATGTCTCTTCCTCCTCCTCTTCCTCGTCTTCCTCCTCCTCCACCACTGACCTGCCTGTGGCATCCTGGCTTCCTCTTGGCCTCTCGTCGTTGGTAAAGAAACCCTTACTTTTTTGTTCTTCAGGGCAGAGCTGGAAGAGCTCGGATGTCCTGGTTATCATGGCGTGGAAGGAGCCAATTTCGTCGGCTGGAGAAGCCCACGGGGGGGGGGTGATGATGGGATGTCTGCTGTGTCATCCGTCCCCGTCGCTGTATCCGTCGCCGTATCCTCTCTAGGGTCCAGCAGGGGGATGAGGGGTCCACAGGCCTCGCGGATACGAAGGGCGGAGAGGGGTGGACCCTCCTCCGCTTGTTCGGAGGGTTTCCCGACGGGCCTGGTTCTGGATCCTCCATCGGGGTCCGTGGTAATCTCGTCCTTATCTCGGTACATAAGGATGGGATCGCCAACAAAATGGCCGCCAAGCTATCCTGGGGCTCGGGTAATGGCTGCGACGGACGGGATGGCCGCTCCACTGGGCCCTCTTCGTCGCCATTGTCGCTATCTTCGATCACATCAGCGGGGACCGCCCCCTGGGATCGAACCTTCTCGAACCTCTCGTTGAGGCCTATGAACCTCTCGTTGAGGCCCTTCTCGGTTTCCACTAGCTCCTCCTCAGAGGCTGATTCCGAGTCTGTAATGGCCACCGCCCCCCCCTCTTTTTCCGCCGGGGACTTCACAGGGGTCTTTACGATGGGCTGGAAAGAGGATTCCCTCCGAGGTGGCAGGGATACTCTGGGCCCAGAGGCCGTTTCTACTGGCATAGTCTCAGCCGGCTTCGCCAGGGTCGCAGCGACCACTTCGATAGAGGACTTTGCTGGCTGGATCAAGGCCCTCACCACCTTAGGTACGTCCTGGGCCTTCGCCTTGGGGGGAGGGTCAGCGCCTCGCTCCCCTTTCGAGATCGACCGGGGCCGCTCCAGCAGTTTAGCCGGGTTCTCGGACTTCCTCTTCCCCGAACCAGAGCGCTGGCTCGTGGTGGAACGTGCCAGGGAAGTCGCGCCCTGCTTGGCAGCCGAAGAGCCCAACCTTTCAGCGCTCCCAGTGCCCACCGACTCGCAGTGCTTGGCCTTCTGTTGGGCCCCCGTCGCCGGGGCGCCCTCACAGGACTTAGAAGCCAGCTCAGACTTTTTCTTCGCCTTCTCACCTCTTGTGCCCTTCTCCAGCCAGGCGGCGAGGCGGGAACGACGATCTTGTTTGGTCCGTTCCAAAAGGTTCTTGCAGAATGCACAGTCCTTCTCCACGTGCGTCTTGTCCTCACGAAGGCAGTAGAGGCATCGCAAATGCTCGTCCTCCTTGAAAACGTTTTGTAATCCGCATCCAGGGCAGCACCTGAACAGCTTGGATCCGGGCGTCGAGCTTCCCTTGTCCTGGGCAATGTCCGTTGAGATAGGCAGCAGATCTTCCGGAATCCACCAGGAAGCGTAAACTCGATGAAAACTTCAACCATGAGGGGCGTAGAAGAATTCCGAAACGGGTCCCCGTTATCGGAAGTAGAAACGGTGGAGCTTGAGGCTCGATTAAACCGAAAAAATTTGAAAATCTCCTGAAAAAGCATGAAAGCGCAGCAAAAACTCGAGAGCTAAGCACGAGGACTCCCAAAACTTGAGTGTGCGGTAAAAATCTGAGGATGGCTGCCAGAGGCGGGGCTTAGGGAGAGGGCAGTCATTGGCTGGGGGCAGTATGACCCAGAATTCAGTGATTGGTTACTACTAAGAAAGACAGATCAGAAACAAAACTAATACTGATTTTTTCTTTACCAAGGATTCCCAGCCTGACGACAGGGGAATATTCATGAGCATGTGAATCCATGCCAGACCCATGCGGGAGAACAACAGTTACAGGTAAGTAACTTGTTCCTTATTATATTTATTATAAGGCACTACATTCCTGTAGGCCTCAGAGCGCTCCAAGAGAAAGGAGAATGAGAGGACTAGTGGAGAATTAGGTAGGCAGTCTTTTCGGGTAAATTGAAGAGCATAGTTGGTTCACATGTTCCTTTAAAACAGAGATTAATAGAGATGTTTTAATATCCAGTTGCAAGGTGTTCCATTGAAGTGGAGCATTACATTCAAAACTACAATCGCCAAACTTTTTTAGGTGAGTTCCGGCTAGATGAGTTGGAGAGTATCAGATGAGCGTAATACTCTACTTGATGATTTTCTCACCAATCTGTTGGTGAGGTAATGTGGTGCCTTAGTATTCTGGCATTTATAGGGGAGAGACAGAATGTTTTGCCTAATTCTCTGCCTCACCAGCAGCCAGTGGAGTTTCTTCCTAAAGGTAGTGATGTGGTCCCGTCTAGCCAGACCAGAAACCACCCTCACTGAATAGTTTGTAACCGTTTCAGATTTCCTTGAGGTTTCTCAAACAATAAACTGTTACAATTATCCAAACAAGAGTTCATTAATGAGGGTGCCAGAATATATCTGTTTGAAAGAGTAAGATATGGACTTATCTGGTGTAATAATTTCATTACATGTTCACAACATGAGCGTATCTAAGAGACCTGTTTTTTTTTCATTGTGAGGATATCATTCAGCAACACTCCTATGGTTTTCACTGTTTTGCTCACAGAAATAACGTTACCAGCCACCTCAACTAATTTACAATGTTGAGGGAGGTTCTTTAATCGAGGACTGGAAGTCATGATAACTATCTCTATTTTAAAGTCATTGAGGGTAGTGAGTTGAGCGCCATCCAAGCTTGGATTTTAGCATAAATGCGGTTCACACCTCTGCATCCTTCTGTTAGTTACATGAGAGCTCGAATAGGATCTGGGTGCCATTCGTGTAATTGGCGAATTGAACACCCAGATCCCCAAGTAGTTGAGAAAAGGTCTGATATAAATATTGAAGAGCACGGGAAACAAGCACGAGCCCTGGGGCACACTGCATGAGCTAGAAATGGGTTTAGCTTGCGCTCTCTTGACAGCCACTCTAGATATTCTGGGCCCAGAAACGATGCAATCCACTTTGCTGCATTCGCGGGACAATAAGAAACAGTTAGCAATCTATTGTGTAGAAGATTGTGCTCAATGATATCATATATTGCTGAGAGATCTAATAATAACAGCAGCGCGGTATGTCTTCTTTCAATGTTTCCAGTAATATTTTTTTTTCAAGTCCAAAAGCGCAGTGTCAGCGCCATATTGAGCACGAAAACCGGAGTGATTTGGATTGAGGAGTTTACGTTCCTCAATGAATTTCTGGAGCTGTACACATGCCACTCTATCTAAGATTTTCAATGGATAAGGAATGTTAGTAATGGGTGTATAGTTTTTCGGGATAGAGGGATCAAGAGAGTCGTTTTTCAAAAGCGGAGAGACCCATACCTCCTTCAATGATGCAGGTACTATACCGGACAGGAAAGATGTGTGATCAGATTAGTGATCTACGTGCCCGAATATTCAAGGAGCCTTTTAGTAGGTCAGACGGGCAGACATCACCAAGGCAAGAGGTCGATTTCATATTACTGATAATCTCCTTGATCGCTTGTTCAGCACAAACATGAAGTGCTTATTCTGGAAAATTAACAGAGGAGATATCATCTTGGTGATTAGAATTCTTGAAATCGAGATTGGCCAATTCATTAGAAATGGCTAGACGATATCGAGCTATTTTGTGCATGAATTCATCCTGAATTTGTTGGCACCAGACAGAGTCCTTGACAATATGTGGAAAAGAGGATGTGTGATTTTCAAAGTCTTTAGGAATTTTAAACAGTTCTTTTGAACTCGGTTTGGCGTTATTAATGCGAACATTATAATAGTTCTTTTTAGACTCAATTATACCATTCTTATACTGTTGGGCAGCTTTTCTTCCAGGGTAAATGGACACAGATTTGTCTGCCATTTTCACTCGTATGTTCTTTTAATTTTCCTTGCTTCTACAATCTTGTTGCAGAACCATGCTTTATTAGTGGTTTCAGCTTTTATCATCTTTGTTTTTTTTCTGGGGCTAGAGTATTTATGATGTCATTAATGGCAGATGATAAATGACAGAATAGCTCATGCATATCACACTCATATAAATCAATATCCCCCAATTTAGAACATACCAAGGAGACCTGGTATGAGTATCAAGTCTTAAAGGGGGGCTAGGCAATATAATTGTTGTGTTGACAAAACAATGGTCTGACCATGGACATCTAAGGGTGTCAACGGCACGAGTGTGAACATTATGCACCAGTAACCAATCCAGGGTGCGGCCATCTTGATGCGTTTGTACCTCTACCTGCTGGGTGTACCCAATCACTTCTAAAGATAAGAGACAAGAGGTAGCTGATTTGCCCGATGGTTCATCTGCCCATAAATTAAATTCACCCATTATGATGCACGATGAGTTAATTTTCCTAATACAATTCATTCAGTACCCTTAGAAGTTGGTCTTCAAAGGAGGGAATAGATTGGAGGGGTTTATAAAGTATAATTATGTAAAGGCAGGTGTTATGGGTCATTTTTATTTTTATCATAAGGAATTCACAGTTATCCAAATGATACAGTTTATAGTCGTGACAGCTCAAGAATTTTTTTTCCACTCCTGTCACGCCTCCACCCCGCGGATCTTCACAATCTGACCTGCATATTTTATATCCTGCGGGTACTGTGTTATTTAATGCTCAAGCCAATATCCATGTTTCAGCGAGTGCTAGAACATCAGGTTTCTGTGTACTTATGTGATCAGCGTATTTGACAATAGACCACGTATTTACAATGAGATGGAGCAACTACTGGAGCAACGGGTGTCTACTGATCATTAAGAGTAATCGTGCAGTTGATCGTATTACAAGGTTAGCATTTGTGAGAGAAAACTGAGGATTTAACACAGATCGTGAATCCAACAAGAGAAAAGACACAGAATCGGATATAGAAGGCATACTACCCTCCAATTGCAATGAGAATGGAAGTCAGGTCAGACAGAGTGACACGCAAGATAAGCAGCAGGGCTCATCATATGAGTTGGAGAAACGCGAGCGGGGGAGAAAATAGGAAACTCAGCACAAACTCCACACACCTTACACAAACCAGCACTAACCGGCTAGTCGTGCCAAGCACAATTGCGCCGGAAGCCAAAATAAAATGCCTGATGAACTGCAAAAGTTGTGCGAGTTGTTGTTCACTCTAAGAGCGTGCAGCCTGAGCCAAGAGCAACGCTGGTTTAAATCGCTCTATGAAGATAAATACAAACCAATGCAGTGATGGAGGCAACAAAGGGCTAATGCACAATTTTTAGGAGTGTAACTAAAAGCAATTTAAAATGTTGGTACGTGAAATTTATAATATAAAAGCAGCAAATTTAAAAGTGCTAAAACAATGTGCAAATAAGCAGTGAGTAAACGTTGGGCATATACATGTGAGCACCAAATAGCAACTCATTAAGGGGGTAATTCATAGAATTCAGCGCACAAGTGGCGCACGCGGCTGGCGCACAGTGTGCGCGTGCGAATCCCTGCGCCAGCCGCGTGCGCTAAAATCAATTTTCCGCGCACAGCGTATTCATGGATTCCAGCCACCAAAACCAGCCGTGGCGCACAGTGGCGCAGCGACCCTGCAGCAGCGCCAGTTACGCCCCCAAGAACGCCTCTCGCGCAGGGAAAAGCCATCAATATACCCAATCCAGAGCAAAGGGCTGCGCTAACCCTGTACCAGCACAGCAAGCGGGCTACGTGTATCACTGGGGTGCGCGGGAAGTACCTCACGTGATTGGCCCCGTGCGAGCAGGGTACGCGTATTTCAGGGGTGCGCGGGAAGTTCCACACGCGATTACCTCATGGTACGTGTATTTCAGGGGTGCGCGGGAATTACCACACGCGAATGGGCCCGTGCGAGCAGGGTACGCGTATCTCAGGGGTGCGCGGGAAGTTCCACACGCGATTCCATCAGGGTATGTGTATGTCGGGGTGCGCGTGAATTCCCACACGCGATATCAGCAGGGTACATGTATTCCAGGGTGCAGAGGAAGTTACACACGCGATTTCCGCAGGGTACGTGTATATCAGGGGTGCGCGTGAAGTTCCACACGCGATGTCAGCAGGGCACGTGTATTTCAGGGTGCAGGGGAAGTCACACACGCGATTTCTGCAGGGTACATGTATTTCAGGGGTGCGCTGGAATTTCCACACGCGATTGGGCCCGTGCGAGCAGGGTACGCGTATCTCAGGGGTGCGCTGGAAGTTCCACATGCGATTCCATCAGGGTACGTGTATTTCAGGGTGCGGGGGAAGTTCCACACGCGAAATCAGCAGGGTACGTGTATTCCAGGGTTGCGCGGGAAATCCCACACGCGATTCCATCAGGGTACGTGTATTACAGGGGTGCGCGGGAAGTTCCACACGCGATTCCATCAGGGTACGTGTATTTCGGGGTGCGCGTGAAGTTCCACACGCGATATCAGCAGGGTACGTGTATTTCAGGGTGCAGGGGAAGTTACACACGCGATTACCGCATGGTACGTGTATTTCAGGGGTGCGCGTGAAGTTCCACACGCGATATCAGCAGGGTACGTGTATTTCAGGGTGCAGGGGAAGTTACACACGCGATTACAGCAGGGTACGTGTATTTCAGGGGTGCGCGGGAATTTCCACACGCGATTGGGCCCGTGCGAGCAGGGTACGCGTATCTCAGGGGTGCGCGGGAAGTACCACACGCGATTCCATCAGGGTACGTGTATTTCAGGGTGCGGGGGAAGTTGCACACGCGAAATCAGCAGGGTACGTGTATTCCAGGGGTGCGCGGGAAGTCCCACACACGATTCCATCAGGGTACGTGTATTACAGGGGTGCGCAGGAAGTGCCACACGCGATTTCAGCAGGGTACGTGTATTCCAGGGGTGCGCGGGAAGTTCCACACGCGATTCCATCAGGGTACGTGTATTACAGGGGTGCGCGGGGAGCACCACACGTGAATTGCACGTGTGGGTCCTCCCAGGTGTTCCCTTTACACCCTCCACGGCCCCTGCAGGTGGCTCACACCACAGGGGCCTACCCTGCACATGTCCTGCAGGCACACCATCCACCATGGCCATGACCCCCAGCCAACCCACATGTCAACTTGCACTACTGCCCACCAACGCATGTCCCCCCTGCACCCCCAGCCACCAGGCCCCACCCATGTCTCCCACCACCCCCAGCAGTGCAGGGGCAGCCTCCACCAGGCCCCCACCCATGTCTCACACCACCCCCACCCCCCAGTCACCAGGGGCAGCCTCCACCAGGCCCCCACCCATGTCTCACACCACCCCCACCCCCAAGCACTGTGGGGCACCTGCCAGCAGGCCCCCACCCATGTCCAACTCATGTTCCCCACCACCCCCACCCCCCAGCACTGTGGGGCACCTGCCAGCAGGCCCCACCCATGTCTCCCACCACCCCCACCCCCCACCCCCCCAGCCACCAGGGGCAGCCTCCACCAGGCCCCCACCCATGTCTCCCACCACCCCCACCGCCCAGCAGTGCAGGGGCAGCCTCCACCAGGCCCCCACCCATGTCTCCCACAACCCCCACCCCCCAGCCACCAGGGGCAGCCTCCACCAGGCCCCCACCCATGTCTCCCACCACCCCCACCCCCCAGCCACCAGGGGCAGCCTCCACCAGGCACCCACCCATGTCTCCCACCACCCCCACCCCCCAGCAGTGCATGGGCAGCCTCCACCAGGCCCCCACCCATGTCTCCCACCACCCCCACCCCCCCAGCACTGTGGGGCACCTGCCAGCAGGCCCCCACCCATGTCCAACCATGTTCCCCACCACCCCCACCCCCCAGCACTGTGGGGCACCTGCCAGCAGGCCCCCACCCATGTCCAACTCATGTTCCACCCCCCCCACCCCCCAGCACTGTGGGGCACCTGCCAGCAGACCCCACCCATGTCTCCCACCACCCCCACCCCCCAGCAGTGCAGGGGCACCCACCACCAGGCCCCCACCCATGTCTCCCACCACCCCCACCCCCCAGCAGTGCAGGGGCAGCCTCCACCAGGACCCCACCCATGTCTCCCACCACCCCCACCCCCCAGCACTGTAGGGCACCTGCCAGCAGGCCCCCACCCATGTGCCACTCATGTTCCCCAGCCAACATGTCATCACAATCTAGATCCCTGGTCCCTATGGTCAGCCTCCAAATGCAAAACACCCACCCGAGTATTGCATCCACCCACTCATAATTTGCAATTACATCACAGAACACCAATTGCAAGTTCCGAAACAAACACATTTCCCTCACATACACCCAATGGGTGTCAGTGAATCTCAAAACACATATCATGAAATGCATGAAACCAATGAGATACCACACATTGAAGTTCACCAAAAATAATATGTATTAAAGGAAACATCAATAGAATAAAAAATGAAGAAACAGAAACGTGAATGTACAAAAATGAAAAGAAGCATGTCTGTCAAAAAAAGCAAAACCAAAAATAAAAATCCAAAGTAATGTCCAAAGTCAATGTCCACAAAACAAAATCCAATGGGAAATAAAAAAGAAAGCCATTGCTCCATGGTTAAAAATAGAAAAAAAAATACAATCCAACTGTCAACTATGTACATGGGAACAATCCAGGGTCCATTATCCCAACAAAATAAAGGAAACCTATCTAACTACACTAACTAATAAAATAAACTATATACAAAAATGTGGCCAATGTCCGAAAGGTCCAAATAAAATAAAAACAAAAATGAAACCTAACACTACCTAGAAACTATGTACAAGGGCAGCGGGCTAGTTTCACGGCTCACTTGTGGATGTTCCGGGCCAGGGCATCATCGAACTCCTCCTCAATGTCCCGGAGGCGGTCCTCCTCCATGGCCCCGAGGGTCCACAGGGCCGTCGACGTCTCCACCTCCAAACCCCTGCGGATTGCCTCGAGGCACTCGGCCCGCCTCAAGGCCCTCCGCATGGAGTTCTCCGCCCTGACCATTGTGAGCCGTGCCTCTTCCGCCCGCTGTCGCTCCGCATCTATGGCGTGGCCCAACCGCTGCCACACGGAAGACACTCTCTGTCCTGGGTCCTCCTGCCCTCCGGCCGATGCCTGCCCCTCCGATGTCGAAGGCCCCGAGCCTTCATGGCTCCCACCACGTTGCTGTTGCTGCTGTGCCTCTGCCCGTGCACTGCCTCCTGCTGCCTGCACATCCTCCGCCGGCTGGGGTGCAGTCGTAGATGTGGCCACCCCTGCTGGACGTCCGACTCCCGACTGTGGCAGGGATGCCTCCTCCACCAGCCTGGCCGCACCGTCAGAGGCAGCTCCACAGGGCACCCAGGTGACTGATGGGTGGGAAGATGGCACAGAGGACGACTGGCGCGTAGGGGGTCCAGTTGAGGAGGGGGTCGGAGCAAGCCCCATCAGACGGAGGAATCCGGCCTGGGTGACCTGTCCCAGCAGGCTGACGTGGTCAACGAGCCATTCGAGATGACGTGCAGTCTCTCCATGAAAAGACTGCAGGTCACCTCGCATGGCCCGTTGACGCAACGCCACACCAGCCAGGACAGGCTCAACCCGGACCTGGATAGCCACGTCCGCAGGCAGAGGAAGGGCAGTTGACGTGAGCTCATTCCCTGCCTGAAAACGGGTCTGGAAGTAGGCATCCCTGCTGGTGCAAGATGATGCAGGGACAGGATCGGGGACAGGATTGCACACGGGCACCTCTGCGGCGGCCTGTGCTGCCTCCTGTCCCTGGTCCTGCACTGCACCACTAGCACCAGTGGGATCCCCACCTCCAGACCCCGTCTCTGGTGCTTGCACGGCCTCCTCCTCCACCAAACCCCCCACCAACCTGGATGACTCCGTGCCATCTTCCCCTGTTGGGCCCTGTGGGGTCCCAGCTGCCCCTTCTGCTGCCGAGGAGTCCAACTCCAACCTCCGCCTCTTGGACCTCCCCCCGGCAGCTGCGGCCTGGGACGCGGCACCGGACTCCTCACTCCCCGACGAGATGACAACCTGGGAGGGGAGCCGAGCCTTGCGTCTCCGGCTGGCGGTCGGATCCCCGCCGCTGTGCTCCACAGCACCTTCTCCGCCCTCTTCATCAGTTGACGCTGCAGACAGGGAGAAACAAAACACATGCATCAGGGCACTGTACAATGGACACATACACACATGACAGTTGTACATGAGTGGCATTGGCAAACCTCAGACATGTCATCACAATACCCAACACACATGTCATTACAACTCGCACACATGAGCCATACCACAGCCATATCGCAACTGCCACCACCATCCATACACATACAACAGCATGAGCAGCCAAAGGTGAGCCAGACATCACATGCAACACAGGAAGTGCACCACACATGTACACACACCACCACACTTGCATGCATGTGTACACCTCTGCCAAGTGTCGCACTGTTCAGACGGGCATCCATGTCACATCTGCCAATCAGGCTTCCACATACCGCTGTCACATGCATCCATGTTGCATCACTGTTGCACCCTTGTCAAATACACACACATGCACATGTACACAGTGCTGATACATGCAGCCGAAAACAACATACATGCGTGACATCACGGACATGTCTACTTACATACACATTCATCCAAACATGTGTGCCCACACAACTGCATTTGGCATGCAAGCCTACACACACAAGCACCATCCATGTCTCACACATTACAGCCCTCGCATGTGTCAGCCCCACGGCCCTGTACACCCCCACCCATACTCGACCCCATACAAACAGATGTGCAACCTGCACACTACTGAATAATCACCACACGCACTGCTCACAATCAGGATGCATGTACACTCACCGCTCGACTCCAGACGGGTCTGCTTCTCAAGGACCTGGACGTGGAGCGCTGGGGATATGCGTTCCAGGACCCTCATCTGTTCTTCCGACAAGTGGCCCCGGCGCCCCTTGGCATCCGCTGCCTTCAAGAGGCGCCGGGCCTTGTTCAGGGTCCTGGACCTGAAGTCCTCCCAGCGCTTCCTGACATGTTGTAAGTCGCGGACTGACACCCCCTCCGCTTTGATGGCAGTCACGATGTCAGCCCAGATCCGAGTCCGTCTTTCCTTGTCGGCGCGGGAACTTCTGAAGAGGGCATCATACTGCCCCAGGACTTGCTCCACTAGGTCACCAACTTCGGTGGCACTGAAGCTGGTGCCCCTCTGCCTCTCTGGCCGGGGGTTGTCAGTGGTCACAGATGGTGTTTGCCCCGACATGACAACCCCAGAGGCAGGAGTGGGTGGGCAACTGGGTCCTGGGGCTGGGCTGTGGAGCGATGGAATCCCAGTCGGGAGTCTTCGGTTCCAGCAGGGGTGGTCACAGCAACAGCACCCCTGGCTGATGTGCAGGCAGCAAATGGCAGTGCACGTGGGCAGCAGGCAGTCAGGCAGCAGCAGATGGCAGGTGGGAGCGTGCTCGGGGCTCTGGGGGGCAGTAGTTCAGCCTTCTGGGCAGGAGCGTGGTCTTCCGTGTGCTTACGCGTGGCCAGCTTGATACGGAGTGATTTGGCACGTGAAAAATCTGCACGTCAGCGTGTAATTCAAGGAAAGGCCCTTAGCGCGTAAGCGCGTCTGCACGCATACGCATTTTCATTGGACAGAAGGCCCCTCAAGCGCAAGCGCCCCTGTGACGTGACGCGTACAGACGTGCATGCGCATTTCAGCGCGCGTGAAAAACTGCACGTCCGCGTGTAATACGAGGAAAGGGCCTTAGCGTGTATGCACGGCAGCACGCATATGCGATTTCATTGGACCAAAGGCCCTTAGCGCGTGAGCGCGTCTGTGACGTGACGCACGCAGGTGTTTCCCTCATTGCACGTGATGACAGAACACACGTGAATTTCCACCAATCGCGTGTGAAAGTTCCCGGCACCCCGGAACACACGTACCCAGGCTAATCGCGTGTGGAACTTCCCGCGCACCCCTAAACACACGTACCCAGGCCAGTTGCGTGTACGCTCACTCCCCTCCGATCACACGCGATGACACTCGGACCGTATCCGAATACGGGAAACCCGCGCACGGCAAAAGACGTGCACATGCGTCAACGCGTCTGCCACACGAAGGCAGGCGGAAGCGTCCCCGCGCACAGCATAAAAGTGCGCGCAAACAACAAACGCGTATATACAGCTACGATGAATGCCCCATTTGTCGCTGCACTGATCGTGGGACACCGCAGGTGGAGGAGAATAGCCAGGGCATGCATTTTCGCACCACGGACAAGCCTTTTTGGGATGCCTGACGACCAGGTCTATGGCAGGTATAGGTTTCCACCCCATATCATCCTAGACCTGGTCAGGGAGTGGGAAGATGACCTCACATCCCCCACCCTTTGCTCCCAAGCATTGAGCCCCTTGGAGAAGCTGCTCAATGTCCTGCATTTTTTGGCAACTGGGTCATTTCAGCGGACCACTGCCATAGTGGGGGGGTCTCACAGGCCACGCAGTCACGCTGCCTACACCAGGTACTGGCAATCATGACAGCGCGCCCCTCAGTCCGCAGGCACATATACATGCCCAGAACACCCGCAGAAAGGCAGGCCGTTGTCCTGGATTTTTTCAGGGTGGCACACTTCCCCAAAGTGCTCGGTGCCATAGATTGCACCCATTTGGCCCTACCTCCACCTAGGGCCATTGAGCACATCTACCGAAACCGCAAGCACTGGCATTCCATCAATGTACAGGTGGTATGTGATGCAAAGGGAATCATCACCTCTGTCTATGCAAACTACCCTGGCTCCACCCATGACAGTTTCATATACAGAATGTCCGCCCTGAGCCGGGCCCTAGAAGCTGGGCAGCATGGTGACACATGGCTCCTAGGTCAGTACAAATGCCCTTGCACATGCATGCAAGTCACACACAGACAAATATCCAAACCCTAATAATCTCAACTATTATCACCTACCCAGGGGACAGTGCCTACCCTCTGAGCAACCACATGATGATGCCAATCCGGAACCCCACCACACCACCCCAGGTAAGATACAACGCCGCCCATATTGCAACCAGGGGCATAGTGGAGCGCACATTCGGAGTGCTCAATTCACGTTTCCGCTCCCTTGACCGCTCTGGTGGGCAACTACTCTATGCACCACCAGTAGTGTGCAGGATCATTGTGGCAGCATGTGTCCTGCACAATGTTGCAACACGGCAGGGCGTCCCGGTGGACATGGTGGTGCCCCCATATCCCCAACCACAGGCACAGGCGCTGGCCATGGGAGGGGACAGGGCACGTGGCGAGGAAGCCCGGACCCAGCTTGTGGCCACATGTTTGACCTAAACTCCCACCCCTGCGGAGTGCACACAGGCCTGGCACATACCAGGTGACAATCGATGATGACAAAGAGACAGTTAACTGTCACAACCCTACCACCCTGAGAAAGTTGCCATGGAAGTGCCACATCGCCTGCATCCCTAGCTACTTAAACACAAGCTATCCTGTGTGACCAAAAGGCACACATATGACATATGACATGATATGGGCCATACACAAGTATTCCAAGGCGCAATGAAGCAGGGAGCGGGGAACAAGGGAACACAGGGAACGGTACTACTAGGCCAGGTGTCATTGGGATCATGCAAGTGCAGGGGTAGGGGGAATGGGAAAAGTGCAAGGGGAAGGGTGGGGGGGAGTCCAGTACAGGGGAAGTAGCCCAAAAAAATAATATGCCTGGTGGCAACTACAAAGGTAAGTGCAGACAAGTGCTGGGAAGGGAGGGCTGTAGGGATAGAGAGACAGTACTGCAGTGCAGGGGTTGCCAGGGAGGCAGTGCAAGTGGAGAGTGGCTGGGCCAGGGACCGAGGTCGGTGAGAGTGGGCCAGTTGCAGCTCCTGTGCAGTTCCAGTGGAGAATTCTGCAAGGGAGAGGCAGACAGTAAGCAGAAGCAAAGAGGAAGGTCTTGAGGTGCTTCCAGAACTGGAGATGATTCCCCTCAAGTTCATGTCAGGCCGGAAGTCTGTTCCAGGGGGAGGGCCCTGCTGCGGAGAGAAATCTACCCCCAGCTAGTTGCTCTGAGAAGCGGTTGACACGGACATGCAAGGTGTGCATCACACACACCTGCAAAACAGGCCATGGCCATCACTGTCATGTCACTCAAACCCCCCAAACATCAACATGACATGGCACGCAATACCCATACACCAATGCAGTAACGATAAGGGACACATTGCCATGTCCTAAATGCACAGTGGCATCGGACACTGCTGCCTGACCCGGAATCAGATGAAATGACAGACCAACAACCTCCCACCCAAAATAAGTCATTTCCAAATGCATTACAACAGTCGTAGACGTAACATCACAATGAATGCCTGTCTACATGCACATTATGCATTGCAAAATCAACACTGCAGCTCATGTGTGCAGTGCCCTACTCCTGCATCACACTGCTCAGCGCATAGCACAGTGAACAGCCATTGTGTGTGATGCACACCCTGAGCATCACATCTAAGTGACAGACCACGTCAAACATCAAATTAGGCATGTACTGGATCCATGATCGGTCACAGAACATGTGCTGCCGGGACACAGTGGGCACCAGAAGGCAAACAGTGTACACGTGGATATGCAAGGGTGGGAGTACATGTAGTGCATCAGAGTGCAAGTGTGTGGTTCTGCAAGGACATGCACTCCACATATGCATGTGCACTCAAGTGACCATCAGTGTTCCCAACACATCACATGTGAACATCCACCATGTGTACACCCCAGCATGTCAAACCACAACTATCCCCTCGCACCTGAAAGGAAAACACAACACATTTGGCATTGATCAGCAGAACACAACATGTACATAGGATACCACCATTACTATGTCAGAGTTCCCATCACACTGCAGGGCAAGGCAACTATCAACAGCAACCACCCCCTCCCTCACAAATGACCATGACCCACTGAACAACTGCACCTGGGTCATGGAGCCTCCAAACCTCAATTCCACCTGGCCACAGGATCACCTTTACCCTTCGTCACCATCTCCCACCTTGTGTGTAAAAAGATGCCTGAACCCTCAGAATCCACACTCATTTCCAAAATCACAAAATCCAAGGCATAAAAACGAACCCGAACACCCTCCAGTAGATGACTTGACGTAGCAGTACCTCACAAAGGCCAAGTACTACCACAATGATGCAACAACCAAGGTAGCACAGCAAAACAATGTCACGACAGGATGTGAGACATGTGTGGTACATGACATAGGATGATGCACCATGAATGGATGTGTACTGTCACAGTTCCCCTGTACAGGTGCGGGAGTGTCACGAAACAACCACCCCCACCATGTCCCGGGTCCCTGCAAGGTCAGACTCACACAGGCCCCTGAGACCCTGGTGGGGAAGGAGGTTCAGGGATATGCAGTCGGGACAGGTGTTGACACACTGGATGACTGGAATGAGCGGCAGGAGAGGGGAGGAGGAATGACACATGAAACTAGGGAATGCACGAAAATGTACAACCTGCATGAACACATACACAATCCAAACAGACTTGGACATCATTGTCATGGCCTTCTGTAGTCCAGGCTCAGGAGTGGTACGAACCAACCACCCCCTCTAGGGTTTTGGCGCCTGCAAGTTCGGGGCTTACACAGGCATCCGCAACCCCAGTGGGGAAAGAGGGTCAGGGAAAGTTGCTTGGATAGGCACGGGAAGCAGGAACACCGGGTAGAGGGTACAGGTTTCAAAATTGCATAGGATCACGGGTGATTAGGGAGAAAAAAACATACCAAATTGAACCACACATACATCCATGCATCAGTACACTCCCCAGCAAGCCTATGCAGAGCAGTTCGTAAGAAAAACAACAAGACACTTAGCTCTGGTTTTGAGTGCTGGCCTCCTGCCTGCGCACTCTCAGGTCCGGTTACAGGAGCACTGCAATGCTGCAAAGAGAGACACAGTCAACAACCTGTATGTGCCAATTGCACAAAAACACAACAGCAAACATGCCCCATAGCAACAGACTACTCTACAAACAGACAATCTGTGGTTGATGCTTCGTACCCATATATAACATCACCCCTGTGACGGGTCATACACAGTCAATGCAGTAAGGCAGACGCTGCTGGGTGCGTGGCAAATGGAACACCAATGTGTCACAATTCACACAACATGCAATGTTCCCTAGGTAAGCAGACAGACCCATATAGCAAGCCATGACTACAGAGCAAGTTGCGTACCACCATGACCGAAACAAAGTTGGCAGTGCATTTATCATGAAGTACGTGGAAAAGACATGCACTGCACCCGAGTATGTCCCTTGCTGTATGTCCCTGTGAGCTGCCCCTTTCCATGTCTCGGAAGGCTACATGGTTGATACAAGTGCCTCAATGGACCTTGGTGTACCGGAGGGTATGTGCCACTGCCCCTGCATGTGTCCCAGACAACCCTACTATCAGCAGCCATCAGTCCACAAACACATCTGAGCTGCATTGTGTGCTTCAACACCAATATTCGTCTAAGCTCACCCTCAGTGCTGTGACTAAGCCTGCATGTGCAACTCGCCTGGTGCAAGCTTTGCTGTGTCGTGGCCCCCCTGTGATGCTCACCTTGCCTGCAGTTCCTTGGAACATGTCAGCAGTTCTAGGATGTGGGTCTGCAATCACTGTGCCTCTGCTTCTGCACACATGTGCATGTGGGCACCAACAAACGGGTCCAGAATTCCGTCGTCCAATGGGCCATGTCTGCTGGCAAAGGTGCTCTGGAGGCTCATCCCCCTGCAGAAAGGGCATGAAACACATGATTAATGCTTCAAAGTCATCTGTGTGTGTCTCATCAGGCATCTCATTACTTGGCCATGTCAGAGAGTCACCTCACAAATCAAACCATCAGTCCGTCTTTCACATCCAAAGTGTGGAACACTATCTACAGCATGAATTGCAACAGGCACATGTACAGGAAAGATATGAAACATACTACAAAATGCATAGCAATCAATGTCCACATTAATCATGACACACCCCATCTAGCAAAAGCTGAACAGTGGACAATGACACCTAAATCATCCCCACTAGGGGTGTCAACACAAGTCACACAGCACCAGACATGCCACAGATATGACAGTCCAAAGCCCTTGTGTAAAATGCTGTAACACCGAACCATCCTTGCGAGCCCATGGATAAGGGAGGCAGGAGTGGCATATGTGAGTCAAGGAACCCAAGCAGCAAACACATACACAAGACAACCATGAAGGGCCCAGCTGGAACAGACAGTGGATGCCTTCAAAAGCCACAAAGCACCGCACCGTCACATGAAAGCACAATAGACTAGCAATTTTAAACTAAATCAACTATTAACTAATTACACTAACTGTGGAAAACCTACATTACCTATTTAAACTAACTATCAAACAGAAACTTAACTAACTAAACTAAAAGAAAAATCAAAAATGGCCACATACGACCCGGGGGGGAGGGGAGGCACCCAGGAGGGGGGAGGTACAGGGTTCTGCTCAACATCCACATGCGATGATGCTGAGCCAAAAAAAAATCCTCCATGGGCTCAACGCCTGCACAGCACGACCTATGTGGGAGATAGATGGTCGTCCGAGTCTGGCTCATCCTGGAAAGGAGGACGTGGCACAGTAGCCTGGCCACGCCTAGCCGCAGCTTGCCCCTCGTCGGCAGCAAGTCTGCCAGACGGGTGAGCCTGGTTCTGTGTGGCGATGTGACGTCGGTCTGCATGCAGAACCTCCCGTGATACACGTGCTTCCTCTTGCAAGGTAGCACGTGTAACACGGAGTTCCTCCTGCAAGGCCTGGCTGGACAACCGCTGCACCTCCCGGCAAGCCTGTAGCTCAGCCGAGATGGTACGCTCAAGCTGTGCAAACCTCTCCTCTGCCTGCTGCCTCTGGGACATCATAAGGACACCCAGAGTGGATCTGAGGGAAGCATACTCCTCCCTCAGGGCATCCATGTGCGCCTCTGCGTGAGCAGCAATTGCTTGACGCAGAGACGACATTTCAGCCTGGCGTGCCCTGTCTGAGGCCGCCATGCCCAGCCTGAGCGAGCGGGCCGTGGACCGTGCCGCCTGCTGCTGGAGAAGCACCTGCCTAGCAGGGGGGAGCACAGATCGGGCCACACGCTCCATGCTCTCAGCGATGTTCTCCATTGCTGCCCCCTGCCGTTCGGAATTGGCAGTCATGTCTTGCTCCCACTCAGTATACAGCGGTTGCGCGCGGCGACCGCGTTGCCGGGCTTGACCCCTGCGGGACCCAAGGACCGTGGGTCCTCGCTGTGTTGGCACCGCCTGCGGCTGCACGACTACATGCCCCCTTCGACGTGATGTCCCAG
The DNA here is from genome assembly GCF_040938575.1 of Ambystoma mexicanum. Classification (NCBI taxonomy): domain Eukaryota; kingdom Metazoa; phylum Chordata; class Amphibia; order Caudata; family Ambystomatidae; genus Ambystoma; species Ambystoma mexicanum. Next base: position 1,690,729,314 of record NC_090932.1, on the reverse strand, counting down.
GCACATCAGTGACTGGTGTGGAGGGTGTCCCTGCATCCCAATCCACCACGGGCGGAGGAACCAAGACTGTCTGATCCCTCAGTGCAGGTGTGGCAGACAGAGGAGTGTCCACATCAGAATCACTCACCCCTGACACATGGACTTGATGCTCATCCAACTCAACATGGACGTCAGAGTCGTCATCAAGGCTGGACTCATAGGCAGCCAGAGACAAGATGGACTGCAGCACTTGGGTTTTTTCGTGGCCTACCACCCCACAACCCCCACTAGTGCCGGGTTGATGTGGCATTACCAACCCTGTGTCTGGCATGACAACACCATCCTCTGCCTCCATTGCATCAGCACCTGAAAAATAGAGAGAAAAAGGTCAATACACATGTCAGAAGCACACGACACACACACACCGACAGCAAAGGCATCCGGCAGATATGTGACACACAACATATGACCTGGCATGCATGCTGGGTCTACTTTGAATAGCTTCTGTGATCAGACCTGTTGAAAGGTGGCAGTTTCCATGGAAGTGGGTCTATGCAGTGCAGAAAATGTGTACGCCACTCACTACCTACATGTACAAGCACTACATGGTGTGTGCCAGGAAATGTGAAGGCAGTGCAATGTCAAATTCAGACATCACGTGCATTGTGCATTCAATGTGTACCATGTCTAGAAGCCAAGCACCCCTGCACCCCAGTACCAAAGCAGGGATGCCTAGCATGGAATCAAAAGGCTGACCATACACCTGTGTATTGACAGGCAGTGTTGACTGGCATCAACAGCTTAATGTGATTCAAATTACAACACTGCAAATGATGCTGGGACAGTGGGCAGGACACATGATGGAAACTCCGGAGGCCGCCCACGTGTGAAGAAGACACAACAAGAGTTGGACAGAGTCATTGAGCATTGAACAGGCTGAGGCCTGTGAGCCACACAGATTGTCAGAGCCTAAACATGTGTGCAACGCAGGACTGAGCCACAGTTGACATGGGAAGGCTGATGAGATGGCAGGCAATGTATGTAACCAAGGACTTATATTACAGTGATCATCCAGTCAAGGACACATAGGGGCATGCGTGCAATGCACATGGAGCATGAATGGGCACTCATGTCCTTGCGGGACATCTGACCCATGCACAGTACAAGTGAGATACCCTGCATCGAGTACTAAGGCTGTACCACACGGCATATGTCTGGCAGATTCTACGCTGGAAGTTTGCATCTACACAGGACACATGAACAAGAAAGTACACATTGGCAAGATTGAAGCAGACCAGTGCAAAGGTGGAACTGGGGTGCAGAGTGGCGGAGGAGGGGCAAGGGAGCATGCCTACATGGAGTCCCGCATGCAGGCAGAGGAGACATGCATGATGGTAGCATTGCATTACTTACACATCAGAACCATGTACACGTCACATGTAGCAGCAATCATGCACAACACATCCCACAAGTGAAACACACACGTCCTCAACAAACACGCATCAACACTCACTGGACTGGGCATCAAAGTCCAGCTTCTCTCCCACTCCTTCGACCAATTCAGGTGGTATGAACTCTGCAACGAGAGCCTCATGCGGAGTGAGTTCTTCCTCCTCTGGTGCAGGCCCACCGCCAGTCACCAGAGTCAAGTTGTAATATGAGGCACGCTTGGCCTTAGTGCTGCGCTTGATGTCATTCCAACGCTTTTTGCACTCCTGTGCCGTGCGCACCTCATGGCCGAATGAACTGACATGTTCCGCAACATGCTTCCAGTGGGTGTCACGTTGGGCAGCCGTGGTCTGACTATTGGCACCCACTAGCATGTCACTGCTGTGGCCCCGCACGTAGTCCACGAGGAAGTCCAGTTCCTGCTTACAGAAAGGCTTCTTCCTCGACGTGCAGGAGGTCGTGGCTGTGTGTGGGGTCCCAGCCTGTGCTGCAGGTGCAACCTTCCTCCTCTTGGACTGTGGCGCAGACCCTGGCTGGCTAATGCCGCCCTGACCAGTATGGCCAGTGGGTTCGGTGGATTGAGCCAAGGGAGTGGCAGGTGGAGGGATGACCAAAGGCCTGACTTGTGTCAGTGGCAGCTGGGTGCCCACTAATGGACCCTGCGCAGCAACATCAGCTGTGGCAGGGTCGTTGGCCGCAACGGTCCTGGTTGGCAGACTCACAACCGGGGTGCTGTTGGGTGCATCTGCCCCTGCACTTGCCAACACCCGGCTGTTTGGGGCAGCAGATGACATGACTGCCCCAGGGACACGTGTCTTGGTCTGAGCAGCTCGGCCTGCCCCTATGGTTTCCCCCCTGGCCTGTTGGAGATCTACCAAGGGCTCTTCAAGTGCCAACGCAGCCTGCGCTGGCAGACCCTGAGCCTGGGTGGCGGTGTCCACAGCTGCACCTGCAGCTACCACTACCCTTGGGCCCGTGGCAGTCGATGGAACGGACTGCCGGGTCATATGGGTGCCAGTGCCAGATGCAGGAGCTGCATCCCCCGGAACCACAGGGGGTGGTGGCATGGCTGCACCGACACATGGCACAACATTGTGCTCAAGTGGCGCACCCCTGCCTCTTCCCCCTCTGTGGCTGCCCTGGACACCCTGGAGTCCCCCTACTCCCTGGTCACCACGGCCACGTCCCCGACCATGCCCGCCACGAGGAGTACGCCCAGCTGAGGCGCCCCTCACCTTTGGTGGCCTCCCAACCATGGCACAGATGTAGTAGTGCTGGCACAGATGGAGTGGTGCCAATGGGAGGTGTACACCACAATTGACCTGGGCAATTGGGGTGAAGGGGTTGGGAAGCAAGATGTTAACAGCCCCCCTGCACCTGCAAGGCTGTATGTGACCCCGGTGATGTTGTGACGGGTCACGCAACGCTCAGGCACCCCAAAACTGCAGTAAAACCGTGCACGCAACCCTGCAGCCTACGTGCGTGGATTCAACCTCCCGCAGTACGCGGTGGCACCCAGTAACACGAATAACGCGTATGCGTGGGACACGCAGGCTACTATGACATCGAAAATGGGTGCGATACACAGGGGCACCCGCAGTGGGAAAAAGAGCGTGTGCGACTCACCGTCTGACTAGCGCGATGCAGAAAAACACGCGTAGCCAATACCCCCGCCAAAAGAAGAGATACGTCCTTGATAGCTGTGAAGTTGTGATGGCGCGCGAAACAACAGGAAGCATCAACACACGTCGGTCTCCACGAAAGGCACGTACAGCGAACTGCTGGGCCCGCTCACCTTTAACCCGTGCTGAGGGAAACGCACGCGCGCGTCACGTCACTTACGCGCATGGGCCCTTTCCTCGTATTACATGCGGACGTGCAGTTTTTCATGCGCGCTTACGCGCATGGGCCCTTTCCTCGTATTACACGCGGACGTGCAGTTTTTCAGGTGCGCTTACGCGCATGGGCCCTTTCCTCGTATTACACGCGGACGTGCAGTTTTTCATGCGCGATTACACGCATGGGCCCTTTCCTCGTATTACACGCGGACGTGCAGTTTTTCACGCGCGCTGAAATGCGCATGCACGCCTGTACGCGTCACGTCACAGGGGCGCTTGCGCTTGAGGGGCCTTCTGTCCAATGAAAATGCGTATGCGTGCAGACGCGCTTACGCGCTAGGGCCTTTCATCGAATTACACGCTGACGTGCAGATTTTTCACGTGCCAAATCACTCCGTATCAAGCTGGCCACGCGTAAGCACACGGAAGACCACGCTCCTGCCCAGAAGGCCGAACTACTGCCCCCCAGAGCCCCGAGCACGCTCCCACCTGCCATCTGCTGCTGCCTGACTGCCTGCTGCCCACGTGCACTGCCATTTGCTGCCTGCACATCAGCCAGGGGTGCTGTTGCTGTGACCACCCCTGCTGGAACTGAAGACTCCCAACTGGGATTCCATCGCTCCACAGCCCAGCCCCAGGACCCAGTTGCCCACCCACTCCTGCCTCTGGGGTTGTCATGTCGGGGCAAACACCATCTGTGACCCCTGACAACCCCCGGCCAGAGAGGCAGAGGGGCACCAGCTTCAGTGCCACCGAAGTTGGTGTCCTGGTGGAGCAAGTCCTGGGGCAGTATGATGCCCTCTTCGGAAGTTCCCGCACCGACAAGGAAGGACGGACTCGGATCTGGACTGACATCGTGACTGCCATCAACGCGGAGGGGGTGGCAGTCCGCGACTTACAACATGTCAGGAAGCACTGGGAGGACTTCAGGTTCAGGACCCTGAACAAGGCCCGGCGCCTCTTGAAGGCAGCGGATGCCAAGGGGCGCCGGGGCCACTTGTCGGAAGAACAGATGAGGGTCCTGGAACGCATATCCCCAGCGCTCCACGTCCAGGTCCTTGAGAAGCAGACCCGTCTGGAGTCGAGCGGTGAGTGTACATGCATCCTGATTGTGAGAAGTGCGTGTGGTGATTATTCAGTAGTGTGCAGGTTGCACATCTGTTTGTATGGGGTCGAGTATGGGTGGGGGTGTACAGGGCCGTGGGGCTGACACATGCGAGGGCTGTAATGTGTGAGACATGGATGGTGCTTGGGTGTGTAGGCTTGCATGCCAAATGCAGTTGTGTGGGCACACATGTTTGGATGAATGTGTATGTAAGTAGACATGTCCGTGATGTCACGCATGTATGTTGTTTTCGGCTGCATGTATCAGCACTGTGTACATGTGCATGTGTGTGTATTTGACAAGGGTGCAACAGTGATGCAACATGGATGCATGTGACAGCGGTATGTGGAAGCCTGATTGGCAGATGTGACATGGATGCCCGTCTGAACAGTGCGACACTTGGCAGAGGTGTACACATGCATGCAAGTGTGGTGGTGTGTGTACATGTGTGGTGCACTTCCTGTGTTGCATGTGATGTCTGGCTCACCTTTGGCTGCTCATGCTGTTGTATGTGTATGGATGGTGGTGGCAGTTGCGATATGGCTGTGGTATGGCTCATGTGTGCGAGTTGTAATGACATGTGTGTTGGGTATTGTGATGACATGTCTGAGGTTTGCCAATGCCACTCATGTACAACTGTCATGTGTGTATGTGTCCATTGTACAGTGCCCTGATGCCTGTGTTTTGTTTCTCCCTGTCTGCAGCGTCAACTGATGAAGAGGGCGGAAAAGGTGCTGTGGAGCACAGCGGCGGGGATCCGACCGCCAGCCGGAGACGCAAGGCCCGGCTCCCCTCCCAGGTTGTCATCTCGTCGGGGAGTGAGGAGTCCGGTGCCGCGTCCCAGGCCGCAGCTGCCGGGGGGAGGTCCAAGAGGCGAAGGTTGGAGTTGGACTCCTCGGCAGCAGAAGGGGCAGCTGGGTCCCCACAGGGCCCAACAGGGGAAGATGGCACGGAGTCATCCAGGTTGGTGGGGGGTTTGGTGGAGGAGGAGGCCGTGCAAGCACCAGAGACGGGGTCTGGAGGTGGGGATCCCACTGGTGCTAGTGGTGAAGTGCAGGACCAGGGACAGGAGGCAGCACAGGCCGCCGCGGAGGTGCCTGTGTGCAATCCTGTCCCCGATCCTGTACCTGCATCATCTTGCACCAGCAGGGATGCCTACGTCCAGACCCGTTTTCAGGCAGGGGATGAGCTCACGTCAACTGGCCTTCCTCTGCCTGCGGACGTGGCTATCCAGGTCCGGGTTGAGCCTGTCCTGGCTGGTGTGGCGTTGCGTCAACGGGCCATGCGAGGTGACCTGCAGTCTTTTCATGGAGAGACTGCACGTCATCTCGAATGGCTCGTTGACCACGTCAGCCTGCTGGGACAGGTCACCCAGGCCGGATTCCTCCGTCTGATGGGGCTTGCTCCGACCCCCCCCTCAACTGGACCCCCTACGCGCCAGTCGTCCTCTGTGCCATCTTCCCACCCATCAGTCACCTGGGTGCCCTGTGGTGCTGCCTCTGACGGTGCGGCCAGGCTGGTGGAGGAGGCATCCCTGCCACAGTCGGGAGTCGGACGTCCAGCAGGGGTGGCCACATCTACGACTGCACCCCAGCCGGCGGAGGATGTGCAGGCAGCAGGAGGCAGTGCACGGGCAGAGGCACAGCAGCAGCAGCAACGTAGTGGGAGCCATGAAGGCTCGGGGCCTTCGACATCGGAGGGGCAGGCATCGGCCGGAGGGCAGGAGGACCCAGGACAGACAGTGTCTTCCGTGTGGCAGCGGTTGGGCCACGCCATAGATGCGGAGCGGCAGCGGGCGGAAGAGGCACGGCTCACAATGGTCAGGGCGGAGAACTCCATGCGGAGGGCTCTGAGGCGGGCCGAGTGCCTCGAGGCAATCCGCAGGGGTTTGGAGGTGGAGACGTCGACGACCCTGCGGACCTTTGGGGCCATGGAGGAGGACCGCCTCCGGGACATTGAGGAGGAGTTCGAAGATGCCCTGGCCCGGAACATCCACAAGTGAGCCGTGAAACTAGCCCGCTGCCCTTGTACATAGTTTCTAGATAGTGTTAGGTTTCATTTTTGTTTTTATTTTATTTGGACCTTTCGGACATTGGCCACATTTTTGTATATAGTTTATTTTATTAGTTAGTGTAGTTAGTTAGGTTTCCTTTATTTTGTTGGGATAATGGACCCTGGATTGTTCCCATGTACATAGTTGACAGTTGGATTGTATTTATTTTTTTATTTTTAACTATGGAGCAATGGCTTTCTTTTTTATTTCCCATTGGATTTTGTTTTGTGGACATTGACTTTGGACATTACTTTGGATTTTTATTTTTGGTTTTGCTTTTTTTGACAGACATGCTTCTTTTCATTTTTGTACATTCACGTTTCTGTTTCTTCATTTTTTATTCTATTGATGTTCCCTTTAATACATATTATTTTTGGTGAACTTCAATGTGTGGTATCTCATTGGTTTCATGCATTTCATGATATGTGTTTTGAGATTCACTGACACCCATTGGGTGTATGTGAGGGAAATGTGTTTGTTTCGGAACTTGCAATTGGTGTTCTGTGATGTAATTGCAAATTATGAGTGGGTGGATGCAATACTCGGGTGGGTGTTTTGCATTTGGAGGCTGACCATAGGGACCAGGGATCTAGATTGTGATGACATGTTGGTTGGGGAACATGAGTTGCACATGGGTGGGGGCCTGCTGGCAGGTGCCCCACAGTGCTGGGGGGTGGGGGTGGTGGGAGACATGGGTGGGGGCCTGGTGGAGGCTGCCCCTGCACTGCTGGGGGGTGGGGGTGGTGGGAGACATGGGTGGGGGCCTGGTGGAGGCTGCCCCTGCACTACTGGGGGGTGGGGGTGTTGGGAGACATGGGTGGGGGCCTGGTGGTGGGTGCCCCTGGTGGCTGGGGGGTGGGGGGGGTGGGAGACATGGGTGTGGGCTTGGTAGAGGCTGCTCCTGCACTGCTGGGGGGTGGGGGTGGTGGGAGACATGGGTGGGGGCCTGGTGGAGGCTGCCCCTGGTGACTGGGGGGTGGGGGTGGTGGGAGACATGGGTGGGGGCCTGGTGGAGGCTGCCCCTGGTGACTGGGGGGTGGGGGTGGTGGGAGACATGGGTGGGGGCCTGGTGGAGGCTGCCCCTGCACTGCTGGGGGGTGGGGGTGGTGGGAGATATGGGTGGGGGCCTGGTGGTGGGTGCCCCTGGTGGCTGGGGGGTGGGGGGTGGGAGACATGGGTGGGGGCCTGGTAGAGGCTGCTCCTGCACTGCTGGGGGTGGGGGTGGTGTGAGACATGGGTGGGGGCCTGGTGGTGGGTGCCCCTGGTGGCTGGGGGTGGGGGGGTGGGAGACATGGGTGGGGGCCTGGTAGAGGCTGCTCCTGCACTGCTGGGGGGTGGGGGTGGTGGGAGACATGGGTGGGGGCCTGGTGGAGGCTGCCCCTGGTGACTGGGGGGTGGGGGTGGTGGGAGACATGGGTGGGGGCCTGGTGGAGGCTGCCCCTGGTGACTGGGGGGTGGGGGTGGTGGGAGACATGGGTGGGGGCCTGGTGGGGGCTGCCCCTGCACTGCTGGGGGGTGGGGGTGGTGGGAGACATGGGTGGGGGCCTGGTGGTGGGTGCCCCTGGTGGCTGGGGGTTGGGGGGGGTGGGAGACATGGGTGGGGGCCTGGTAGAGGCTGCTCCTGCACTGCTGGGGGGTGGGGGTGGTGGGGAACATGAGTTGGACATGGGTGGGGGCCTGCTGGCAGGTGCCCCACAGTACTGGGGGGTGGGGGTGGTGTGAGACATGGGTGGGCGCCTGGTGGAGGCTGCCCCTGGTGGCTGGGGGTGCAGGGGGACATGCGTTGGTGGGCAGTAGTGCAAGTTGACATGTGGGTTGGCTGGTGGGCATGGCCATGGTGGATGGGGTGCCTGCATAACATGTGCTGGGTAGGCCCCTGTGGTGTGAGCCACCTGCAGGGGCCGTGGAGGGTGTAGAGGGAACACCTGGGAGGACCCACACGTGCAATTCACGTGTGCTGCTCCCCGCGCACCCCCGCAATACACGTAGCCCGCTCCCCCAGGCCCGATCGCGTGAAAAACTTCACGCGAACCCCTGAAATACACGTAGCCCGCTCCCCCAGGCCCGATCGCGTGAGAAACTTCACGCGAACCCCTGATATACACTTAGCCCGCTCCCCCAGGCCCGATCGCGTGAGAAACTTCACGCGCACCCCTGATATACAAGTAGCCCGCTCCCCCAGGCCCGATCGCGTGAGAAACTTCACGCGAACCCCTGAAATACACGTAGCCCGCTCCCCCAGGGCCGATCGCGTGTAAAATTTCACGCGAACCCCTTAAATACACGTAGCCCGCTCCCCCAGGCCCGATCGCGTGAGAAACTTCACGCGAACCCCTGATATACACGTAGCCTGCTCCCCCAGGCCCGATCGCGTGAAAAACTTCACGCGAACCCCTGAAATACACGTAGCCCGCTCCCCCAAGCCCGATCACGTGAAAAACTTCACGCGAACCCCTGAAATACACATAGCCCGCTCCCCCAGGCCCGATCGCGTGAGAAACTTCACGCGAACCCCTGATATACACTTAGCCCGCTCCCCCAGGCCCGATCGCGTGAGAAACTTCACACGCACCCCTGATATACACGTAGCCCGCTCCCCCAGGGCCGATCGCGTGAGAAAGTTCACGCGAACCCCTGAAATACACGTAGCCCGCTCCCCCAGGGCCGATCGCGTGTAAAAGTTCACGCGAACCCCTGAAATACACGTAGCCCGCTCCCCCAGGCCCGATCGCGTGAGAAACTTCACGCGAACCCCTGATATACACGTAGCCCGCTCCCCCAAGCCCGATCATGTGAAAAACTTCACGCGAACCCCTGAAATACACGTAGCCCGCTCCCCCAAGCCCGATCGCGTGAGAAACTTCACGCGAACCCCTGATATACACGTAGCCTGCTCCCCCAGGCCCGATCGCGTGAAAAACTTCACGCGAACCCCTGAAATACACGTAGCCCGCTCCCCCAAGCCCGATCACGTGAAAAACTTCACGCGAACCCCTGAAATACACATAGCCCGCTCCCCCAGGCCCGATCGCGTGAGAAACTTCACGCGAACCCCTGATATACACTTAGCCCGCTCCCCCAGGCCCGATCGCGTGAGAAACTTCACACGCACCCCTGATATACACGTAGCCCGCTCCCCCAGGGCCGATCGCGTGAGAAAGTTCACGCGAACCCCTGAAATACACGTAGCCCGCTCCCCCAGGGCCGATCGCGTGTAAAAGTTCACGCGAACCCCTGAAATACACGTAGCCCGCTCCCCCAGGCCCGATCGCGTGAGAAACTTCACGCGAACCCCTGATATACACGTAGCCCGCTCCCCCAAGCCCGATCATGTGAAAAACTTCACGCGAACCCCTGAAATACACGTAGCCCGCTCCCCCAAGCCCGATCACGTGAAAAACTTCACGCGAACCCCTGAAATACACGTAGCCCGCTCCCCCAGGGCCGATCGCGTGAATAAGTTCACGCGAACCCCTGAAATACACGTAGCCCGCTCCCCCAGGCCCGATCGCGTGAAAAAGTTCACGCGCACCCCTGAAATACACGTAGCCCGCTCCCCCAGGGCCGATCGTGTGAAAAAGTTCACGCGAACCCCTGAAATACACCTAGCCCGCTCCCCCAGGCCCGATCGCGTGAGAAACTTCACGCGAACCCCTGGAATACACGTAGCCCGCTCGCACAGGCCCAATTGCTGTATGTTGCCACTTTTGTAATGCGCAGGGACGCTACCGCCTGCCTTCGTGTGGCGGACGTGTTTCGGCTTGTGCGTGTCTTTGGCTGTGCGTGCCCTATTCGATTCCATGAATATGTGTGGTTCGAGTGCGTGTGGGCGTTCCGTCTGCTTCCCTGCGTTGTTCCCCATTCCGCGCGTTACGCCCTGTGTCCCGCCCACTTTCTGGTGTATGCGCCGAGGTTGTGCGCTTTCACTGTGCGCGTCGCGCACGCCTTTCGGGATGTTGCAGTGACTTGTGCGCCATGCACGGGTTTGGCGCACATCCCGGGGTGTACACGCGCAGGGACTTCCATGGATGTGCGCCTGTTTTTTTCCGCTTGCGCCTGCTTGCGCTTGCTTGCGCCTGCTTGCGCGAAGATTTTCGGCGCACGTTTGTTCCATGAATCGGCCCCTAAGTGTTTTGGCCTCACATCGAGAAAGGCGAGGTAGGTTATTTATGCTACACTGCAATAAAAGCACATGATTCACCCAAATGCCTCCAGAAGAGAGGATACATTTGGTCAAGTCTTGCTGTATTATCCCATTGGCTCTCTCAACAAGTCCATTTGACTGTGGCCAAAACAGGTGTGAGAAGTGCAGAGTGCACCTCCAGCCTGAAAGGACCTCACTTAAGGCTTTGCGGTAGAGGGCTGGCCCATTGTCATCTCAGAGCAATTATGGAGCTGTCATAGCTGCTAAGGAAAGCAAACCTTTTATGACCTCTTTACAATCATCTTTCTTCTGGATAATTAGCCAGGTAAACCGGGTGCACAAATCCACCACAACCAACAAATATTTGTACTTGTTGACGAGTGTTAGTGGACCGATGTGGTCCATATACATGCATTCAAAAGGCACTGTCCCCTACTTGTGTGTTTTGCAGAATTGGCCAAAGTTGTTTGCAAACAAATGGAGCAATTTGCTATGCTGTTATACCTCTTTACTAAGCCCTGGCCACCAATATCTGTCTTGCAAGATTTGTGCATTATTTGACACCCCAAAGTGGGATGTGGATACAATTGCATGTGCTGCAGAGTTTAGTTTCAATGCATCCTGCTTATTTGGTAGTACCCTGTCAGCAAGGCCTCCCTGTGACCTATTGATACTGACCATCACTGTGTTCTCTTTTACAGTGTAGGTGTAAGTAATGGGGAACTCTTGTGGGTTAGGACTATTTGCATCCCAACATACTGGTTTAATTGTCCTCATCTATATATGTAGCAGAGTGTGTTAATGTTGCCACTAGCATACACACAGTCTGCTGTCTTTGTAACAGCAGGCGTTGCCTCCTAGGGTTATGGAAAGTACCCTTCATTGATTGTAACAGAGCCATGTCCACACCCGAGGCAGTGGAAAGATGGCTGCCTCCATGAGCCAACTGCAGGCTCATTCTGAGACTGATGAACAGGTTTTTCCGAGTCCGTTGTTGTTTGCCATGGTTTGAATGGTGATCACTTCAAGGTAATACATTAAAATGATTCATGACACAATCCCTTTAAGCATAAGCCAGCTACATTTTTGAGTGATTATGAAAGTGACTAAGAGAGTGATTGATTGAGTGAGTCTCTACAGCAGGCAGTAAAACACCATTTTACTGAACGGGCGTGTGTCACATCGCGGTAATTCAGAAAATGAAGCACAACAGTGATTCTTAAAGGCTTCCTGAAGGCGGGGAAGGGGTCAGCCCACACTTTAAGAATCTATACATACAATTGTCTCTTCCTAATGACGTGCACTTAGGGACTGACTCCCAAATGGACCCAGTTGCAGAGTGATATGCAGAATCTGCATCGGCTCATCAAGTCAGCGCCCCCTGATTTATAAAGGGCCCATGTGCAGAGGAAGTGCACAGCAGACAGACACTCTGTGCACACTGCTTGGCCTTTAGCCATGTGCATCACCGGGAAAGTTTGCTGTATGTTTCCCCCTCTAATGTAGGAGTGATTATGTCATTCTGTACTTTAGCATGCCTTTGCAGGCCATCATAAGACAAGACATATCTAACATGGCCCATGTCTGCTCTCGGCACATCCTTCTGTCTCGTCTCTTTCAGTTCAGTCCAGGCAAAGTGACAGAGCATGGCCTTTTCTCAATGCATATGTCATGGTCCGGGAACCAACATCTTGTCAGAGAGCTTTATCAAAGGAATTTCAGAGGAATGACAGTTTGGCATTTAAAAGATTGAGGACACTGCTGGCGGAGCAGTAAGGCATGAACCAGATGGTCTAACAAGACCGGAGAATACCTGTGGACTGGGCTGAGGCAAGAACCAGACTCGAGTATGTGATCAGTCTCAGCAGTCATTTTGTACAGGAGAGAGAGTGACCCCTAACCGGCCCATAGAGTGAGAGCTCGCTCTTGATTACTTTAAGACAAGATAGCTGCCTTTGAGGTGGATGGAGGTGCAGGTTTTTACTCCAACACTAGTCAATAAGGACAACTCAATGGTTTGGCAAGGGGGAGTCCGTTTAATGACAAGTACAAAAAACGGGGAAACATGGAAATCGACAGTGATGCGATAGCCCGTCTCGCTTCAACTCCCAACGACTTCATGCAAACAGTAACAGTTATACCCAAAATTCGTCATCATTGACGTGTAACACTCAAAAGTTTGTCATGCAATTCTACTGGTTGGAAAAGGTAACTTAACTATAGGTGCTATATCTGTATATGGTAACTGAGTGTGAGGATTGGATAAACATTATCGGGTGATAAACATTATCGGGTGGGCGTCTAAGCCCTTCCTTCAAAATGACTACGGTGGACGTCACTAAAGTACAACGTCCCATTGGTTGTACTATCTATAGGACTCTAGATTATTTGGTTCATTATGATTGAGTTGGCTTCAACCCCATGCATAAATCTCCACTTTAATTAGCAGCACACAGAATGGTCAACCTGTAAGAGGATTCAATTCAACACTACAGCTAAGTCAATGCCTAGTCTGGGATACTGAATGGAAACCCTTATTGATATATCTTTATGTCCAGTTCATGAGTTCTGGATGACTACCCCTATATAACACCCCTCTGACTCCACTGAGCCAAGAAGTAGTTCTGTTTTGCAAGTTTAAAAGGTTTATTTGAGAAATAAAACAAAATATAGATACCACGCTTTTATAATAAATTAATAATCGATATCGTCCTTATAAATATAATGTTAATCAACAATGGGTAATCTGACACTAACACACTTCTTTACAATCAATGAGGAGTTGGTGGAGGATGGATAAGGCAGTGAAAATACTTTTATGGTTTCAAATGGATGCAATGTTGAATGAAAATGCAGTACAGAACTAACTAATATGGTTTCACAAGATATCATATGTTCACTTTTCCCCTGGTGGCAATTCACCCCCCCCTCCCCTATATGCAATGCAAGGAGATGGAAGTAACAGACAGAGTTCTCAGGAATGCAATCAAATACAATAAGAAATTCAATTCCCACCCCAGCAAGCTTAGAGAAAACAGGTATGAGTTTTAAAACACAATCCCAAGTGCTTTGAATGTGGTGGCAATGAAGTGAGAAATATGCTGAAAATGCTTTTAATTCCCTTTAGGAGGTTCAGGGTGAGTGAGAGATACTTGGGATGAGCTTAGGCTCACTTTAGCAATGATTCAGGGATGGTTATTAAGAGGCAAACACATGTTTAGAAAAAGGAAAGCAAAAAGCTGCTATCTTTTTACAGGTAAAGAAATCAGGCCAAATCGCGATCACGGCAAAAGTATAAGTAGCATGTCGGTTCTAGGTTCGTTGGAAAGCTGAGATTCCAAGCTTTCAGGGGAAAGTTAAGCCAAGTTCCTAGGACAAACGGTTCCAGAGATATGAACGATTTTGTAAAGGTCATTTTTCGGATTTAAAGTAACTCAAATTGACAGGTGACAGCTTTGAAAATGACAGGTGACACGATTTCTAGGAGACAGTTCTAATCAGATTAAAATAGTTGGATTAAATTATTTTAACTAAGATCTTATTTCTGTCACAATCTGATCTAAGTACTCACTCCTAGCTTTGAAAGGACTGGACCTCGCCACGGATCGGGTCAGGATTGGCTGCGGTTCTCTCGCCACGGACGGTCTCTACAGGCAGCGCCTGGGTCAGCTCCGCTCTGCTGGGTCTGTCAGGCACCGGTTCTGCTCACAGCGTCTGGGTCAGCTCCCCGGATACAGCGGCCTGTGGTTCTCTGGATCTCTGGTCTGCTTTCTGGGTGTCTCTGCTTTCTCTGGGTACAGCACTGCTTCTGGATCTTTCTGGCGCAGGGTTTCAGGCCAGAATCAACAGCTCAGCCCGGCTGTGAATAGTCTGCAAATGATTTTGAGGCCTGCTGAAGAGAACTCAGCTTGTGGGTTAGGCCTGTTCTTTACAAATTCTGAAGTAAAGTCTTGGTCTCTGAAGATTGATGGATTGAAGTCTGAAGTCTCCCGGCAGAGCGTCCCGCGGAAAGTGAAAAAGGGATCTCCACTTGTCCTGCACTGTCTGCTTTTATGTGTTTAGAAAGTGGGTGTGTGCGCAGCATCACTAAGCCAGCCCCTCTCTCAATTTATCATTAGCCAAGCTTTCCTTTCTCCCTTGATTGGGGGAAGGATAGTGTGTCAGAGTGATGTAATTTTATGGCCTGCAGAAAGGACACTCCTCTGTCAAATTGCACACAAATCTATATTTGATCCAAATACATATTCTCCCAAATACACAGTTGTTTTTACATCACCTACACACATCATATATCACATGAGGTAGGCACTGTTCCGACTCTGGCGTTTCTAGGAGCTTGGGTAAAGAAATGGCAACTTATTTTCAATTTTAGTGGGTTATGCAACATTGGTTTTTCATTAAAAATTATACACATATACACGGCCTGTCCATACATACTCCAGTAAATTCCCATGTCTCTAGCTTGAACACAGAGTCTGTAGTATCAATAAATAGCGGGGTTTTGCCCCAGAACATCACACAAAATGGAGTTTGGGCTTGAATTGTGGGCAAAGTTTTCATTTTAAGGATCCCCAAATTTCACATTTCTGTCATCTGGTTACCAAGAGTTATCAGTATTTCTGTAAAATATATATTTGCTTTCAATTCAAAGTACTGCAGTGTTTGAGTCCGCCCCCAAAGTTTGGGGATGACAGTGATCACATGTCTCTCCTTGCTGGCAGATCTTTGTTGACAGGAAACAGTCAAAATCACCATATCCTATTCAAGGGAAAAGGTCTTTTGTGTGGGCTCCAGCAAGCTGAGGTCAACAGACCAGGGGGCCACTTTGCATTTGGTTAGCATGACCATGTGATATCCTGGGCTTTCTGAGGTGAGAAGGTTTCCCAGTCTTTTGGCCTGTTAATCAAATCAGATTGTCTCTGGGAACAGCAGGTGGTTAGATTTCTAATTAACCCACAGTCTTTTGAAGTCCCAATTGTCACAGAAGGCTGATTAGCTTCTGAAGTAGCAGTTCTCCTGTCAGAGTTTAAACCTCTAGCGCCGCCTTGAGTCCAAAGCGGGTACTGCATGCATTTTTTTTTTTGGATCAGTCTTGAATTAATGCATTTCAAACAAGAGATTTTACATGGAAGTATATTATCCAGGTTCAGCACATGGCACTGGTGTGGTTCTGCAGTAAAATAATGTTGTGCCCATAATTTAACAATATTTGACCTGAAGAAAATGAATTCCCAATAGTTATGGGTTGCTATTGGCAATCAGCATTGCCCCTTTTGCAATGGTTTCAGGCTACTGTGTGTAGCCCAATGGTGGTTTTAGGAAGTGCCCTTCTGTGCCCACAACATAGGCAAATATGGGTGGCAGCCTATTCTTCATGCATTTCCCTGTGCATTTTCTGGGAAGTTCTGGCCATCATGATGTTTTCAATGCCAGTAAGGCACAGTTTTTGTGGTAGGGCTCGGATGCATGGGTAAAAACATCCCACAAACCCAGTGTGGGAGGCCCCAAGATTCACCCAGACTCCCTTCCATCAATCAGTGCTTTATTGCTATGTGTCAATTAGTTGGCTGTGGTTGGCCTCAAAACTGTAGCTTCTTGTCAGGAAAAGTTATGGTATCTTCTGTTTAGGAGGCAGCCAGGTGGAGGTGCCTCTTCTCGCTTTGCTGGTATCGTGCTAGCACACCGTGACTCTGCTTAGTTTTCCTTCTATTTGTGCATTAAATTCTTATTTGCCCTGCCACCTGCCTGGGACTCCTTTCTTGACCTTCACGGGGCAGGCTGCTCTGTCCTTAAGTTTCGATTCTCCGGAGCTACTGTCCGCCTCCCTCTCTTGGTTTGACCTCAACTTCCCAGGCATGGGCTGCAATTGTTGAGTTTCGATTCAGCCGTCTCTTTTCTTGTTTTAGCTGGAATACGAATCCTGTCCTGTTTGACCCCTAGTAACCTGAGTTAATTCTGCTTCTTGTATAAAGTGGACTCGCACTTATATAGTTTGCTTCGTTGAGGTAGATATATATATATAGGTGGCGCTTGCCGCTCTATTCTTCTACTAAGCATAGCAAGCTGCATTGTTTTCTTTGCTTCTTGCGGTTACAAGCATATGTACAGGCGTTTAGCTGGTTGAATAGCTTCATCCAGCTTAACAGTTTAAGTTTCTTTGAATTTCAACATTGTTTCTCCTTCTAAGTTCATGATGTCCTTATTCATGACATTTCGCCTCTTTGTGTCATCTTTTGATTATCGTTTCTTTCATCTTTGAGTCTGTCTGGGCCCTCGCGACGTCACCATTCATCTTCAATTAAGGCCTGTTTGGTTTCTTCCGGGACGGTGTTTAAGCAATATTCATTTAGTGTAATTTGCTGGTAGGGTTTTCTCAATGGATACGTTACTGCCCATGTTTGTCTGGTTATTGGCACTTCAATAGGTATTGTTCTTCTTATGGGCACTCTGCAGAGCCCTAATGCGGCTCTCTGCTGGTTTATTTGCTCATCATACATCACATATCTCGGTGTGAACATTCCTGGAACTTCACAATGGGTGGCTGGAGTGCAGGCTATATTTGGGACCTCCTCTACACTCCCCCCTCTGGCTGGTTCATCGACCACTTCTGCTTCCTCTTTTAGATTCATCTTACTTGGTTCTTCTGTATCCATTTCTTCTTCGACTTCTGGGTTTGTAAATGATGGTTTGGAGGAAGGTCTCTTTGGAGTCCATATTTTTATCACTCCTTTTAGGCTTCCTGCTGTTTTTACATGTTCGTCTTTGTTCCATGTCATTAGGTGACATTGTCCATTTGGGCTACAATAAATATGTTTTCCTTCATAATTTCTGCGTTTCCTGGGGTAAAGAAACTTCGTACCCTCCGGCGCATGCTCACTTGCCTTCACAAAGTTTCTTATTTCTTCGTCAGTCAGATCTCTGGGCTTCCATACTGGTTTGACATCAATCATGATTTTCATCCCTATGGCTTTCTTCGCAGTTTTCTGGCATTGCGAAACTATTATCTTGATAACGCAAAATCCTAGCAATGTCATCACTAGCAGGGCTCCCAGGAACTTGAATGCATTTGCCATCCATTGTGTAACCCATGAAAACAGTGATCCAAACCAGCTGTCATCATCAACTTTGTCGGTTTCATTGATCATCTGGTTCTGCAGGTTTATCAGCATACTTATTGCTTCTGTTAACGTTCCCTTTTACTCATTATGAGAAGGTGTAAATGTGCAACATGATTCTCCAATGTTTGCACAAACTCCTCCATCCATAGCTGTGATCATGTCAAGTACATATCTGTTCTGGAGAGTCATCTGTCGGATGGCTCTTAACTCTTCCTTGATCGCGTTGAATCCCTTTATTGTTGAGTTGATGGTTTGCAGTAACTCCCATCTGGTTATCTGCAACCACTTAGTATTTGCTCCAACTTGGAATCTTGGCATTAGGATTGTCGTGAACACTGATGAGGTGAGGCTGAACAGCCTGTGCTCGTATGGGATTGCATGAAATGCTTCTTCTGATTTGGTAGAGAAGTCATTTTCTCTCTTCATTCGAGTTGTCAGTTTCACAGATCTCCTCTTCCTCAGGTGAGCATCTGCTTTTGGAAAACTGTCAATATTCAGCTCACCTTTTGGGATCACTAGTGCTGGAAAGTGGACATTCACAATTGTGCATATGCCTCCCCAGGTTTTCAGCAGTCTGATGTATGCTTTGGATCCACATGCCCAATAATGATCCATGATTACTGCAGAACCATGAGTCATTCCTGAGCTTCAAAAATGTGTCCATAGTTCTGATTCTCTCCCATCTTCCTTGTGCCATTGTTCCTGAAGCACAATTTCGGGCTATCTAGTGGCACTATCTGCAAGGGTCCTCCTCTGTCTTCGACCCATGTCAGTAGTCTTGTAAGCTTTGGCCATAGTGGTTTGTACAATCTCTGTGAGTTTTCTATGACTTCCTTGCAGGCTCCAAGGACCATCCATGCTCGGCAGATCACTACTCCTTCTTCCCATCCATTCGGTGTAAGCACTGTTCCCCAAATCTGCATTTGGCCTCTGTTTTTCCACATTTGAGCTTCTTCTGGAGTTTTTCCTTGGACGTTCAGTCTTGGGTTTATTTCCCATCTTATCCCTGTTCCTTTTAACTTCAGGTTTCTCGTACCTGATAACGTGATTCCTAGTATGAGCTCTGTTTCTCATCTTAATGTCCTGAACATTATCGTTTTCATTGGCATAATCTGTTTCAGTTGCCCATATCAATGAGGCATCACTTCCCATGAACTGGGCTCTGGTGTTGCACATTGCTACGTGTGACAGGCAGTGTGCTGTCAGGACATTGATTTCTACAGCCATGAAGATCTTGGATTTTGTTAAGATGGATTTCTGAACTCTATCCTGGAGGGGCAGAGGTTCAGAAGGCCAGCCTAGTTTCTTGGAACAGGGTAACCTCTGGACAAGCCAGACCAATCAAGGTAGCAATCGCGGCGGTCAAGACTAGGTCTCAAGAGGGGTGAGGGTGACTGAAAACCCGCAATGAGCACACAGAGCAAGGACGCTTACAAATGACTCCAAGCAGGTGTTATATTAAAAATATAGACACATTTATTAGAAGGCCTTTGTAATATTGACCATAGCAAAGAATTACGATAAAACTCAAGTAAACCAACACATCACAATCAAATACAATATATATACAATTACCGAAGGGTCTAAAGAGTTCGAAGCACGAAATATGCAGACCACCTAGATGGGGAGGGAAACAGGTAGTGCAAGTAATCGTTAGACCCAGTTCGCCTTCAGAGGCCACCTAACTGGAAGGAAGTCCGAGCCCTACGAAGAGTGGAGCCTTGTGCTCAAAAGTACCTGCACACGCTGGTGCCGATGGGCCAAGGGGAGTCTCTTCAAGGAAGTCAGGCAGTTCTGAGCGGTGAACAAAGGAGGGCGAACAAATCTCCGCCACTCAAGCGTGGCCTCCACTTGCGGGCAGAAGCAGAGCGCGAGTGCGAAAAAGGTGTGCTGTTTAA
This sequence comes from Ambystoma mexicanum, assembly GCF_040938575.1. Taxonomy (NCBI): domain Eukaryota; kingdom Metazoa; phylum Chordata; class Amphibia; order Caudata; family Ambystomatidae; genus Ambystoma; species Ambystoma mexicanum. Next base: position 1,690,709,730 of record NC_090932.1, on the reverse strand, counting down.
CACAGTGAGGAAAAGCTACGGGCTACTGCAGGAGGGCGACCAGTTCCTAGCGTTGCTACTCACCGGTCCCCGATGCAGGCAGAGACAGGCTTCTCCGCATCAGTTTCAGTGCTGCAGGTTCAGATGAGAGCCGGGGATGTCTCGGCGCCGTGTAGATTCTGCGGCAGCAGAAGTTAGAGTTGAGGATGTCCCAAACGCAGTGAACCCGCACAGATTGTTAACACAGCAGGGCAACGACGCGGCCGTGTGTATTTCAGCCCAATGTACACTTCTAACTTCAGACCTGGGAATGCCAAGTGTACAAATCGTGTGAGAGTGTCAAGGACTCGGAATACAGCAGCAACCTGATGGCGGTTACAGAGCAAGACTCCTAGGTAAGCTGGTCAGTCCACTGGATGGCCCAGAGACACTTCCGAAGGCTTACGTGCAGGAGATGATGAAGATGCCGAGAATAGTTGTTCCCACTATTCCAAAGGGTCGAAGTACCAGTACAAGCCTTCTCGTTCGATCATAGGCAGAATGGTTTCACAGAGCGACAGCAGTGCAGAGGAGAAGTCCTTCAGCAGGTCACCAGCGATTCCTCGGTTCAGCCGCTTGGTTGCAGGATACTTGGCTCCTGTGTCCGTCGTTCATTAGAACTCAGGAGATCGACATAGTAGTGGTGTTTCCAGCCTCCTCTTATCCAGGGTTCCCTTTGCGCCAAAACGGAGAGGACCCAATGGGAGATCTGCTCACAAAACACTCACACCATATGTGGACCTATCACGGAACACGATGGTCCCAGGCATTCACGACACACTAGACTCTCTGGCACCCAGGATGTGTATTGGGACCAGACATCCCAGCCCACATCCTGGAGGCACACACAAGGCCTGTAGAAGCCTGCGAAAGCATCTGTGTTTCGCGGGAAAGTACATGCCCAAATAAGGAAGGCCCCGGGTCGGCTCGACCTGGGGAAGGTGAAGGGGGCAACACCGTCAGCGGGCAGGACAAAGAGCCTTGTGGTCTGGCCATTTTGGGAGCCAGGCCACCGTTTTGGGCTAAGCGCGAGAAACACGCTTAAACAGCCAAAAGAAGGTCAAAACACAAAGAAACGATCGCTGCCACCAGTCCCGTCTGTGATTCACTTGCACCGTTGGTTAACAATCCAAAGAGAGTGTCTAGGGCCTGTAGAGTGACTAGAGACCCAAGAGAGCAGTAACTTAGCTTACAGTGCCCTCTTGTCTCATGTTGCGCGAAAGCTGCAACATGCTAAAAGAACTACGGTAAACAACGTTTCCCGGTACTGACTGTCTTAAGGGCATGTCAGTTTCCCCGTAAGAATGGAGCAAAAGCCCAGAGGAGTGCGGCGGAAGGCTAAGCTTCTCTGGCAAAGTCTAGATCAGGGTGAAAACAACAGCAAAAAGTTTAGGGGTTGACACATGGAAGGAAAAATTACCCACAATTAAGAAATCTTTCCTAATACTCGTCCCTCACAGACTATGGACAGGGGGAACTAATCCACCCCTGGATGAGTCTCTTGCTCAGGTCGGTTAAACATTCTGGACAACCCATCAGCATTGCTATGTTGGACACCTGGCCTATGCTCAATAGTGAAGTCAAAGCCCTGTAGACTTATGGACCACCTAAGCAACTTTGGATTCTCTCCATTCATGTTCATAAGCCACTTTAAGGGCTTATGGTCAGTTTGCACAGTGAAGTGGGTCCCATAGAGGTAGGGCCTCAGCTTCCGTAGGGCCCACACAACAGAGAAACATTCTTTCTCTACTGTGGACCATCTGAGCTCTCTGTCCTTAAGCTGGCGACTAATGAAACCAATAGGGTGTTCCTTACCCTTCTCATCGACTTGTGATAGTACAGCTCCTATCCCAGTGTCAGAGGCGTCTGTCTGCACAATAAAAGGTCTTTGATAATCAGGGGCCCTGAGGACAGGGGCCTGGCACAAGGACTCTTTTAAGCCGTTGAAGGCCTTCTCACACTCCTCGGTCCAAGTTACCGTCTTGGGTTTCTTCGGAGTGGTGAGGGCAGTCAGAGGGGCAGCTATGCTGCCATAGTCTGCCATGAAGTTGCGGTAATACCCCATGAGTCCTAAGAAGGCTCTCACTTGGGTCTGTGTAGTGGGTGTAGGCCAGTCTTGTACTGCTTGTACTTTACTGGGAAGAGGCTGTATCCTCCCTCCACCTACTTCATGTCCAAGGTAAACCACTGAGCCTTGTCCAATCTGGCATTTACTAGCCTTTATGGTCAAGTGTGCTTTCTGAAGAGCCTGTAGCACAATCCCGAGGTGTTTCACATGGTCTTCCCAGGTGGCACTGAAAACTGCTATATCATCCAGATATGCAAGACAGAATTTGTCCAACCAATTCAACACATGATTCAGGAGCCTCTGGAAAGTGGCAGGTGCATTCTTCAACCCGAACGGCATTACCCTGAATTGGTATAGACCATCTGCAGTGGAAAACACTGTCTTCTCCTTGGCATGTTCTGCTAAGGCTATTTGCCAATAGCCCGCAGTGAGGTCAAACGTGCTGAGGTACTTGGAGACACCCAAGGTATCCACCAGCTCATCAGTTCGAGGCAAGGGGTGTGCAACTGTTTTGGTGACAGCATTCAGAGCCCTGTAATCCACGCAGAACCTCAATTCAGAAGTGCCTGCTTTTGGAACCAAAACCACAGGGCTGGACCAAGGACTACTAGAGGGTTCAATCACCCCAAGATCTAACATTTTGTTGACCTCTGTCTTAATGTAAGACCGTACTTTGTCTGACATCCTGTATCCTCTACTTTTGGTAGGAACACTGTCTCCTGTGTCTATGTTATGTTTGCACCAAGGTGTCAAACCAGGGGACTGCGAAAACAGGGGGGAAAAGTGCCTAAGCAAACTTTTCACCTCAGCCTGCTGATCAGAAGTCAGGTGAGGGGCCACTCGGACACCCTCAAAGGAGCTATCTGAAGGACCGCTTTGGAACAGGTCGGGGAGAGGTTCAGACTCCTCCTCCTCAACATCTGAAGCCAGTAGCAGTGCTGCGATTTCGACTCTTGGGATGAAAGCCTTCAGCCTATTTACGTGGAACACTTTTGGGGCCTGTCCAGGCCTTCCAAGGTCCACTAAATAGTTAACCTCACCCAGGGGCTCCACCACTGTAAGGGCCTGACCATTTGTCCTGTAAAGCTCTAGGCCTTATGGGATTCATGATCAGAACTTGCTGACTAGGTGTAAAGTTGATGAGGGAAGCTTTCTGGTCGTACCAATGTTTCACCAGTGCTTGTCCTGCCTTCAATTTATCACTAGCCAAGCCCATCAGAAGTACCATCCGTTTTCTGAGCCCTAGCACATAGTTGACTACGTTGGTAGTAACAGGGGGAGTGGGCATCTCCCATCCCTCCTTGATTATGGCTAAGGGTCCCCGCACAGGGTGACCAAACAGAAGTTCGAAGGGGCTGAAGCCAACACCCTCCTGTGGTACCTCTCGGTAGGCAAACAGTAAGCATGGTAAAAGAAGATCCCATTTTCTTCTCTGAGGTTCTTCCAGAGCCACAATCATGCTCTTTAACGTTCTGTTGAAACATTCCACCAGACCATTCGTCTAGGGGTGGTATGCAGAAGAGAACTGGTAGGTGACCCCACATTCTTTCCACATAGCCTGCATATACTTTGACATAAAGTTGCTGCCTCTGTCAGACACAACTTCTTTAGGGAAGCCAACCCTAGTAAAGATGCCAAGTAACGCTTTTGCAACTGACTTGGCAATTACAATTTTCAATGGGATGGCTTCAGGATACCTGATAGCATAGTTGACTAGCACCAAGATAAACCTATTGCCTGAGGATGTCTGCGGGTCAAGGGGACCAACAATGTCGATCCCTACCCTTTCGAATGGTATCCCCACAACTGGGAGCGGTACCAACGGAGCTTGGATTGTTGAGCCACTCTTACCAGATAACTGGCAGGAGGCACAACTCCTGCAGTGACTTTCTACTTGCACTCCCATCTTGGGCCAGTAGAAGTGCATGGATAACCTTTGCTTGGTCCTCTTAATACCAAGGTGACCAGCAAGGGGCACTTCATGCGCCAGCTGCAGGAGGAAGGGTCTTACATCAAGGGGAACCACCAACCTCCTATGGTCTCCTTCTGTAGACTCTGTGGGCTCACTATACAGGAGTCCACCTTCCCAATAAATCCATTGCTTCCCAGGAGGTTCACCCTCAAGCTGGGAGCAGGCCTGTCTCCTTAGGCCTTCCAGAGATGGGCACTCACGTTGGCCTTTACTGAATTCTTCCCTGTCAGGACCACCTTCTACTAACAAGTCTTTTAGTTCAGGATGGTCATTAGGGTCAAATACTTCAGGCATCGCCACCTCCTCGTCAGGCCCGGGCAATTGACCAACTTCCTCCACCGCAGTGGTAGGCGAGTTTGGGGGAATATTCTCTTTCCCTCGTTTTGGTTTTCGTACTCCTTTAGCCTTGGGTTACCCCTTTGGCTGGGGCAGCGTATTGGTCTTGGCCAATGCTGCCCGTGTTTGAGACCGTGTGCAGGGTCTGTCAGCAGTGTCTCCTACGAGCCCTAAAACTCTGAGATCGCTGCCCAACAAGACCTTTCCTGGAACGTTTCTCTGAATGCTCACTGGAATCCTGAATGCTGTACCATTTAAAGTAAGACTTACAGGTATTACTGGAAACATGTGAGGTGGGCCGTCAGCCAACTCAGTGGGCATCAGAGTAGCTCTGGCAACTTCCTCTGAGTCTACCAAGGTAGAATCCACTACAGTTCGACTGCACCCACTATCCCTAAGAGCTGGAGTATCTACTCCATTGATCAGCACAATGTCTTTAAAGTAGTGTTTGGTATTATCTGGAATCCTAGCATAAGCCTCTGTGACTTTAGGCTCCCAGGAACCCAGGGACACTAAAACTACCTCAGCCTCTATCCCGCTGGGAAATGAGTCTGAGGAGAAGGATGCTCCTGTAATCTCTTCTTCCTCGTAGGAGGAGAAGGCCAGATTAGCGGAGTGGACCCCAAAGTTTTAACCTTACACCGGGGAACCCCCTTCACGTGGTCAGTTGCTCCACAAGCAAAACAAGATCCATTGGGTCTGTTTACATAGGGAGGCTTATTGTAACCAGAGTTCTGTTTCGGAGGCTGACCTCCACTACCCTGTGAGTTCTCTTGTGTCTTACCCTTATTTTTCTTTTTGTGGCCCTTTTGAGAAGAAGATTTATCAGATTCTCCACCCTCCTTATCTTTGGACTTTTTCCCTTCCTCCTGCTTACCAGGATGAGTTTTGTCCTTATGGAACACTCGATGTGACACCCATAAGTCTGCTGCAATGGGCAGCTTCTTAGGATCTATCTCCTTAGAATCCGCCAAATGCTGCTTAAGCTCCGGGGAAGAAGATGCAAAAATATGTTCCAGCATGACAAGACTTATCATGCCTTCAAAGGTAGAAACCTTATAACCTTCGACCCAGCCAGTCAGGTTTTTTAAGGATTCGGTTACATAAGATACCCAAGTACCACCTTCTTTTTTCTTATACTCTCGGAATCGTTTTAAATATTGGGCAGGAGTCTTTTCAAACTTTAAAATGAGAGTTTGTTTCAACATTACAAAATCCGCTCGCTCAGCCTTTGACGTTTCCATAATGGCACTACAGCCAGAATGGGGCAGTCTGCTGAGTAACCAGGCAATCTTATCAGCATTGGCAACTTGTTGAACTTCACATGCATACTCAAACGTATTCAGCCAGTCCATAATGTCATTCTTTTTCTCATACACACTGAGCAGATCTTTTGGAAACCGTGGATGAGAGGAGGCCCCAGACCCATGTCCAGGAACCTTGTATCCATTTGCAACCTGAAGCTTGGCCAGTTCAAACTGGTGATCCCTGTCTTTCTGTTTTTCTGCCTGTTCGATTTTTAGCTTGGCCATACTGAAATCAAGCTCCTTCTGCCTAAACAGCAGCTCTTGCTTCTTGAATTCAAGCATGGCCTCCCCATCAACACTGGCAGAGGAAACATTAGACATCTCATCCTCCCTGTCCTCGTGGTCGCGGTGGACCAGTGCAGAGGCAGAACTGTTGGTTCTACCAGTGAGAGCAGCCCCACCTCCTTCCGCACTGTCCTCAGAAGTTATAGTGTCAAGCTGAGCTTCTTGCCACACCACGATTCTTTGGATCATATCCAATTTGGTGCCTTGAGAGGAGACACCTCTCTCCGCACACATCTTTTTCAATGTTTCAGATTTAGAAGCATTTAAAGTTAACAAGGTATTTGTTTCCATACTGTTAGATAGGACTATGGCCTTTTAAAAGTTATACTATGACAATTCACTACGTGTCCTGGTAGGAATAACTTGAAATGCCCTCGCTCGTGCGCAACACTGGATACCTTCAGTCGTATCCCACCGCTGCCATCAATTTGTTAAGATGGATTTCTGAACTCTGTCCTGGAGGGGCAGAGTTTCAGAAGGCCAGCCTAGTTTCTTGGAACAGAGTAACCTCTGGACAAGCCAGACCAATCAAGGTAGCGATCGCGGCGGTCAAGTGTAGGTCTCAAGAGGGGTGAGGGTGACTGAAAGCCTGCAATGAGCACACAGAGCAAGGACGCTTACAAATTACTCCAAGCAGGTGTTATATTAAAAATATAGACACATTTATTACAAGGCCTTTGTAATATTGACCATAGCAAAGAATCAAGATAAAACTCAAGTAAACCAACACATCACAATCAAATACAATATATATACAATTACCGAAGGGTCTAAAGAGTTCGAAGCACGAAATATGCAGACCACCTAGACGGGGAGGGAAACAGGCAGTGCAAGTAATCATTAGACCCAGTTCGCCTTCAGAGGCCACCTAACTAGAAGGAAGTCCGAGCCCTACGAAGAGTGGAGTCTCGTGCTCAAAAGTACCTGCACACGCTGATGCCGATGAGCCAAGGGGAGTCTCTTCAAGGAAGTCAGGCAGTTCTGAGCGGTGAACAAAGGAGGGTGAACAAATCTCCGCCACTCAAGCGCGGCATCCACTTGCGGGCAGAAGCAGAGCGCGAGTGCGAAAAAGGTGTGCTGTTTAACACAGCGACGAAAAGCTACGGGCTACTGCAGGAGGGTGACCAGTTCCTAGCTTTGCTACTCACCGGTCCCCGATGCAGGCAGACCCAGGCTTCTCCGCGTCAGTTTCAGTGCTGGCAGGTTCAGATGCAAGCCGGGGACGTCTCGGCGTTGTGTAGATTCCGTGGCAGCAGAAGTTAGAGTTGAGGATGTCCCAAACGCAGTGAACCCGCACAGATTGTTACCACAAGAGGGCAACTAAGCGGCCGTGTGTATTTCAGCCCAATGTACACTTCTCACTTCAGACCTGGAAATGCCAAGTGTACGAATTGTGTGAGAGTGTCAAGGACTCGGAATACAGCAGCAACCTTACGGCGGTTACAGAGCAAGACTCCTGGGTAAGCTGGTCAGTCCACTGGATGGCCCAGAGACGCTTCTGAAGGCTTACGTGCAGGAGATGATGAAGATGCCGAGAATAGTTGTTCCCACTATTCCAAAGGGTCAAAGTACCAGTACAGGCCTTCTTGTTCAATCAGGGGCAGAATGGTTTCACAGAGCGACAGCAGTGCAGAGGAGCAGTCCTTCAGCGGGACACCAGCGATTCCTCGGTTCAGCCTCTTGGTTGCAGGATACTTGGCTCCTGTATCCGTTGTTCGTGAGAACTCAGGAGATCGACATGGTAGTGGTGTTTCCAGCCTCCTCTTTTCCGGGGTTCCCTTCGCGCCAAAACGGAGAGGACCCAATGGGGGATCTGCTCACAAAACACTCACACCATACGTGGACCTATCACAGACCACGGTGGTCCCAGGCATCCACGACACACTAGACTCTCTGGCACCCAGGATGTGTATTGGGACCAGACATCCCAGCCCACATCCTGGAGGCACACACAAGGCCTGTAGAAGCCAGCGAAAGCATCTGTGTTTTGCGGGAATGTACATGCCCAAATAAGGAAGGCCCCGGGTCGGCTCGACCTGGGGAAGGTGAAAGGGGCAAGACGGTCAGCGGGCAGGATAAAGAGCCTCGTGGTCTGGCTATTTTGGGAGCCAGGCCACCATTTTGGGCTTAGCACGAGAAACGTGCTTAAACAGCCAAAAGGAGCTCAAAACACAAAGAAACAATCGCTGCCACCAGTCCCGTCCGTGATTCACTTGCACCATTCGTTAACAATCCAAAGAGAGTGTCTAGGGCCTGTAGAGTGACTAGAGACGGAAGAGAGCAGTAACTTATCTTACAGTGCCCTCTTGTGTCATGTTGCGCGAAAGCTGCAACATGATAAAAGAACTACGGAAAACAACGTTTCCCGGTACTGACTGTCTTAAGGGCATGTCAGTTTCCCCGTAAGAATTGAGCGAAAGCCCAGAGGAGTGCGGCGGAAGGCTGCGCTTCTCTGGCAAAGTCTAGATCAGGGTGAAAACAACAGCAAAAAGTTTAGGGGTCGCCACATGGAAGGAAAAATTACCAACAATTAAGAAATCTTTCCTAACAGATTTCCCCATGCTGTACGGTACAAGTGCACAAATGAAGCATTCTCCTTCTGAATTTCGTCTTCAAACTTCATTCATGTGCTGGTACCAAATGTTGTTCCCCAGATGTGCTGTGCTGTCTAGGTAATCTTTAGTTCATTATTATCTTCATATAAGCTTCTCTCGATTCTTAATGTTTTCATGTAGTTTGCTATAACTACATCTCTGAATGCCTTTGTATGGCTTTTTCTTGCTAGGAGGTTCTCAGGTATCCTGGTCCATGGTGCAGGCTTCTTCATCTGCGCCATATGAGTGGACAATAGTCTGGCTGCTCTTCCCTGGTCCTTGTGCATCTTTTCTCTGCTGCGTACAAGTGCCCATGCCAACCAGCCTAGCACTGGTCTGGTATATGTTCTTATTGTAGGCCTGGTACTTGTCCCTTGTGTTGGAATATGCGTGCTGGGAACTACAGTCTCTGTTGTTTTGTTCTTCAGCTCCTCTTGTTGGTTTCTCGCTCTGGTTAGGTGCAGGGATAGAAGGTCTACTAACATTTGTGTCCTTGCGGAGAGTTTTTCTGTGGCCGCTTCTGTTATCTTAAGGGCTTCTGACAAGACTGCTTCTGTTGGCCTTCCTCTTAATTATTCTCATTTTTTCTCCCTATCTCCTTTGAAAGTTTTGTCGGTAGGTGGTCTCATCTTCTCTACTGTTTTCGTTTGAGGTTCCGCGGTCACCGACCCTTGGCCTGGTGCGTGTGCATTTAGTGTGTGGTGCGTGTAGTTGTCAGTGTTTTGCCTTCATTCATTTCATGCCGACCCTATCTCCATTTTTACTGCTCATTCGTTACCATAAGTGTGTGCATATCACTATTAATTACATTCATTTCAAGTTCATTTATTCTACCATCAGATCTCCTAGGGACTGAAATGACTATATAAGGTCTGGGTGCTTTTGTGGGTTTCATGCGTACATCAGGGGCGGGGCACGGAAATTGGAATGCTTTGTGCACCAAAAAAGAATGCAGTTCTGATCGTTAAGGACAGAAAGATAATGACAATTATAATACATAAGTACATTATGGTTCGATGTGTAAGGCGACAGCATTTTCTTCCAGAGAAGCGGGGTTGCCTCTCTGCTTGTGGAAGGACCAGGTTACTGCTCTGGGCCCTCATCTCGATCATTCGCAAAATGTTAATGTAATTGTTCCTCCACCCAATATCGTTCTTACAGTTCTGTGTTCAAAAGTGTCAGGTGCTTCACAAGTGTCCCCCCTCTTGCGAGTGATGATTGTCTCTTAATACAGGATACAGTTCCTCTGCTAAACTTATGGAAAAAAAGGATTAAAATAACACTTCGATGAATCACCTATATGGTGCATGTTCAAAGTACGTAAGTTCCCAGTCCACTCCTTGAATCTGCTTCACTCCGGAGGACAGGTAGGACACTGCTCAGTATGAGAAAATAGGGAAAAAATGACAACAAATATAACAAATAAGGTTCTTGACTCTGCCCCCACAAATAAGATTTTTGACTCTGCTCCCTCGATCTGTCCCTCGGCAGAAAGTCTCTTCAGAATCTCCTCAGATAATCTCTCTGATGGTTGGAAAGTTCCACTTGGAGAATGATTCCATGCAGGAGCATTCCCATCTGTGCGATATTAGCTGGATCTCTGATGAAGGTGAGGTCGTCAACCTCGATAGGTCTCCCCACCAGTTCTGGAAAGTCAGTAAGTAGGCAAAAAAGGACATTGTGTGCCAATCTACTGTCTTCTGGTGACAGAGACATTTGTCCTGTCTTGCTGTGTTCAGGATTACAGGTTCTTTCCTTGACGTAAACAATGGCTGCACTGTCCGGTCGCATGGAGTGCGACCAAAATAATCACTTTACTTAAAAGATGGCTCAATTGTTCGGTGTTTGCTGGATCTCAAAGGAATGTGAGAGTGTCTCTTGTTCTTCCAATAAGAGTTGGACAGTCTTCCATTATGCGAAAGAAAAGTGTATTGATGAGTTCATCTATTTCCGCCTGTGGTGGAAGCATTTATTTCCTTCTCATTGTACTCAGGGAGTACAATAAATTGTTTGGCAATGACAGTAAGCAGTTGTTTTATCATTTTTTCATTTTCACGATCTTGGAGAAAGTCTCTGACACCGGTGAGCCTCCCTATCAGTGACGGGTAAGATCTTAACACTAAGTTGAAATATATAACCATGTCCTTTGCAATGTCTCTACTGTGGGACACCATATGTGCTTCCAAACAAAGTCTCAGTTTTGGATGAATTGGGATGCTGTATCTGTTTCTAATGTAAATATCCTTGATGAAAGTTTGTCATAGTCCTTTTCTCCTCATGGCTTGAGAGTGTCTTTGTTCGAAAGTTCAAGTCAACTAAATATGCTGTGGCTTGTATGCACAATTTTCTTCTTCACCCTGCAACTAGGATGCACAGAGTGTTAGTTTTTATGTCTTTATCCCTTTTTTGCTTAGAGGAAGTGTCCAGGTTAAGCCACAACTTGCAAAAGTTCTTTGTCTTTACTTTGCTGGTCATGCGTCCTTCTTCCTTGTCATGGATCTCGTCTGCACATGCTGTGGTTCTTCCCTGTTGTCTTTAGTCTCTTCGCGGTGGGGTGCAGGCAGGAGGTTCCTCCGATGTATGGCTTGATATCACCCAGGAAAATCCAAGCTCTTCTTCCTTGCAGATTGACTGCGGATGGAGTCACGTCTTCAACTGTGAATAGTCCATTAAACCTAGGCGCGTCCCAATTTTTCCTTGTGTGACTCTTCACCCAGACAGTGTCCCCAGGTAAGACAAGTGGAACACATAGACCCTGAGCTGTGTCTGGTGTAGTGTCTCTTTCTGTGTTCTGTGCTGCACTGCACCCTGTTCGTCATCGCTGCAGCTGGTCTGAAATTATAGGCAAGATGTCATGCAGTTCAGGTAATTTTGCATTTCAGAACCTAGAATCTCTCCTGTCAACTGGGCGTCACATCTAGCTCTATCTCGGGGTGTGAGGAGAGTTCTCATCCTTCTTCCTGTAGCTATCTCATGTGGCGTAAAATGATGGTCGGAGCCAGGTTGGTTCCGAAGAGCATACAGTGCCAGTGGAAGGCAGTGCAACCATCCCCTCTTTAGAGTAAGCTTCAACTTGACTATCCTTTCCCTTAACAAGCCGTTGAGCCTCTCGCAGATCCCATTACCTTCTGGATGATACGCCGACGAGAACTTGTGCTTTATACCAAGCAACAAACTAATATGCTCAAAGACTGAATTTACAAAATGAGCCCCATTATCTGATCTCATCACTTCATACACCCCCCACCTGGGGAACACTTCCCTCACTAAGATATTGGCTGCACAGGTAGAGCTTGGGTGTTTACATGGACCTGCTTCTATCGATCTAGAGAATGGACACACCACGACAATTAAATATCTGTACTCGTTGCATACTTGACTCATGTCGACGGAATCGACATGCAAGTGCTGAAAAGGCCCATTTGGCCTGGGGATGATGCCTCTCATTACTTTTAATGTGTGCCCAGCGGTGAATTGCTGGCAGATTATGCAGTTCACCATAAAGAATGCAACATGCTCAGCTAAATTCGGTGTGAACCAGTCTTTCGTGAGCGTTGCTCCTAAATTCTCTTTTGTCATGTGCGTCGGTTAATGCAACTGGCCCAGCGCTATTTTTAGTAAGACTACAGGCATTACTGGTTTACCAGTGCTGTCTTGTCGCCATAAACTGTGAGAGGGGTTTAAAGAACACCCTCGATGTTTCCACAAGTTTTTCTCTTCCTGTTGTTCCTCCCCTTGGAGCTCCATTAGTTGCGTTTGCCCAAGATTACTATAGGCTTCTGGTGTGGTTTGTGCTACCATTATCCTTTCATATGTGCACGCCACTTCTACTTCCATGACCATCTCATTTTTGGATGCCATACGCTTGGCTTCCGTGTCTGCTGCGTGATTTCCGCGTGAGATAAAATCTGTCCTTTTTGTGTGGGCGGCGCATTTTATGACTGCTATCCCCACAGGCTGCGTGCTGTACTGGCATGCCATCCGCTCAGAGGTAGCCCCTCCTTTTCCGGCTTGCTAAGCCTGCGTGCACTGTTGACGTCACATAGGCGGAGTCACTGTATATCGTTACTTCCTGATCTGCGTGGTTCTCAATGGCGAGTATCAACGCCAATAATTCTGCAACCTGTGCTGAGTAGTGAGATGGTATTCGTGCACTAACAAGTACTCGAAATTCTCCATTTGCTATGTGTTTCATCACAGCGACACGTGTATCTTTGCCCATCGCTTTGGTCGATTCTCGAAGACCCGTCAATAAAGATGATCTCTCCTCCTGCCAAGGCATTTTCCTTTACCCTGGGGATTTCATCATAGAATTCCTCATAATTTGCGCAGTCATGGATTGGCTCTCCTTCAGTGACTGGCTCTGCTATAAACATAGCTGGGTTCACTATCTTACATTGGACTATTTTGATTGATGGGTTTGATATGATCACTTCATAAGCAAAATCTCTCTGAGATGTCAATGTGCCCTTTGGTTTCTCTAAATTGGCAAATAATGAGTGCTCGACGTATAATGTCATGGAACATCCCATTAAAATGGTTGTCGCTTTATACATGGCGAACGCTGCGGCAGCTAAACTTTGTTCGCATGGGAAATGGCCTTTCATTGCTGAGTCCAGGTTCCCACTGTAATATGCTAAGGGCTTGTATCCCAGCGAGCTTCTTTGGGCGAGCACTGCCGTCATAACTCTATCATCTGTGTGCGAAAACAGGTAAAATTCCTCTGCATAATTGGGAATTCTGAGAACTGGAGCTGTGCAAATCGCTCTCTTGAGTTAAGTAAACCCTTTCTACATTGTCTCAGACCATTCAATCTTTTCCTTTGTCACCTGGGCCTCCTTTAGGGCCTGAAGTAAAGGCTTAGTATAAGAGCTGTAATTGAAAACCCATGCCCTAATAGTTGCATAGGCTTAGAAAGGTCTGCATTTGCTTTATCGTGAGTGGCTCAGCCATGTTCAATATGGCTTCAGCCCTTTCTGGGGTCACATTCTTGCCTTCATGTGAGATTAGCTAGCTTATGTATAGCACTTCCTGTTGACAATATTGTAACTTTTCCTTGTCAACCTTATAACCTTTCTCAGCCAGTATAGTTAGTAGCTGAATAGAATCATGCCTGCATTGCTCTTCTGTGGTGCTGCAGATTAGGATGTCATCCACATACTGCAAGACAATACTTTCTAATGCAATGTTGCTTAAGTCCATCTGCAGGACTCTGTTGAAAAAAGACGGAGACTCACAGTACCCCTGTGGCAGCCTTGTGCTTTCAAATGCATTTGTCTGAACGTGAATAACATCAGATCTTGTGAGTCACGGTGCAGCGGGATTGAGACAAAGGCATTTTTCAAGTCAATCACTGTGAAATATTTTGCCTCGACAGGTATATTACATAGAATTGTAGATGGGTTAGGGACTAGAGGGAACTTGTCCTCAACAATATCATTTATTTGTTGTAAATCCTGGATTAAATGTCAAGTTCCCCCCTCTGATTTCTTGACAGGATAAACTGCCGTATTACATGGTGACTCTGACGTCACTAAAATACCCTTGTCCATCATGGCAGAAATTGTCTTAAAAATCCCTTCATCTGCCTGTCTGGACATGGGATATTGTCGGACTCTTGGTAAAATTGCTCCTGGTTTTAGTTTGATTTTCACTTCTCCCACGCCCTTCAAGAGGCCTACGTCATAGGGTCCTGTAGTCCATACTGAGACAGGCACTTTAGCTATATCCTCATCAAAATAATCTGGACGTTTTAGTGCAAACAACATTCTCTGTGGTACTTTTCTTTTAATCATCTTTACCCAAAAGGTGAGACTTACTTCCACCATTGTCTCTTCCGTGTCTGCTTGTTCTTCAAACAGATTGTTATCGGTGACTTCAGTCACTCGCTACCCTTCTTCAATGGCGATAATCGCACACCATTGTCTGCCTCCATCATCGTACCCATCAACCAACAATACTTTCCCTCATACTGCTGCTGTGTGTATCATCAAGGGAAATACTTATCCCTCCTCCTCATGCATAGGTATTCGTGGTCTAAATAAAAACTCATCAGGGGTTCTCATGGTTCTGCCTTCAAGACATGGCAATCCTGCCATAAGCACACGCATGCTATATGAGAACATTTCTGGCTCCAATGGTATGGCCCTCCTGGCTATGTGTCCTGAGTATGCTCTAATCATTTTGCATACATTTGAATAGTGCATTCCTGGAGTGGAGCATACTATGCCCTCCTCCGTGAACGAAATTGTCATGTTCAACTTTGTCATTAAGTCTCGACACAAAATGTTTACTGGGGTTTGCCGTGAATACAATAAAGGTACATTCATTTTGCACTCTCCTATGGAGACTGGGAGTGCGTCTGTAAAGGGAACTCGACTGTGAGCTCCTGTAAAACTCTGAGTATCTATGGCCTCGCCAGACAAGGAAAACTTGCCTTCACCTATGCATGAGTGTGTCACACCCGTGTCCACTAGGAAGGAATATTCTTTACCCCCTATAATGACATCCACCCTAAGTTCCCTATGAGGGTCTGCTGTCACTGATATGATAGATTCCCAGTGATCTGTCCTAGTTTATATATAAGTTTGAACCACTGTGCACTTGCGGATCTTCCCCATTCCTAGTGTTGCTCCCCTTCCAGGGTCCTGGGCTTGCTCTGTACTCATTGCGTGTGACACTTGCAAGGGTGCCTGTTGGGATTGTCCTTGTAAAAAATTCCCTGTGCTTTGTGGTTGCGCGTCTTGTTGCGCTCCTGGCGCTTGTTGCTACACCGTGTGATTCTGTGCAACGCCCTGTTGTAAGATTGCAGGTGGATTTGCCGTGCCTGCTCCCATTCCTTGGCCGTTCTGCATCATGCCTTGACTTCTGCACATGCAAGCCAAATGCCCTGTCATTCCACATAGCCAACATACTGGTGGTGGTCGGATGATTTGTCCGTTTGACATATCTGGGTTACTATTTTGCATGTTTTGAAAGCCTCCTTGATTACTTTGAAAACCTCCCTGATTGCTCTGCCATCCTGTTCCTCTAAATCCTCTTCCCCGTGGGAAAAACCCGACGTTACCCGGATTATTCTGTTGTGGACTAGCGACCTGCTGCAAGCTCTGTTCAGCTGCGTTAGTTAGCATTGCTCCCTCAAGAGCATACTTTGATAATTTCTTTTGTACCAGCTTTGCTTCCTCACCCTTTCGAGTTGCCTCCTTTTGCGATTGTTTTCTTGCTACAGTCTACAGTAATGTGCGATAGTCAATTGTATCTCAGCCCAAGGCTTAGTCTCAACTCCTACCATTTTCTTGAGTTGTTTCTGCACTGGTTCTGGCAACCCTTAGCACAATATATGGTAAAACACAGGTATTGATTTTGTCCAAGATTCATGTGTTTCGAGCACCCATGCGTCTTGGAAATTCTGGATATAAATTAACGGATCTTCGACTCCTTCATTTTTTCAAGTTATAATAGCTCCCATATCGGAAGTATCTGTGTAAAGCACTTGTAGCACTTTCCATACTGCTACTCTGCAATTGTTAAATGGTGCTCCGTCATGCGTGGTGTTAATTGTGGTTACACCGGGGTAGCCTGCCGTTGTCCATACATCGTCTGCTCTCTCACCAAGTATGGCGATCAGGACACCTTTAATGTCCCCTATAGCTAGCGTGTTTCCCATGTCATTTTTTCTAATTCATGTATCCATTTTCCGGCTCCCGATTGTCAGCATTGGAAGCTTGTTTTTCAAGTTTTCTCGATCCATGTGTGGCCATGGAATATATTGCGGTCTTGCTCCCCCCTTTCCTAGTAGCGGTAATTAGAATGTGCAGCCCTCTTTCTCTTCTCTCATAGTTCTCCTGTCTATCGCAAGGGTTATATTCCTGCATCGCCGTCTACCTGGCAATGTCCTTAGTCTGTCTACATAGGGCGGCGACAACACCCGTCTCTGACCATGAGGTACTCCTTCATGTCAGTCAGACTGTACGGCTGATTCTGATGCCCTCAGTGCGGACTCGCTAGTGTCTGACCAAAGTATTCTTCTTCCCCTTGGGAGTCGTCTTTCGCGCCGGTCCCTTCCTCGTTTGCCCCGTGCTCCTCCCCTTCGGAGTCGGGCATGGTTTGATCCCAATTCACGCAACTCCCTTCAGGCCTCAACTGAAGTCTTGGGTTACACTACTATTGTCTATGGGAAGCTTCACAGTCTACTCAGCCGAATGGCAAAGGACTTGTGATATTGCCGAAGACCTAGAGTAACTTTATGTCGATGGTCAATAGGTGTCTTATTTTAATCAGTAATAAATAATCGATGGTCACCAACCATCCTCTGCTACGAAGTGTACAGGAGAGGGAGAGACCCCTGACTGGCCCATAGGGTCAGAGCTCACGCTCGAGTACTTTAAGACAAGATAGCTGCACCTTAAGGTGGATGGGGGTGCAGATTTTTACTCCAACACCAGTCAATAAGGACAACTAAATTGTTTGGCAGAGTGGAGTCCGTTTAATGACAACTACAAAAAATGGGTAAATATGGAAATCGACAGTGATGCGATAGCCCGTCTCGCTTCAACTCCCAATGACTTCATGCAAACACTAACAGTTATACCCAAAATTCGTCATCATTGACGTGTAACACTCAAAAGTTTGTCATGCATTTCTATTGGTTGGAAAGGGTAACTTAACTATAGGTGCTATATCTGCATATGGTAACGGAGTGTGAGGATTGGATAAACATTATTGGGTGGGCGTCTAAGCCCTTCCTTCAAAATGACTACGTGGACATCACTAAAAATACAACGTCCCATTGGTTCTACTATCTATAGGACTCTAGATTATTTGGTTCACTATGATTGGGTTGGCTTCAACCCCATGCATAAATCTCCACTTTAATTAGCAGCACGTAGAATGGTCAACCCGGTGTGGGATGCCCCAAGATTCACCCTGCCTCCCTTCCATCAATCAGTACTTTATTGCTATGTGTCAAATAGTTGGCTGTGGTTGGCCTCCAAACTGTAGCTTCTTGTCAGGAAAAGTTATGGTATCTTCTGATGGGAGGCAGCCGGGCGGAGGTGGCTCTTCTCGCTCAGCTGGTCACATGCTAGCACACCATGAATCTGCTTAGTTTTCCTTTTATTTGTACATTTAATTCTTATATGCCTTGCCACCTGCCTGGGACTCCTTATCTCGACCTTCACGGGACAGGCTACCCTGTTCTTAAGTTTTGATTCTCCGGAGCTACTGTCCACCTCCCTCTCTTGGTTTGACCTCGACTTCCCAGGCACGGGTTGCTCATGTTGAGTTTCGAGTCAGCCGTCTCTTTTCTTGTTTTAGCTGGAATAAGAATCCTTTCCTGTTTGACCGCTAGTAACCGGAGTTAATTCTGATTTTTTTTTATAAAGTGGACTTGCACTTATATAGTGTGCTTCGTTGAGGTAGATATATATATATAGGTGGTGCTTGCCGCTCTATTCTTCTACTAAGCATAGCAAGCCACACTGTTTTATTTGCTTGTTGTGATTACAAGCATATGTACAGGCGTTTAGCTGGTTGAATAGCTTCATCCTGCTTAAAAGTTTAAGTTTCTTTGTATTTCAACATCATCTCTCCTTCTAAGTTTGTGATGTCCTTATTCATGACATTTAGTCCCTGTGTGTCATCTTTTGATTATCGTTTCTTTCCATTGAGTCTGTCTGTGCCCTTGCAACGCCACCATTCGTCTTCAATTAAGGCCTTTTGGTTTTCTTCCGGGACGGTGTTTAAGCAATCTTCATTTCGTGTCATTTGCTGGTGGGGTTTTCTCAATGGATACCTTACTGCCCATGGTTGTCTGGTTATTGGCACTTCAATAGGTATTGCTCTTATGATGGGCACTGGGCAGAGCCCTAATGCAGCTCTCTGCTGGTTTATTTGCTCATCATACATCAAATATCTCAGTGTGAACTTTCCTGGAACTTCAAAATGGGTGGCTGGAGTGCAGGCTATATTTGCGATCTCCTCTACACTTTATGAAAGTACAGACAAAAGAAAACGGGATACGAGAAGGGAAGAACAACCACAATGAAATAAATTGTAGTTTGCTGGCTGCATGAATGTGTCCACCTGGAACTCCCTGAATCATCACCAGCTCAGACTGCAGTCATTGTCCTTATACAGTGACTCAGCCTCTCTATATTGAACGAAAGCGAAGATTGTCAGCATTATCCCATCTCGACATATTTTCAGTTAGTCCAATGGAAGGTCTGGACACCAGCCCCATGCCGTTCTACATAGCTGCTGTAGGCTGGTAAACAAGGCATGATCTGTAGAACACACAATTTCATTGTTGCATCACAATCTCCCAGGTCCCTTGAGGATACAGTACAATTGACACACGCCCTTGGGGTCAAGAGCAGTGTGGCCATGCAATAGCTTCCATTTAGCACCTGAACCTGCCAGTCAGAATATTCATCCCTACTTTATCAAACTACTGCATGAATGTCGAAACATGACCGCTGAGAAGGTACACCTGCATTCTCAAAGTGCACCAAATGGGTAAGCACAATAGCACCAGAACCACTGCCCAAATGGTGTGAGGACAGCATGCACAATATTTCAACCCATCGACATCAATCCCAAGTACTTGCATCTTCCCTAAAACATTCAAAAAGAGCCTGAGGACATATCCTGTGAATAGAGAGCAACATTTCAAGGATCAAAGAGAGATGCCAACATTATAAGACAGCATTCTACCAGAGGCCCAGGCAATGCTGAGCCATAAGGGCACTTTGTGGACATGGCACCCAGAGAAGAAGATCCTTTGTTGTACTGTGCAGTACCATTGACAAATCCCTAGTCAAGCACCCTTGTCAGTTGCAGGAGACACCACATTCATAACTGTGACGGATGCCAAGACTGACACCAGTCCCACACAAAGACCTCTCAACTTCCAACACCCTCGCTCTAAAGTTTCAGAGAGGGGCTGGAAAATTGTAAACTTCAGCAATGCTGAAGTGCGGATACTGGCATGATAAGTCCATCGTCATTTCAAGTTAATGTAGCACAGAGGAAATTGAACTGTGAACAGAAGATGAAGACCTGAGGAGAGAGGTGGTCTTAGGCACATACACACACAAACCCTGTCCCTAGCAGTGCTGTACATCTTAGGGTAAAAGAAACCCCTGAGACTACTACCCATATAGCAATGAATGGAAAATGAAATTCCACCACTAGCGCAGGTGGCCAAACTTCTGGCACATGCACCAAATGGGAAGGAATCAATGCCAGTGGCCTGACCCACTTACAGGCTGTCCGGTATAAATACAGCCCCAAAGTGACAGAGATTAAGAGGCCATGCAAGTTCCCATCATAAGAATGGGTGATGTCGATAGCTATTGGAATATACAGGCCAGTCCAAAATACCTCTTTTCCAACATGAGGGCTAAAGTGGGAACGAAAATGGGCCTCCCTCAACTTTGTCAAAATGGAAAGGCACTCAGCTAAAGCATAGTGTGCCTTAGAACTGTAATATTGCTTAATGTGTCCAATATAATCCAAAAAGACATGCAGTGCTACAGCTGTTGATGTTGTGTAAATTGGGGAAAGGCACATTTTGGCTGATTCAAAACTGCAGCATTACACATAGGAAAAGATACATTGAAATGCTGTGCATCTGAAGAATACAAAGGGTGAATTGTGCCTTATATTTTAAAAGTGAAGCCAAGTGGCATATTTCATTTGTCATGGAGAAAGACACTTACTTTCCACAAATAAACTGACATTTAAATTGACAGGCATACTTATTGTAGAAGTGAACACAAGTTTCCTATGTACACTGTGGCCTATGGGTGAATAATACCAAAAGTGAAATTATATCTGTTTAAATATTGTATTGTAGTTATAAACAGCAGGACCAGATGTGATACAAAATGGTGTGCAGTCATAATGTCGACATCAATAATGTCGACAGTCAAAATGTCGACAAATTAATGTCGAAAAACAATAATGTCGACAAACAAAAATGTCGACATTTTTCGATATTTTTTCGAAATTTAATTTAGTGTATGCATAAATAAATAAATAAATATATATATGATGTGTTGAGTATGAGGGGTGGTTGGGGGTGTGTGGGGGGGGTGGCAGGGGGGTGTTGGGTGAGGGGGGGGTTGGGGGGGACCCCCCCATAGTAAATACAATTTTTATTTATTTAGTTATTGAATGAATAAATAAATAAATAAATAATTGGTATGTGTTGAGTATGAGGGGTGAAAGGGTGGTTGGGGGGGTGTGGGGGGGTGGCAGGGGGGTGAGGGGGGTTGGGGGGGGACCCCCCCATAGTAAATGATCCTTTTTTAGGTTATTTATTTATTGAATAAATAAATAAATAAATAAATAAATAAATAATTGGTATGTGTTGAGTATGAGGGGTGAAAGGGTGGTTGGGAGGTGTGGGGGGGGTGGCAGGGGGGTGTTGGGTGAGGGGTGGCAGGGGGGTGTTGGGTGAGGTGTTGATAGTTTTAAGGGTTTATAGTCATAATGTCAAAAAATAAAATGTCGATATTTTTTTTTCGAAAAAATTACTTTTTACATTATAAGTATAGGATGTCGACATTATTATTTTCGACATTTTTTTTTCGACATTTTTGTCTATCTACATTTTTTTTTCGACATTATGACTATAAACCATACAAAATATAATGTTGAACACATCTTTTCGATTTAAAATGCTATTCTGTTAGAATTATGTAGCTTGTTTCCCCATTGGACTGAAAGGTCTGTGTCCCTCAAACATTGACCTCAATACCTTTGGGCTGGTCCCACTAGGAAAATCAGGCCTGGTTTTCAGTTTAAAATACAAAGAAATATAAAGAATTAGATCAGATTTGTGGAGGACACAGGTTAGACGGCCAGCGGAAATTACCTTTAGGGTCAGGCCTCCCCATTAGTAGTGCATTAGCATTGAAGAGAGTCCTTTGAAGACACCTAGGGGTCGATTCATGGAGCAAACGTGCGCGGAAAATCCCAGCGCAAGCAGGCGCAAGGTGGCGCAAGCGTGAGAAACCCAGCGCACATACACGCGTGCGATTCAAGGAAGACGCTGCGCGTGTTTCCCACTGTCCGTGCGCCAAATCCTGCCATGGCGCACACGGGCACACACGGCATGCGCTACGCGCACAGCAAAAGCGCACATAGCGCGCCGCACACAACCAAAGTAGGCGGAACAGTGGGCGTAACACGCGGAATGACGCGTGAAAAAGAAGGCGTAACTGGGGAAGTACTGCAGGGAACTACACGGAACGCCCACACGTACGCGAACAACCCGTATTCATGGATTCTAATACGAGAAACCCGCGCACGGCAAAAGACACACACAGGCGTCAACGCGTCCACCACACGAAGGCAGGCGGAAGCGTCCCCGTGCACAGTATAAAAGTGCGCGCAAACAACAAACACGTATATACAGCTTCAATGAATGCCCCATTTGTCGCAGCACTGATTGTGGGACACCGCAGGAGGAGGAGACTAGCCAGGGCACGCATTTTCGCACCACGGACAAGCCTTTTTGGAATGCCTGACGACCAGGTCTACGGCAGGCATAGGTTTCCACCCCATATCATCCTAGACCTGGTCAGGGAGTGGAAAGATGACCTTACATCCCCCACCCTTTCCTCCCAAGCATTGAGCCCCTTGGAGAAGGTCCTCAATGTCCTGCATTGCTTGGCCACTGGGTCATTTCAGCGGACTACTGCCATAGTGGGGGGGGGTCTCACAGGCCACGCAGTCACGATGCCTACACCAGGTACTGGCAATGATGACAGCGCGCCCCTCAGTCCGCAGGCACATATACATGCCCAGAACACCTGCAGAAAGGCAGGCCGTTGTCCTGGATTTTTACAGGGTGGCACACTTCCCTAAAGTGCTCGGTGCCATAGATTGCACCCATGTGGCCCTACGTCCACCTAAGGCCACTGAGCACATCTACCGAAACCGCAAGCACTGGCATTCCATCAATGTACAGGTGGTATGCGATGCAAAGGGAATCATCACCTCTGTCTATGCAAACTACCCTGGCTCCACCCATGACAGTTTCATATACAGAATGTCCGCCCTGAGCCGGGCCCTGGAAGCTGGATAGCATGGCGACACCTGGCTCTTAGGTGAGTACAAATGCCCTTGCACATGCATGCATGTCACACACACACACAAATGCACAAACCCCAATAATCACAACCATTTACACCTCCCCAGGGGACAGTGCCTACCCTCTGAGCAACCACATGATGACGCCAATCCGGAACCCCACCACACCACCCCAGATAAGATACAACGCCGCCCATATTGCAACCAGGGCCATAGTGGAGCGCACATTCGGAGTGCTCAAGTCACATTTCCGCTCCCTTGACCGCTCTGGCGGGCAGCTACTCTATGCACCCCCAGTAGTGTGCAGGATCATTGTGGCAGCATGTGTCCTGCACAATGTTGCAACACGGCAGGGCGTACCGGTGGACATGGTGGTGCCCCCACATCCCCAACCACAGGCACAGGCACTGCCCATGGGAGGGGACAGGGCACGTGGCGAGGAAGCCCGGACCCAGCTTGAGGACACATTTTTCACCTAAACTCCCACCCCTGCGGAGTGCATACAGGCCTGGCAGATACCAGGTGACAATCGATGATGACAAAGAGACAGTCAACTGTCACAACCCTACCACCCTGAGATAGTTGCCATGGAAGTGCCACATTGTCTGCTTTCCTAGCTACTTAAACACAAGCTATCCTGTGTGACCAAAAGGCACACATATGACATATGACATGACATGATATGGCATTTGTAACGTGCCTATACACAAGTGTTTCAAGGTGTGACGCGGCAGGGAGGGGGGAACAAGGGAAGACAGACAACGATACTACTAGGCCAGGTGTCATTTAGATTGTGCAAGTGCAGGGGTAGGGGGAAGGGAAAAGTGCAAGGGGAAGGGGAGAGGGGGAGTGCAGTACAGGGTAAGTAGAATAAAAAACAAATAAATAGGCCAGCTGGTGGCAGCTGCAAAGGTAAGTGCAGACAAGTGCTGGGAAGCGGGGGCTGTAGGGATAGAGAGACAGTCCCGCAGTGCAGGGGTTGCCAGGGAGGCAGTGCAAGTGGAGAGTGGCTGGGCCAGGGACTGAGGTCGGTGAGAGTGGCCCAGTTGCAGATCCAGTGCAGTTCCAGTGAAGAATTTAGCAAGGGAGAGGGAGAGAGAAAGCAGAAGCAAAGAGGAAGGTCTTGAGGTGCTTCCGGAACCTGAGATGGTTCTCCTCAAGTTCCAATGAGGCAGGAAGGCTGTTCCAGAGGGAGGCCCCTGCCGCGGAGAGAGATCTACCCCCAGCTAGTTGCTTTGAGAAGCAGATGACCCTGACATGCAAGGTGTGAATCACACAAACCTGCAAAACAGGCCATGACCATCACTGTTATGTCACTCAAACCCTCCCAAACCACAACATGACATGGCAAGCAATAGCCATACACCAACACAGTACCAATAAGGTACACATTGCTATGTCAAAAATGTACAGTGGCATCAGACAATGATGCCTGACATGGAATCAGATGAAATGACTGACCAACAACCTCCCACCCAAAATAAGTCATTCCCAAATACATTATAAAAGTTGTAGACGTAACATAACAATGAATGCCTGTCTACATGCACATTGTGCATTGCAAAATCAACACTGCAGCTTCTGTGTGCTGTATCCAACTCCTGCAACACACTGCTCAGTGCACAGCACAGTGAACAGCTATTGTGTGTGATGCACACCCTGTGCATCACATCTAAGCGACAAACCACATCAAAAAGCAAATTAGGCATGTACAGGATCTATAATTGGTCATAGAACATGTGCTGCAGGAACACAGTGGGCACCAGAAGGAAAACAGAGTTTACACGTGGATATCCAAGGGTGGTTGTACATGTTGTGCATCATAGTGCAAGTGTGTGGGTCAGTAAGGACATGCACTCAACATATGCATATGCAATCAAGTGACCATCAGTGTCCTCTACACATCACATGTGAGCATTCACCATGTGTACACCCCAGCATGTCAAACCACAACTATCCCCTCACACCTGAAAGGTAAACACAACACATAAACAGGCATTGATCAGCAGAACACAACATGTACATAGGATACCACAATTATAATGTCAGGGTTCCCATCACACTGCAGGGCAAGGCAACTATCAACAACAAAACACCCCCCCTCCCTCACAAATGACCATGACCCACTGAAAAACTGCACCTGGGTCATGGAGCCTTCAACCCTCAATTTCACCTAGCCACAGGATCACCCTTCCCCTTCGTCACCATCTCCCACCTTGTGTGTAAAAAGGTGCCTGCACCCTCAGAGTCCACCTTCATTTGCAAAAACACAAAATCCAAGCCAGAAAAATGACCCAGAACACCCTCCAGTAGATGACTTGACGTAGCAGTACCTCACAAAGGCCAAGTACTACCACAATGATGTAACAACCAAGGTAGCACAGTAAAACAATGTCACAACAGGATGTGAACCATGTTTGGTACATAACATAGAATGATGCACCATGAACGGATGTGTACTTTTACAGGTCCCGTGTACAGGCGCAGGAGTGGCATGAAACAACCACCCCCACCGTGGCCCGGGTGCCTGCAAGGTCAAACTCACACAGGCCTCTGAGACCCTGGTGGGGAAGGAGGGTCAGGGATATGCAGTCGGGACAGGTGTTGGCACACTGGATAACTGGAATGAGTGGCAGGAGAGGGGAGGAGGAATGACACATGAAAGTGGGGAATGCACAAAAATGTACTACCTGCATGAACACATACACAATCCGAACAAACTTGGACATCATTGTCCATGGCCTTCTGTAGTCCAGGCTTAGGAGTGGCACGAACCAACCACCCCCTCTAGGGTTTTGGCGCCTGCAAGTTTGGGACTTACACAGGCATCCGCAACCCCAACGGGGAAAGAGGGTTAGGGAACCTTGCTTGGATAGGTACCGGAAGCAGGAACACCGGGTAGAGGGTACAGGGTTTAAAATTGGATAGGACTCCGGGTGATTAGGGGAAAACAAACATACCAAATTGAATTACACATTCATCCATGCATTAGTGCACCCCCAGCAAGCCTATGCAGAACAGTTTGAAAGAAAAATGACAAGACACTTAGCTTTGGTTTTGAGTGCTGGCCTCCTGCCTGTGCACTCTCAGGTACAGTTACAGGAGCAATTCAATGCTGCAAAGAGAGCCACAGTTAATAATCTGTCCGTGCCCATAACACAAAAAACACACCACCAAATATGCCCCATAGCAACAAATTACTCTACAAACAGACAATCTGGTGTAGATGCTTCGTACCCATATGTAACATTACCCCTGTGATGGGTCATACACAGTCAATGCAGTAAGTCAGCCGCCGGTTGGTGCGTGGCAAATGGAACACCAATGTGTCACAATTCACACAACATGCAATGTTCCCTGGGTAAGCAGACAGACCCATATAGCAAGGCATGACTTCAGAACAAGTCGTGTTCCACCATGACCAAAACAAAGTAGGCAGTGCATGTTTCAAAATGTACATGGAAATGAAATGCACTGCAACCGAGTATGTCGCTTGCTGTATGTCCCTGTGAGCTGCCCCTTTCCATGTCTCGGAAGGCTACATGCCTCAATGGACCTTGGTGTACCTGAGGGTATGTGCCACTGCCCCTGCAGGTGCCCCAGACAACCTTACAATCAACAGCCATCAGTCCACCAACACATCTGAGCTGTATTGTGTGCTTCAACACCAATATTCGTCCAAGCTCACCCTCAGTGCTGTTACTAAGCCTGCATGTGCAACTCATCTGGTGCAAGCTTTGCTGTGTTGTGGCCCCCCTGTGCTGCTCACCTTGCCTAGAGTTCCTTGGAACACGTCAGCAGTTCTAGGATGTAGGTCTGCAATCCCTGTGCCTCTGCTTGTGCACACATGTGCATGTGGGCACCAACAAACGTGTCCAGAATTCAGATGTCCGAATTGGGCCATGTCTGCTGGCAAAGGTGGTCTGGAGGCTCATCCCCCTGCAGAAAGGTCATGAAACACATGATTAAAGCTTTAAAATCATCTGTGTGTGTCTCTTCAGGCATCTCATTACTGGACCATGTCAGAGACTTACATCAGAAATCACACCATCAGTCCGTCTTTCACATCCAAAGTGTGGAACACACTATCTATGGCATGAATTGCAACAAGCATGTATACAGTAAAGATAAGAAACATACTACACAATGCATATCAATGAATGTACACATTAATCATGAAACACCCCATCTAGCAAAAGCAGAACAGTGGACAATAACACCACAATCATCCCCACTAGGGGTGTCAACACAAGTTACACAGCACCAGACATGCCACAGATATGACAGTCCAAAGCCCTTGTGTAATAGGCTGTCACACCGAACCATCCTTGCGAGCCCATGGATAAGGGAGGCAGGAGTGGCATATGTGAGTCAAAGACCCCAAGCAGCAAACACATACACAAGACAAGCCTGAAGGGCCCAGCTGGAACAGACAGTGGATGCTTTCAAAAGCCACAAAGCACCGAACCGTCACATGAAAGCACAATAGACAAGCAATTTTAAACTGTATTAACTAATTACACTAACTATGAAAAACCTACATTACCTAATTAAACTAACTATCAAACAGAAACTTAACTAACTAAACTAAAAGAAAAATCAAAAATGGCCACATACGACCCGGGGGGAAGGGAGGCACCCAGGAGGGGGGAGGTACAGGGTGCTGCTCAACACCCACATGCGATGATGCTGAGCCAAAAAAAAAACCTCCATGGGCTCAACGCCTGCACAGCCCGACCTATGTGGGAGATAGATGGTCGTCCGAGTCTGGCTCATCCTGGAAAGGAGGATGTGGCACAGTAGCCTGGCCACGCCTAGCCGCAGCTTGCCCCTCGTCGGCAGCAAGTCTGCCAGACGGGTGAGCCTGGTTCTGTGTGGCGATGTGACGTAGGTCTGCATGCAGAACCTCACATGATACACATGCTTCCTCTTGCAAGGTAGCATGTGTAACACGGAGTTCCTCCTGCAAGGCCTGGCTGGACAACCGTTGCACCTCCCGGCAAGCCTGTAGCTCAGCCGAGATGGTACGCTCAAGCTGTGCAAACCTCTCCTCTACCCGCTGCCTCTGGGACATCATAAGGACACCCAGAGTGGATTTGAGGGAAGCATACTCCCCCCTCAGCGCATCCATGTGCGCCTCTGCGTGAGCAGCAATTGCTTTACGCAGAGATGACATTTCAGCCTGGCGTGCCCTGTCTGAGGCCGCCATGCCCAGCCTGAGCGAGCGGGCCGTAGACCGTGCCGCCTGCTGCTGGAGAAGCATCTGCCTAGCAGGGGGGAGCATAGATCGGGCCACACGCTCCATGCTCTCAGCGATGTTCTCCATTGCTGCCCCCTGCCGTTCTGAATTGGCAGTCATGTCTGGCTCCCACTCAGTATTCTGCAGTTGCGCGCGGCGACCGCGTTGCTGGGCTTGACCCCTGCGGGACCCAAGGACCAGGGGTCCTCGCTGTGTTGGCACCGCCCGTGGCTGCACGACTACATGCCCCCGTCGACGTGATGTCCCAGGCACATCAGTGATTGGTGTGGAGGGTGACCCTGCGTCCCGATCCACCACGGGCGGAGGAACCAAGACTGCCTGATCCCTCAGTGCAGGTGTCGCGGACAGAGGAGTGTCCACATCAGAATCACTCACCCCTGACACATGGATTTGATGCTCATCCAACTCGACATGGACGTCAGAGTCGTCATGAAGGCTGGACTCATAGGCAGCCAGAGACAAGATGGACTGTAGCAATTGGGGGTTTTCGTGGCCTACCACCCCACGACCCCCACTTGTGCCGGGTTGATGTAGTGTAACAACCCTGTGTCTGGCATGACAACACCATCCTCCACCTCCATTGCGTCATCACCTGTAAAATAGAGATAAAAAAGGTCACTACACATGTCAGAAGCACACAACACACACACACACACCGACAACAAACACATCAGGCAGACATGTGACACACAACATATAACCTGGCATGTATGCTGGGTCAACTCTGAATTGCTTCTATGATCAGACCTGTTGAAAGGTGGCAGTTTCCATGGAAGTGGGTCTATGCAGTGCAGAAAATGTGTACGCCACTCACTACCTACATGTACAAGGACTCCATGGTGTGTGTCAGGAAATGTGAAGGCAGTGCAAGGTCAAATTCAGGCATCATGTGCATTGTGCATTCACTGTGTAGCATATCTGGAAGCCAAGCACCCCTCCACACAAGTACAAAAGCAAGGATGCCTAGCATGGTATCAAAAGGCTGACCATAGACCTGTGTATTGACAGGCAGTGTTGACTGGCATCAACAGCTTAATGTGATTCAAGTGACAACACTGCAAATGATGATGTGACAGTAAGCAGGACACATGATGAAAACTCTGGAGGCCGCCCACGTCTGAAGAAGACACTACAACAGTTGGACAGAGTCATTGGCCATTAAACAGGCTGAGGCCTGTGAGCCACACAGATTGTCAGACCCAAAACATGTGTGCAACGCAGTACTGACTCGCAGTTGACATGGGAAGGCTGATGAGATGCCATGCAATGTATGTCACCCAGGACTTGTATTACAGTGATCATCCAGTCAAGGACACATAGGGGCATGCGTGCAATGCACATGGAGCATGAATGGGCACTGATGTCCCTGCGGGACATCTGACCTATGCACAGTACAAGTGAGATACCCTGCATCAAGTACTAAGGCTGTACCACACGGCATATGTCTGGCAGATTGTACGCTGGAAGTTAGCATCTACACAGGACGCATGAACAGGAAAGTACACATTGGCAAGATTGAAGCAGACCAGTGCAAAGGTGGAACTGGGGTGCAGAGTGGCGGAGGAGGGGCAAGGGAGCATGCCTACATGGAGTCCCCGCATGCAGGCAGAGGAGACATGCACGTCAGTCATGCAATGACATTGTGCCTGGGCTGAGAGGAAGGTCACCCCATGCCACATGCAGAAGGGCCAGTGAGCTGGAACATGGACCGGAGGGGCATACTTCTAACCAGCATGTGAGTAGGGTGCAATAGTGGTGATACGGACAGTCCCCGTCTGCTCCACATGTCCACCATCCAGAAGAGCAGACATGCATCACGGAAGCATTGCATTACTTATACATAAGAACCATGTACACATCACATGTAGTGGCAATCATGCACAACACATCCCACAAGTGAAACACACACGTCCTCAACAAACACGCATCAACACTCACTGGACTGGGCATCAAAGTCCAGCATCTCTCCCACTCCTTCCACCAATTAAGGTGGTATGAACTCCGCAACGAGTGCCTCATGCGGAGTGAGCTCTTCCTCCTCTGGTGCAGGCCCACCGCCAGTCACCAGAGTCAAGTTGTAATTATAGGCACGCTTAGCCTTAGTGCTGCGTTTGAGGTCATTCCAACGCTTTTTGCACTATTGCGCCGTGCGCACCTCATGGCCAAATGAACTGACATGTTCCGCAACATGCTTCCAGTGGGTGTCACGGTGGGCAGCCGCAGTCTGACTATTGGCACCCACTAGCATGTCACGGCTGTGGCCCCGCACTTAGTCCACGAGGAAGTCCAGTTCCTGCTTGCAGAAAGGCTTCTTTCTCGACGTGCAGGAGGTCGTGGCTGTGTGTGGGGTCCCAGCCTGTGCTGCAGGTGCAACCTTCCTCCTCTTGGACTGTGGCGCAGACCCTGGCTGGCTAATGCCGCCCTGACCAGTATGGCCAGTGGGTTCGGTGGATTGAGCCAAGGGAGTGGCAGGTGGAGGGACGACCAAAGGCCTGACTTGTGTCAGTGGCATCTGGGTGCCCTCTAATGGACCCTGCGCAGCAACATCCGCTGTGGCAGGGTCATTGACCGCAATGGTCCTGGTTGGCAGACTCACAACCGGGGTGTTGTTGGGTGCATCTGCCCCTGCACTTGCCAACACCCGGCTGTTCGGGGCAGCAGATGACATAACTGCCCCAGGGACACGTGTCTTGGTCTGAGAATCCCTGCCTGCCCCTATGGTTTCCCTGCTGGCCTGTTGGAAATCTACCAAGGGCTCCTCAAGTGCCAACGGAGCCTGCACTGGCAGACCCTGAGCCTGGGTGGCGGTGTCCACAGCTGCACCTGCAGCTACCACTACCCTTGGGCCCGTGGCAGTTGATGGAACGGACTGCCGGGTCACACGGGCGCCAGTGCCAGATGCAGAAGCTGCATCCCTCGGAACCACAGGGGGTGGAGGCATGACTGCACCGACACATGGCACAACATTGTGCTCAAGTGGTGCACCCCTGCCTCTTCCCACTCTGTGGCCGCCCTGGACACCTTGGAGTCCCCCTACTCCCTGGTCACCATGGCCACGTCCCCGACCACGCCCGCCACGAGGAGTACGCCCAGCTGAGGAGCCCCTCACCTTTGGTGTCCTCCCAACCATGGCAGAGATGTAGTAGTGCTGGCACAGATGGAGTAGTGCCAATGGGAGGTGTACACCACAATTGACCTGGGCAATTGGGGTGAAGGGGGTGGGAAGCAAGATGTTAACAGCCCCCCTGCAACTGCAAGGCTGTATGTGACCCCGGTGATGTAGTGACGGTTCACGCAATGCTCAGGCACCCCAAAACTGCAGTAAAACCGTGCACACAACCCTGCAGCCTATGTGCGTGGAATCAACCTCCCGCAGTACGCGGTGTCACCCAGTAACACGAATAACGCGTACGCGTGGGACACGCAGGCTACTATGACCTCGAAAATGGGTGCGATACACAGGGGCACCTGCAGTGGGAAAAATAGCGTGTGAGACTCACCGTCTGACTAGCGCGATGCAGAAAAACACTCATAGCCAATACCCCCGCCAAAAGAAGAGATACGTCCTTGATAGCTGTGAAGTTGTGATGGCGCGCGAAACAGGAAGCAGCAACACACGTCGGTCTCCACGAAAGGCACGTACAGCGAACTGCTGCCCCCGCTCACCTTTAACCCGTGCTGAGGGAAACGCCCGCGCACGTCACGTCACTTACGTACATGGGCCCTTTCCTCGGATTACACGCATTCCCACGCGGACGTGCAGTTTTTCAAGCGCGCTGAAACGCCCATGCACGCCTGCGCGCGTCACGTCACAGAGGCTTTTGCGCTTGAAGGGCCTTCTGTCCAATGAAATTGCGTATGCGTGCAGACGCGCTTACGCGCTAAGGGCCTTTCCTCGAATTACACAGTGATGTGCAGAATTTTCACGTGCCAAATCACTCCGTATCAAGCTGGCCACGCGTAAGCACACGGAAGACCATGCTCCTGCCCAAAAGGCCAAATTACTGCCCCCCAGAGCCCCGAGCAGCCTCCCACGAGCCATCTGCTACTGCCTGCCTGCCTGCTGCCACCGTGCCCTGCCATTTGGTGCCTGCACATCAGCCATCTGCAGGGGTCCAGTTGCTGTGTCCACCCCTGCTGGAACAGAAGACTCCCGACTGGGATACCATCGCTCCACAGCCCAGCCCCAGGACCCAGTTGCCCACCCACGCCTGCCTCGGGGGTCGCCATGTCGGGGCAAACACCATCCGAGACCACTGGCGACCCCCAGCCAGAGGGGCAGAGGGCCACCAGCTTCAGTCAAAAGGAAGTTGGTGTCCTGGTGGAGCATGTCCTGGGGCATTATGATGCCCTCTTCGGATCATCACGCGCCGACAATGATGGATGGGGCAGGATCTGGACAGACATCGTGACTGCCATCAACGCGGAGGGGGTGGCAGTCCGACTATTATATCATGTCAAGAAGCGCTGGGAGGTCTTCAGGTTCAGGACCCTCAACAAGGCCCGGCGCCTCTTGAAGGCAGCGGATGCTAAGGGGCGCCGGGGCCACTTGTTGGAAGATCAGATGAGGGTCCTGGAACGCATATCCCCAGCGCTCCACGTCCAGGTCCTTGAGAGGCAGACCCGTCTGGAGTCGAGCGGTAAGTGGTCAGGCATTGCTGTGTGAGACAGAGCATGTTGCAGTGTGCTGGTTGTCTGATACTTGCCTGTATGTGTGACATAGGCCATGTACGCGTGTGTGTGTGCAGGGACATCATGTTCATGCATGTGAGACCAGTAATGCGTGAAGCACACGGTTGGTGTATGTGTTTAAATGCTACATGGGGAGCCCTATGCGGAATGGACACATGAGAGCATGCCAGTCTCTGTTCCTGGACATGGGTGGGGGTGAGGGATGGGTGATGATGCCATGTACATGTATTGGTTCCATGTCTGTGTGTCTGACCTGCGTGTCTGTGACTTGTGAATGCCATGGATGCATGACACATGTCTGTGTCAATGTTCAGATCCACTGATGCAGCCTAGCTATCCTTGCATACACTGTGTCTGGGGTGTATGAGTCCAGATGGATGAAAGTACGGTGAAGTGTGTGAATGTGATAGGCATGACCCATGATGCATGTGAGTTCAAAAACAACATTGTATGTTTCAAGAGTCCCTTGGACATGTTTGCTTATGTCCATAGCATGCGCCATGCCTGTTACTGCATGTGTTTTGCCTGCACTGACCCATGTGTTGTGGAGGGACATGATGGAAGTGATCTTTGACAGTGCCACTCATCTTCTATTGCTTCCTGTCTAGGGGACCATTGTACAGTACCCTGATGCTTGTGTTCTATGTCTCCCTCTACATAGCGCAAAGTGAAGAAGAGGGCAGAGACGGCGCTGTGGAGCAAAGCGGCAGTGATTCCCCCACGGCTGCAGCGGAAGGGGTGGGTGAGACCCCACAGGGGCTTGCAAAGGCGGAAGATGGTGTGGAGCCATCCAGGTTGGTCCAGCAGATAGGTGCGGAGCGGCAGCGGGCAGAGGAGGGCGCTGAGGCGGGCTGAGTGCCTCGAGGGTCTTCGCAGGGAGTTGGAGCTGGACACTGCTTTATCCCTGCGAGACCTCGGGCCAGGGAACATGCCCGCCTCCAAGCCATTGAACAGGAGTTCGATGATGCCCTGGCCCATGACAACATCCAGTGAGCCGTTGGACTAGCCCGCTGCCCTTGTAAATAGTTATGTAGTTAGTGTTAGGTTTCTTTTGCTTTTTTCTTGATTTTGGACCTTTTGGACAATGGCCAACATTTTTTAATATAGTTTTTTTATTAGGTAGTATTTTTAGATAGGTTTCATTTCTTCATTTGGGATCATGGACCCTGGATTGTTTATCTGTATATAGTTGACTGTTGGATTATGTTTTTTTTTTTATTTACCCATGGAGCTATGGTTTTTGGTTTTGTACTTTTTTGAACTGTGACTTTGGACACCTTTCCTTTGGATTATGATTTGTGGTTTTTCATTATTTTACGGACATGCTGCTTTTTTGTTTTTGTTTTTAATTCCCATTGTCGTTTGTTTATTTTTAATCCCATTTATGTTGCTTTTAATACATTTTTTTCATCAAACTTCAATGTGTAGTATCATATCATTGGTTTCATGCATGTCATGATATTGGTTTTGACATTCACTTACCCCCATTGTGTGTATGTGAGGGACATGTGTTCATTTGCATACTTGCCATTAGGGTTGTATCATGTAATTGGCAATTCTGAGTGGGTGGATGCAATACTTGGGTGGGTGTTTGGCATGTGGTGGCTGCCCATAAGGGACAGGGATCTAGATTGTGATGACGTGTTGGCTGGGGGACATGTGTCAGGGCCTGCTGGCAGCTGTCCCACAATGCTGGGGGGTGGGGGTGCAGGGGGACATGAGTGGGACATGAGTGGGGGCCTGCTGGCAGGTGCCTCGCAATGGTGGGAGTGCAGGGGGACATGAGTGGGGGCCTGCTGGCAGGTGCCTCGCAATGCTGGGGGGTGGGGGTGCAGGGGGACATGAGTGGGACATGAGTGGGGGCCTGCTGGCAGGTGCCTCGCAATGCTGGGGGGTGGGGGTACAGGGGGACATGATTGGGACATGAGTGGGGGCCTGCTGGCAGGTGCCTCGCAATGCTGGGGGGTCAGGGTGCAGGGGGACATGAGTGGGACATGAGTGGGGGCCTGCTGGCAGGTGCCTCGCAATGCTGGCCAATCGCGTGTGAAACTTTCCGCACACCCCAGTAATACATGTACCCCGCTCGCACAGGGCCAATCGCGTGTGAATCTTCCCGCGCACCCCAGTAATACACGTACCCAGCTGAAATTGCGTGTGAAACTTCCCACGCACCCCAGTAATACACGTACCCCGCTCGCACAGGGCCAATCAGGTGTGAAACTTCCCGCGCCCCCCAGTAATACACGTACCCAGCTGAAATTGCATGTGAAACTTCCCGCGCACCCCAGTAATACACGTACCCCGCTCGCACAGGGCCAATCGCGTTGGAAACTTCCCGCGCACCCCAGTAATACATGTACCCTGCTCGCACAGGGCCAACCGTGTGTGAAACTTCCCGCGCACCCCAGTAATACACGTACCCAGCTGAAATCGTGTGTGAAACTTCCCACGCACCCCAGTAATACACGTACACAGCTGAAATCGCGTGTGAAACTTCCCGTGCACCCCAGTAATACACGTACCCAGCTGAAATCGCGTGTGAAACTTCCCGCGCACCCCAGTAATCCACGTACCCCGCTCGCACAGGGCTAATCGCGTATGAAACTTCCCGCGCACCCCAGTAATACGCGTACCCAGCTGAAATCATGTGAGAAACTTCCTGCGCACCCCAGTGATACACGTACCCCGCTTGCCGTGCTGGTACAGGGTTAGCGCAGCCCTTTTCCGCTGGATTGGGGATTTTGATGGCTTTTCCCTGTGCAAGGGGTGTTCTTGGGGGCGTAACTGGCGCCGCTGCAGGGTCGCTGCGACACTGTGCGCCACGGCTGGTTTTGGTGGCTGGAATCCATGAATACGCTGTGCGCGGAAATGTATTTTAGCGCACGCGGCTGGCGCAGGGATTCGCACGGGCACACTGTGCGCCAGCCGCGTGCGCCACTTGTGCGCTGAATTCTATGAATTACCCCCTTAATGGCAGGGTGGAACAACATGGGTCAGGCAGATGTCCACGTCATGTGACTGGGTAGAAATGAAACTCAGGAGGGGCTTTGTTGGGCATATGAAGCTTCGACCTTCCATGTGTATGCATTGGTATTGATAAACATTTCCCCCCCTTTTCTTAAAAAGAGAATCGTGCTTCGCAGGCAGCTCATCCAGGACTCATATTAAAGATCAAAGAATGCCCATCAGTTCTAGGTATCTCTTAATTTGTGATGTATAGAATTTGCATATAATTTGAGTTAGGAAGAAAACCATGATCCTGACCTTCTCATAATTCAGAGGAATTCAAAAGTGTGTGAACTGATATGCAAAATTCATGTTTGAATATTGAAGCGGCATATGTTTCACCATTTCAGCTCAGGACCAAATCGCATAAAACAATAGCTACTCCAAGGAAGGAGGTGCCTAAAAAAAAAAGAGTATTCCTCGATCCGCCATAAAATGTAGAATTCAAAAATATATATGTCCATGCAGTTATCTGAAAATTGATAGTAGTTGCCAGGTAGTGAGATTTTTTTTTTATTCAAAAACATGTCATTTTGAAATGATGCATCTTCTCCCCACCCCACATTATCCATAATACAGACATCTAAACTCCTTAACCTATCACCTGTCTGTGGGCGGATTAGTTGGAGGTGGAGAAATAGAGATGTCCAATCTGTAGCATGGGAATATTCATATGTGAGTGTTATCAGAACTATGTAATATCAGTTTTCAATATAAAGAAGGAGAGAGAGACAGAAGAGAAAAAAGTGAGGTGAGCAGATTGACAACAACAGAGAATTGACAAAAGGAAGGCTGACACCCTAGAGAGCAGATAGACAGGAGATGCTGGGACACTTGTTGGTAACTTTTACCTGGAAGCTGGGAGTCCTATCTGAGAGAGAGGTCTAAAGACGGTCTGAAATCCGGATGGTCTCTTGAGCTAAGTACAGAGATCTCCCACGTAAATTGATATATCCCAAAGCTAACAATTGTGTGGGGAGCTACCTGCCTTAATTTCTTTCCATTAGTGGGTGGGCTGGGGCAACACTCGGTAGACCCTGACCATGTTTGACTAAAAAGATAACTCAATACATTCCTCATGGAAAAACCCCCTATCAATTTAAATTAAATTTTGTTGGGAACTAGCTGCCTTAATCCTGTCCATTTAATTGTGGGTGAGGGGGAAAAATGGTGTAGACCCTTGCACATTTAATTAGAGTTAATTCAATCCATTCCCATATAGAAAAGATCGGATTTCATACCCAGTGTGTTATAGCCATCACAGTAAATAACGTACTTGAGTGACTATACCTATCTGAAACCCGTGGCTTCCTGACAAAAGGGGGGTGTCCTTAATCCCAAAATAAGTAACTATAAAATGCTTCCATTCAATGGAATGCAGAGTGTGCAAAACTAAATTTCCCATTTATTCACTTGCATCCCAAATCAGAATCCCAAAGCCCTGCATTTCATGCAAATAAATAGCCCAAAATGATGTTCCCATTGAGTTCCTTTCCAAAACGCTGCCTTTCTAATAAAAAGCCAAAATGTTGTTCCCACTGTATTCACACTCCCTGTACCTTCCCTCCCAACTAAGGGGTAATATACAACAGATGCCTAGGTGTGGGGGTTGCTGGAAAAAGAGCATTGTGATAAACCAAGCAATCACTATGTGTGTGTGTTTTTTTTTAATTTCCCATTTGTTAATGTGCAAAGAAATCCTGGGTGTATTTTGATTTCAAATCTTCAAATCCAACCTGTGTTTTTTGTGGCAAATGAAAGTCTTTTAAGAAATACATGTCAGTCAATTGATGGCATTAATTTGCATTTGCGATTATTGTGTTGTGCCAATGAGTTGGTGGCTGCTGTTCTGGTGTTTTGTTTCTGATTCAGTGAAGAAATTTAAATAAACTTACACTGTTATTTCTATACACCGGCCGGTTCTCTAGCTTATTTTTGATGCAGATGGTACCTGCTGAATGGGGTTGTACAGGTTGGAGGCCTAACCAAATTTGAATCTGCTAAATGCTTTGTTGTGCAACACCTTGATCAGGGGGAGAGGAACTCACTGGGTTGAGAGTGACAGCCCAATATACTGTGACAAAGCTGGGGACTCATGGCCAGGAATTGGTTGAGAGTTTTCACTTGTGACATTTGCAGTAGCAGTAGACTATTCATTTGCGTGTAAATGTATTGCCGTGGATAGAAAGTTGTGTTTGTATTGTTAAGGTGTCACTCAAACGTGTATCCTGGGTTCCAGGGAGGTGAATAGAGAAACAGATTTGTATAGAACTATCTTGAGTTGACATTGTGAGTAGAAACTGAGCAGGAACAGGGTTGAGATTTTTCCCCTGCATAGAGAGTATATAAGGTTGCAGAACACATTTCAGAATGAGCATGGTAGAAATCAAAGGTGAATGGGTAGAGGAAGAACATGAATTGTGGCAAGCGAGAATGAGGCAGAAGGTTTCCTGTGCAAATGTTGGCATGTGTCAGGATAATGGTCTGTTGCATCAAGTTCTAACAGGCTTTTATATGAGAAAAAGTACTAGAGATGAGCACGTTACAATGGCTCAGCTAACAGCATTTGTTGATAGTGCAAGAATGGCATCAGAATAGTGTAGCCTCTGTGCAAATACAGGCTGAGCTTTTGAATCAAGCCCAGCAAGAGCTGAAACAGTCAGATGCTAAAGAGCAACAGAGCCACATTATGGAGTTAAAGCATGACATTCTCATTGAACAGCTAAAAGAGGAGTTACAAAGGCAGCAGCAAGAAACTGGAAAGTGTGAAATGTGGCTTTCCACATTGCAAGAGGAGCATAAAGAGTGTGGGGAGAATCTGGGGCACTGCTTCACAAATTAAATGATCAGGTTACTCATAATAGAGTCATGATGGAGGACATGATTACATTCTAATCACAAATAGAATAATTGCAAACCGATAATAGATAAATAATTATCAAAGGGAGTGAGGGAAGGAGAGTTTGATCAGGGGAACCAAGATCTGAACACCTTGAAACAACAGAGAAAGCAGTTGAGGGAAGAAAATGACACATTAAACAAAGAGAATAGTGCCCTGTTTCAGCATGTGTGGCAGTTAAGGATGGATGCAGAGAAAAGTGAGTCATGTTCTCAGGAACTGACTGACATTAGGCTTGAAAATGCACAATTAATGGAACGTATGAAGCAAGCAGAAATGTACCTAATGCAGGCAACACAGTTTAGAAATGAGCAAGAGGAAGAGATTAGTCTCCTGAGAAAGAAATGCTCTGAATATGAGTGCACGATGCAACCCTCATGAAGTGAAAATGTGGCCAATTATGAAGAAATCAAGGGACTAAAAGATTGATAAATGTCCCAAAGTAAAGTGCTAGAAGCCACTCAAGCACTTGTATCATAATTAAAAACCCTAGTCTCTGCATCCCACCAAGAGATTGAGACCGGGAAAAATATGTGTGAGAGGTTGACAAATGAAATAGCCAAACACAATCAGGCTTCGAGGCACTCGGACCAGTCAGGGAATGGAAAAACTCCCTGCGATCACGGAATGATGACATCTCTACCAGGGACCTCAAGCCAATTAACCACTTCAGATATCCAGAGTGTGGTTAACCTCATACACATCACTTATCAATAACAGGGAAACATGAGGCAGCTGGACTCACCCAGTCCTAGTCAAACTGATCCAGAAGGCCAGTCCTTATCTGACATCGATGAGAATTCAGGGATACCAAGCAGAAGGGAAGGTGATCGAACCAGTAGGCTCTGGGAAATCAAAGGTACCCTACCCAGTACTTCTGACCAGGAGGACTCCCATGGTGAAAAGATATGGGAGTTGGACTGGCAGAAAATGAAGCTACAAAGGGACCACCTGGTCCGCTTTGCAGAGAGTGAAGAGCCAGACTTCAGGCCTCAAAAGAGTATTTTAAAATCATCCACACATTCAGGGAGATGGGTGGAATTCCTGAGCATACCTGGAAGGAGGGATGAAAAGGATGAGTTCAGTCCTGTGTGAAAATGGGATTACAATCACAATTAACCTCAGAGTTCACTGCACCACAGGAGAGAAGAGTCCAGACCCTGTAATTATGGGATTTGTTTACCCAGTCACATATAGGTCGGGAGCACCTATAGGAAAGGGAAAGGACCACCAACCGTTGCAGCTCTGAGTCAGAGGGTGAGTGGACTCAGGTTCAGTGTAAAGGGAAGTCTGCCAAACAGAAGAGAGGTCTTGTGAAAGACCGAATTTGGCAGATAAAGGCCATACAGAGCGTTATTACTCCCTACCATAAGAATGCCAAATACTCAGTATGGGAGCATCTAGAGCTTTCTGAGCAAATGATGACATTATTTGGAATTAAAGATTATATAAATTTCATGGAGTTTGGCAAGTGTACATTCTCCACTGAGTACTCCAGCTTATTTGCAGGGCTGGAGGACCAACATCACCATAAATGGTCCACCTACAAAGTGGCCATTTTCAAACACTTCTCCATTCATAGGAAGTGACAGGAGGCCAGCAAGGTGGCATACAACCTGCAGTGTGGGGAAGTCCAGGTTCCTAGAGAGTTTGTGCAGGAGTTGAAAAAAGCATTTGCCCAGACTTCTAGGTGGGTGAACATCAATGGCACGGAGTTCATCAATACATACTTCCATGCGCTCCCGAAGTACATTATAACCCAATTAGTAAGGGATTTACATGAGCGTAGGCCCCCGGATTGGGTAATTGAACAGGCCACTGGGATCTATGAGGTCCAAAACCCATCAGAAAATAAAAACAACCCTAAAATCTCCAAAGCATCCAATATGCCTGCCACTGCAAAGGTAACAGAGGTGAAAAATACCTCTTCATTGGACTTGGAGACGGGGGAGCCAAAAAATATGCAAACAAGCAGAATGACAGGCAGAGGAGACCCTCGGATTAAGCCCAATGGTGGGGGAGTCCGGCAGGATACCAGACAAATGACCCATCTGATCCTGTCACCTATATAAGTCCAGAATACAAAGGTACAAAACCTATACCCGGATATATATGGACTCCCCCAGCACATGGGTGTGGGCAATCAGGTAAGTATGACCTCAGGAAACCTACCTCCAAACTTACCTTCAGAGGGAAGTAACACACCAGTTCCAAACTTAAACTTCTTTCCCAGGTACACTCTGAACACTAATTTCCAGAATAATCCTCCTCTCTCTCCCTGCTTTCAGGACAATAGATTCCTGAACCTGGGGAGAAGGGAGACTTAGGATAGAAAATTATCAGGGAAACTTCCAATACCAGAACTACAGTTACCCTTTCCGGGAG
Organism: Ambystoma mexicanum; assembly: GCF_040938575.1. Taxonomy (NCBI): domain Eukaryota; kingdom Metazoa; phylum Chordata; class Amphibia; order Caudata; family Ambystomatidae; genus Ambystoma; species Ambystoma mexicanum. The sequence continues at coordinate 1,690,668,808 of NC_090932.1, read as the reverse complement.
CAGCAAAGGTATAAATCACGGCCAACACAAAGAAAAGTGTCACAACTGGAGCGACAAGTGCAACAAATAACCTAAGACCTGGGTCGCATGCTGAGGGCTCAGTCAACCCCTCAACTGGAATCTGCTGCCCAGAAAAACCCAACATACGGGTCTGAGGGGGGGGGGGTAACTAAAAGAAGCCTCCAACAACCAATAGGATCCTGAGGGAGGAGTCAAGGGGGGAGAGGTGTGAAGCCCAGAGGAAGAGTCCTTTACCACCAGAACAAAACCCTGGAAACCTTTGAGCCAGAATATTAATTTTCTACCCCCAAAAAGCTGTAACCTAAAGAACAGAGGGTAAGTAGGAGAAAGCAAAATAAATGTCACTTTGTGGAGGAAGTCCACCTCATCCCTTTTGAAGGAGAAGAATCCCTGGAGGATTCAGGAAAGAAAATATTCTCTTTCAGGGATGGGGGGATCCCCCCCCAAGGAAAAATGGGTCCCAAATGACTCTGCTTCGGATGGGGTAAGTATGGAAACCGACCCAGGGCAACATGTTCTTAAATGCAAACAATGTCACCGAGAAGATACCAAAATCACAGAGGTATTCTCCCCCAATCAGGTTCTGGGAACTCTCTCGAGGAAAAGGGGGACTGCAAAGAAATGAAGGAAAAATGGGACTTCCCAGTCCTATCAGTTTCTGGGTGCAAATTGTTTTTTTACAGATTATTGACTCTGACACAAAAAACTGTCCACGATCACACACTGTCGGATTTCAATATAAAAAAATTAACCACCAACCTGGGACATAACGCACATTTTCTTTGCCCCTTGAGGAGAAAGAAGGAAAATGTTACGCTTCCATCAAGGGACAGGGTCAGTGTGCAAAATCAGCGCTGGTGGATATTGGATCCCAAGCCACCCTTCTGTCCAAAGAGACCATCGACCAACTGAACTCTCGAAGGGGGTAGAGTCACCAAATTCCCCTCACCACTCTTTCCAGACAACCCCATAAGTTTGATGAGAGTGATAGACGTGACTCCATAGGGCACACCTTGTCGACTGTGGAATGACCTCCTTTGGAGGTTATCAACCCTGATTGACTGTGTGAACAAGGTCCTCTGGACCCAGACTAACCACCCGATCAAACTAAAACAAAATACAAATTATGTGAGTTTGAATGGCACATGCCATGTAATTGAACAATGGTCCGACAAAATAGATTTCAATTTCAGGAACAATCAAGTCCCAGACATCAACGTCATCTCTGTAGGAGAACAAACTGGTGATGGGAACCCATCTCCATTCTTGAAAATCAACCTCCCTCCCAGTTTTAAGTGGGATTCCACACTGGAGTTAAATACTCTGAAATTTTATAGCAATCCAAAATCAGAAGAAAACCCAAATCCCATGACAAAAGATGATGAAAAACCGGCTCAAAGTCTGACCCACATCCATATAAAGGTGTTTTTCCCCATTCAGATAAATGAGGGGGGGGGGGCATGTCCTCGCCAGAGTATGCCTGAATAACGGAAGAAGCTTCATCAGCGAAGCGTTATTCAGGAAACTCCCAAAAGATCGGACCATTTCCACATTTAAATTGATTGATAAGTGGGAAGTGGGCCTGGAAACCACAAATTCCAAACATCTCTTGCCTAGCAGGTGCATGCTAAAAATGTCCATTGGTGACAAATACATCAAACATAATTGCTGGGTCGTGAGAGGTGTCCCCTCGCCTTTTACTTAGGCAGTGACATTCTCAATCGATTCACAATTAATTTGGACCTAAATTAATGATAAAGCATGGTCCCGACTGAGGGGTAACCCCATGGGTTTTGATAACACTGAGAAAGCATTCCGGTATGATCTATTGCTGCCTTATGCGGTTGAAGTTCAAGTGAGAGAAGAGGTTATCATATCAGGACATGAGCGACAATTTACAGTTCACCTACAAATTAAGAGAGGACAGAACTTCAAAAATCAGGACTCCAGTATACATTTTAATTATCATCTCCAAAAACAAGGTTTGTATTTACACCCATCACCACCAATTGACCAAGTAGATGACACCATTGCAATATTGGTGGATAACAGCGACCCTCAAAGTATCACTTTGAGTGCAGACATCTTTATTGGAATGGCAGTTGATGCCCAATATTATTCTATTGATTTAGGTAATGAGATCTTTGGACCAATTCCAAATAACTTCTTCCATATCGACAACAGTATCCCTCCGGAAAAGATTTTCACCAGGCAAAGGGGCAATTTCTTGGTATACTCTTCCTGCCCTTATGGTGGGGAAGAGGTGACCTGTGATGTCAGGAAGGATGAGGTGGTATCCCGAGTCAACAGTGACTAACTCACATCCTTGAAACCTCACATCCAGGCAACCACCATAACAAGAGATCTCTCCACCCAACTGGAGGTTACCGCCGAAATTGCCAAACCCGAGGTCTTTCCAGGCTTTAATCAGATGATTGAAGAACCAATAAATCTTGCTGATGCCTGTGAAACTGAGGAGCAAAAGCAGAAGCTGAAACAGGTGTTTTGGGATTTTCAGGATATCTTTGTAGTGGATTCTTATGATTGTGGATGCCCAGAGATAAATTCAAACACATTACCTACGGAACCCGAAAAGGCTCCAGTATTTGTGAACCAATACCAGTCACCTCTTGTGCCTATGGAGCCACTCACAGAGATTGTTTAAAAAAGTAGAATCCCGTGGGATAATTCGTCCAAACCAGAGTAGCTTTAACAACCCGATACTGGGGATACTCAAACCCAATGGCCAATGGAGACTTTGCACAGACATTAGGGAGTTAAATAAATGGGTCCACGTGGCAAGATGGCACCTTCCCTACATAAATCAGGGCCTGGCCAGATCCAAGGGTCAAAGGTATATACTGCCATTGACCTGACCAATGGTTACTGAACAGTACCCGTGAGTAGGGAAGACCAGTATAAGCTTGCCTTTACCTTCGGGGGCAGCAATACACATGGACTCGAACCCCCTTTGGATACATCAATCCGAAAACAAATTTAACATCTTCCTACATAAGGCCACGCCCGACTTGAGTGAAAGGGGAAACCTAGCCTAGGTAGATTATGCCTTAATCAAGAACAGAAATACGTTATGTTCTGACCCAGTTGCAGAAGGCCGGAGCAAAACTGTCCTTCCAGAAGGCACAGTGGTGTAAGACCTGTGTGAACTTCTTGAGGCATGAAATCACCTGTGAGGGTCTCAATCCCAAGGTGAAAAAGGAGGAAGCATTATGGAAATTGAAAGACCCTACTACTCCGAGAGAATTAAGAAGCCTTCTTGGACTCACTAATTATAGTAGAAACTTCATTGAGGACTACGCAGAGATCACTCGACCCATGGTCCATTTATTAAAGGCTGGGATCAAGTGTAAATGGGGTCCTGAACAATCTGAAGCAGTAAAACAACTAAATAGAAGCCTTTCCCAAGCCCCTTGTTTGGCTTACCCCATCGAGGAAAATGAGTTTTTCTTGGAGACAAGGTTCTCAGACACTTGCTTAACAGCAGTATTGTACCAAAAGCACAACATGGTCGTCTGTGGTGTAAAAAATCAACAATTGTGAAAAGGCACTCCTGGTGCCGCACAATGTGTGAGCATTGAAGAATTACTTCATCCATTCATCCAGGGGGGAGCACATCATTCTGAAGAATCCTCACCAACCTTGCAATACTTACAAAGGGACTGAATCCGAACAGGGGATGTAAGTTATTCTAGAATTACTTCCTGGATTCTGTCCATGCAAGGCTTTTCTATGGAGGTCAGATATGGCCAAAACAAGAAGAGTCTTCTAGTGCAAGGTTTGGCTGACTTGCAAGACTTTGCTCAAGAAAACTGTCTCAAGGACGAAAGTCTACGGACAAATGACAATATGTAGCCGTACCTTACTTCCCAGCACAAAGTCTATGAGGGAGACACGTGTCAGGGCATACCTACAGCTTATGTGGATGGGTGCTCCTACCATGCTGACAATCGTAGGGAAAAGGAACTAGTGGCAGGCCTTGGGAATTCCTGGGTTAATGTTTGTTTGTTTGTTTGTTTGTTTATTTATTTCTAATGCGCACCAGACCCGAGGGTAACCGGGCGCAGCAATAGGAATATGCGACGCTTACAAGGTTACAGGAAATTTCACAGTACAATACAATATATTTACAGGTAAAATTACAAAGGCAATATAGAAGTAATCCAAGGTATAGATACAAATGTACAATATATAGTTTATAAACAAGTTAGGGTATACATTTTACTAAGTTGCAAGGTAGACTAGGGCAACCCAAATGAGGCAACTAGCACTCGTACGACTAGTGTTCAGTGGTGTTGAGCAGGTTGATATAGTTTTTTCTGAAATGTGGGTAGGGTTGGTCTTCTCTGATCTTGAGCATGCAGGGAATTCCACAGTTTGGCCACTTTCACAGGAAAGCTATGTCCGTCAATCTTAGTGAGTCTAAATCTCGGTACCACAAGGCAGTTGGCATTGCTAGCTCTCGTTGGTCTAGTGGAAGTTCTTCTAGTTAGTCTGTCTATTAGGTAGCTAGGGGCCGCATTGTTTAGGGATTGCTGGGTCAAGGAGACCATTTTTAGCTGTATTTTATTGTGGGTAGAGAGCCATTTATGTTGGCGTCTGATGTGGCATATGTGTACTCTTTTATTTGTGCCTAGTGCCGCTCTTAAGGTGTTATTTTGAAGAGTTTGTAGCCTCTGAATAATGACTTTGTTATCCCTGCTTTAAAGAGTGTCGGGGGGAAATTATGCCGGGGTCGGCCGGGCCGTCCGCAGACCTCCGGGCAGGGAGGCCCCAACTCCTCCCGTATATCCCAGATGAGATAGAGTATGAGACACATGCAAGAAGCAAAGTGACTCTGCTGTTTATTAGACAAAAACGGCGGGGATGGGTCAAGGAGCGTACGCGTCCGTCCTGACACACACACAATCGTGGGGCTCGCAGGCCCTTTTTACTGTATTATGACGCGCTACTTGCGTCACTTTAGAAAGTTGACAAAAAACCTATCGCCACTCTTAATTGGTTGCTCGAGTGGTAGGGTTAGTATAGCACACGTATAGAGAATAATATGAGTGGACGAAGGTTAGTCAGGTGATATATCTGGGTTGTCCCTACAATTAGATACATGAGAATTGTTACATGAAGACTCCTAATGATTGGTTAATATTACTGGCGTCAGTGATAAGAGCCCCATGTTCTGATTGGTGCGCCCGTGAGCTTCCCAGCCTGGGACCACCGCTGTTCCCAGCTCTCGGTGTACCTGCAATTTGCAACAATGTTTCACTATGGGTACGTGCAGACAATGTGAGGATTTATTCATAGCTGGAAGGCTGACCGCTCCCACTGTCGCAGATGTCCATTGAGCCTTTCAAGTGTATCTGCCTGTGTCTCGTAACGAGGGATCCAGACGCCTCTTTCCTCCTGGGCTTGGCATCTCGTCAGGTTCGGCTTGGTCACGTGAGGTGGGACCGTGTTTGAGGCAGAATTCTGCACAATTAATATTGTTTTTCCACTGTGTGTCTGGTTTAATTTGCAGGTGTGACTTTAACGTTGGTGCGCGGCGTGCGAGGTTGCAACATCGTGCCCTTGATGATTTGCTCTTGGAATGTGGGTTTGCAACATTGCGACCTTGGCTGGTTGCTTCGCCGGGCTCATTCTGCAGGATCAGCAACCTGACTCTTGTTTTGTTAATGTCCACGGGAGCTCTTGCTTGCGGCCTACTTAGGCCTAGTGTATAAGTGGGTCCGTCTGGTGCACAGGTGCTTTAGGTTACAGTACCATATAGTTTCAAGACCAGTATCATGTCTTCATTATATTTCCCATGGTGGCAACTGGTTTTAAGAGAAGCGTGAGCAAGCTTTTTAGATGAGTTCATGACGCGTCTTGCGTTTCTGCATTTTGAAAGCCTATGTAGAAAATAATAAAGATGCACGTCCGTGAGTATGCCTGTCGCCTACGTCATAGCACTGGGTATATTCTTCGTGTAGATTGGTGCGGGAGTGTCCAGTGTGTATATTTGCACAGGTGTGCGTAACCGTTGGCTAGGTCGTCATGGCATCCCTAACGACGTGTAGATTTTAGTCTAGTTGGTCCGTGCCGCAGGTGTCGGCATGGCCAGTGCGGGCTACTGGGCAGGCAGGTGGACACATCCGTATGTTCCTGTACCAGGGTATCTGGTCGTCTGGTAGATGGACAAACTCTTCTCGTGGCGGGTGTCTGGGTCGTGACCCTTTAGGCCAAGCGCGAGAGGTGAAGGACGGGAGCCTGGTCTTCCATTCTCCCACTTCAGTCCCCCCTCTGGTCGACTTGTCGACCACAAACATATCCTTTTCGTTATCTCCTCTTACTCGCCATATCTTAGTTATTCCTCCTAGATGTCCATAGTGGTTCACATGATCTTCAAATGACCAATACATATATTCACAGGTTCCTCCAGGAGTACAGTATACCCATTTCCCTATGTAGCTCCTGGGGTTTCTTGGGTTCTCGATCTTCACCGATGGTGGGTCTAGATGGTTGGTGATAATTTGGTTGCGCAACTTCTCCCTCTCCTGTATTATCACGCCTGTGTGTTGGCCGTCATCTGCTGGCATCAAGGGGTGCATACCCACCATTTCAAGCAACTCGTCAGTGGTACGTGCCTTCCGGGCCTTCCAAAATCTTATTATGATCAGTGTAGCTCCAGCCAAAATAGTACAACCCACTATAATTTTCAGTCCATCTGACAGCCAGGATGGCATCCATGACCATAATAGTGAAAACCAGCTCTTATCCTTGTTTACACCGTTACTTTCATCCATCATTTTGGAGTGCATCTGGGCCAATTGTGAAACTGCTTCTGTCAGTGTACCATTGTCAGCGTCGTTGGCAGGAATGAACGTGCAGCATGATTGTCCTATCTTTGCACAAACTCCTCCTTCCATGGCTGTGAGAAGGTCCAATACATATCTGTTCTGGAGTGCTACCATCCTTATAGCTCGCAGCTCCTCTTTTATTGCGTTGAATCCATTTACTGTAGAATTGATGGTCATCATTAGTTCCCACCTAGTTATCTGGAGCCATTTTGTGTTTGCGTAAGCCTGCAGTCCCGGATGTATTATTGAGGAGAAGAACATTGCTGCTCTGCTGAATAGTCTGTGTTCTGGCGGTATTGAAGTGAGTGCCGTTTCCGACCTCCCCCACAGGTAATTTCCTGTCAGAGGTTCTCCTTGTCTTTTCCTTCTATTTAGGACAGTATCATTGCCGTTGGTCCTGTTCCTTTGCTCCTCCTGAAGTGGTGCAGATCTCTTTTTTCTCTTGTCCCCTTCATCCATTTTGGGAAAATTTGCCACATTGACATGCTTCTTGGGTATCACTAGTGATGGTACATTGACGTGCACCATTGTGCACACACCATTCCACAGGGGAGGCAGTGTATGGTATGCCTTTTCTCCACAGGCCCAATAATGGTCCATTTTTACTGCTGTTCCTGCTCCCCCCTCAGGTAACTCCATCACACTTGCACAGTTGGTGTTATATCCTACGTCCACCTCTCCTTTATGCTGGTAGCATACCTTGGGCGCAGTCAGCGGCAGTATTGTTATTGGGTCTTCATCCGTTTGCACCCACGTGAGCATTGGTACGTACTTGATCCACGTCGTCCAACATCGGTGGTTGTGTGCCTCGATAGTTGAGATAGTTTCTTTTGTTACCATGTTGCTGCCAATCACTCCTATCTCCCAGCTGTTGTCCAGGTACACCTTCCCGGTTATCGTCACCAGCGGCCTCTCCCAACATCCTTGTTTACCCGGAACTTCAGTGGCGTACCAATCACATGGTAGATACTGCAGTGTTACTTTCTTTGTTTCTCCTTTTGCAGGACCACTTGTTATGTATCTGAATGCTTTAGCATGTAAACTGCTCTTGTGGTAACTCAAATAGGTCTTGAGGAAGTTGTTTTCATATGGGTATGAGTCTCGTGTTTTCCATGTCATATGCACCACTGTCCCTTGAAATCTTCCTTTCGTTTGGAACAGTGCCAAGTATATTATGCACTGTGCTGTCTTTTCATCTATTTCTGTGGCAACAAATGTTCGAGAAGCACTCATGGCGTATGGTATTAATGAGCAAACGTAGCAGCTTTCCTCTGTTGTCTGCTTACCAATGCGGGTCATGTGTTGGTACCATATGTTGTTTGAGACGTGTGCTGAATCTTGTATATAATTATCAATACCTTTATTGTCTGAGTATGTGCTGTGTTTAACTCTATTTTGCTTGGGTGCAATTTTACTACTATCACCTGACGTAACACCTGTTGCAGCAGGGGACGGGGGTGTATTAGGTTTGGGTGCAGCAATAAAATTAATAGCATAGCTGTACTGCCATACAGAGGCAGCCAAGAACCCGGTGATCATCAAAATCCCTATTAGTTTTATTACATATGCTAATCTCACCGGCATTTTGCTCTTACCTTGCTGCAGTCCTGGCAGCGTATTCTTGCGACGTTAAAGTTGCCCGCCTGAAAATTCTCAAAATGCTTGTTATTAAATGTTAGTTGTTGGTTTTCTTTAAGCTCTCCCTATCAAATAGTCATTCAGTGCCCAGGCGAAGAGCTGTTCCCACGCTACTCTAAGTGATCTATCTCTTAGGACCGGCAAGTATGGGCGGAGGTGGGGCATTGAATATTCTATGGCCAAGAGGAATGCTGTGTAGTAGACACGTACCCTTCTCCTTTTCAGGTACGTTGGCCTTTTTATTTCGTATACAAATTGGTGTGACAATTCTTCCGGGTAGTTATCGTCTGGGAGTACCATCTACGCCTGGGCAGTGAACTTGTTAGTTATCTATTTTCTTAACAATACAATAATACGCAGTTCCTGTATGTGCGAGAGAAGAGAAAAAGAGAACATTCACGTGTTTACATGTGTACTTGTGCAGGCAATGTCCTTCAGTTCAGGTATTACTATATTTGGGGGTCAATGGGCAGGGGGTTTGGGCTCAGTTGGCGGAAGTATTTTTACTCTTTGAGCGTGTGACCATGGGGTGGGCAGTATGGGGATCACCCCTTTCTTCGTCAGTTATTGTCTCCGGGGAAGCTGGGGAGTGACAGGGTATGGGAACAATTGGGTCGTTGGCTGTGGTAGAACTCTCTTCCGCCGTTGGTGATGTTGTTGCTGTTCTCCCAATGGACCTGTCGGTGGCGCTGGGGCGGGTCTGCAGTTTGTAGATCTTTACATCATGTAGGTGGTTCCAGGCACGCTTGTCCTTTAGCTTTACTGCTCTTGTTGATACTTCCTCTACCAGATGGGGGCCAGTAAATCGTTCATCATTCCATTTCCTGTTGAAATTGCGAAGTAGCATGTGGTCACCTTTAGCAAGTTTACACAGGTTTTCCTTTTCCAATTCTGTATTGGCGCCTTCTTGTTTATTGCTGGTAGACCCGCCCCGTGTGCGCTCGAGCTGTTGAGACACAAACACAACACTAGTAATCGAAGAAGACACATATTGGTACATTTCATCACCTAGAACACTCGCCGTGCTTTCGTGATCAGTGAATGCCCTTGACGTTGGCGTTAGGGGAAGGCACATTTGACGTCCGGTAACCACCTCGTGCGGAGTGAGGTGTTGGTCGGACCCTGGCCTATTCCTCAGTTCAAATAGGGCTAATGGAAGGCAATACAACCAGCTTTTCTTTGTTGTTTGTTGTATCTTTGCAATTGCCTCCTTTAATAGGCCATTCAGGCGTTCACATACACCGTTGGCCTGTGGGTGGTATGCACATGCGAATTTGTGTTTTATGCTCAGCAAGGATGTGATATGCTGAAACATTTCATTTGCGAAATGCGGGCCATTGTCTGACCTTAACACCTCGCACCCTCCCCACCTGGGGAAGACCTCCCTCACTAGGAATTTGGCTGCTCTAAATGCATCTGGGTGTGAACAGGGCCCTGCTTCAATCCACCTAGAGAATGGGCATACTACTACAATCATATACCTATTACCTTGACATATGTTGATCATATCAACATAGTATATATGGAGATGCCGAAAAGGTCCCTCTGGCCGGGGTATAGTACCTCTTATTACTTTTAGGGTATGACCGGCTGTAAACTGTTGACATGTGAGACAATTGCTGATAAAGTTTGACACATGAGAATTTAACTCGGGGCAAAACCAATCTTCTCTAATTCGTGCTGCAATTATTTCCTTGCCTGTGTGGGCTGGGTGATGTAATTGGCTCAGGGCGGTGTTCAAAAGTGCCAATGGTATTACAACCTTTCCAGTGCCACCCTGGCGCCATAGTGCGTCGGTTGGTGACATTGTACATCCTCTTTTTACCCATATTTCTTTTTCGGCCATTGGTGCGGCCGCTTGTAGCTCCATAATCTGCGTGGCTGGGAGATGGGTGTACCCTTCTCTTATCAACATCTCCTTAGCCATTCCCCTCCCTCTCCGTGATTCTGGGGGGTTCCATATCTCACCAAAGTATGCCGCATATTTCGCATGTGCGTCTGCTGCTGCATTCCCTTTTGAGACGTGGTCTTCACCATTGGTGTGTGCGGTGCATTTTACTAGGGCTAATTCTTGGGGGTCATTTATTACTTCAATTAGTTCAGCCAATAAGAGGGCATGTTGCACTGGAGTGCCATCAGCTCTCCTAAACCCTCTTCTTCTCCATTTTGATAGCCCTGAGTGGACAGTGGATGTAACATAGGCACTGTCGGAGTATATGGTTACTCGTTTGTCAAAACTTTCCTTCAATGCCAATATTAGTGCAACCAGTTCCGCGGCTTGAGCGGAGTAATGCTGTGGTAATTGTACACATTTCATAGCCACACACACCGGCGCCTCCATCATTTTTACCACTGCTGCCCCAGTCCTCCGTATCCCATCTCCTTGATCAATAGTTGATGACCCATCAATAAACAAAAGCTCACCTCCCTCTAGTGCGTTTTCTTCAACTTTTCTAGTACAGGAGTACATTTCAGTTATTTGTGTACAGTCATGGGCATAATCTCCCTCCTCAATTACTTCTGCTAGGAACCTTGCAGGGTTAACCGTGCTACATCTAACAATTGCTAGTTCAGCTCTAGACAAAATGATCTCATAACCTGATGCCCTCTGCGTGGTTAGGGTGGACTTAGGTTTATTCAATATTGCAAATAGTGCATGTTCCACAAACAGTGTAGTTGGACACCCCATGGTTATTGCTGATGCTTTTTCCACTGCAAAAGAAGCTGCAGCGAGACCTTGTTCGCAAGGGAAGTGACCTAACATCACAGGGTCCAAGTGACCGCTGTAAAATGCTACTGGTTTATAGCCCATGCTTGTTTTTTGGGCCAATACTGCTTTCATTACTGCTGAGTCGCAATGTGAAAATATAAAAAATCGTCGCTCATAGTCTGTGGATGCCAGTACTGGAGCAGTTGATATCGCATATTTCAATTCATCAAAGGCCTCTCTCATTTCCATAGTCCACCCCAACTTTTTCTCCCCTTTATTAGCTTCCCTTAAAGCCTCAAGCAGGGGTCCTATGTATGAACTGTAATCAAATACCCATGCTCTACAGTAGTTGCACAGCCCCAGGAATTGCTGCAGTTCCCTCACAGTCTGTGGCATTGGAGTGCTTGAAATGGCCTGTGCTCTTTGTGGTGCAATCTTCCTTCCATGTTGGGATATGAGTTGGCCAATGTAAAGTACCTGTTCTTGACAGTATTGTATCTTTTCCATGTCTACCTTTCACCCTTTTTCAGCCAATATTGTCAACATCTTTAAGGAGTCCTCTCTGCATTTACTTTCGTTTGTACTGCAAATTATTATGTCATCCACATACTGTAACACTGTGCTTTCCACTTCAATGTTACCCAAATCCATCTGTATTACTCTATTGAAAATTGAGGGTGATTCGCAATACCACTGTGGCAATCTGGCATGTTTCCACTTTGTATTTCGGTAAGTGAAGCTTGTCAAATCTTGTGAGTCTGGGTGTAATGGTATTGAGAAAAAAGCATTTTTAAGGTCGATCACTGTAAATCGTGATGCTTCCGCTGGAATGCCACACAATATTGTGGCTGGGTTTGCTGTTACTGGATATTTTGCTTCTACTATGTTGTTCAAGGGCCTGAGGTCCTGTATGAAGCGCCAAGACCTCCCTTTAGCCTTGCGCACTGGGTACACAGCCGTGTTACATGGTGATTCTGAGGGGACCAATATGCCATTGTTTATAAGGGCCGTTATGGTTTCATATATGCCCTCATCTGCCTCTTTTGACAGTGGGTACAGTTTCACTCTGGGTAGTATGGCACCTTTTTTCAATTTTATCCTTACTCCCCCTATGCTTTTTATGCACCCCACGTCATAAGGGCTAATAGTCCACAGTGATTTGGGTACCTTTGACATATCCTCCTTAAAGAAGGGTACTGGGGTGCATGCGGGTGCCTCAAGTGCCATCGCAATTTTCTGTGCTACTTGTTTGTGAGCCACTCTTAGCCATATTTCTACACTCATCATGAACACCATTTCACCTTCCTCCTTTTCTTCTGAGAACAGCTCCTCATCTGACGCCTGGGTCAGCCAACATCCTTCTGCTAGTGCTATCACTGCCCTCCATGCTCTCCCTTCTTTATCTTGGGCGTGCACAGCAATATAATCAGCTGTTGCAATAATGCTCTCAATGTCCATTAGAACCACCTTTCCTTCTGGTTCATTAACAGGTGTTTCTGGTCGGAACAGATAGGCTGCTGGCCTCCTCCATATTCTCCCTTCTGTCCCTGGCATCCATGCAAATGCCATATCTGTTCCATACTGGAATAGCTCGCCATCTACTGGCTCCGCCCTAATCGCTGTCTGTCCACAGTATGCTTGCATAATCTGTCGTGCTGCGAGCATGTTAATCCCTGGAGTAGAGCAAATTATGCCGTCCTCTGTAAAGGAGATCGTCATATTCAACCTGTTCATTATGTCTCTCCCCAGTATATTTACTGGTGAGGCACTATAATATAAAAGTGGAACTGACAGATCATAATCTCCAATAGATAAGGGAATGTTATCAGTAAAGGGAACCAACCCTTTAGCCCCAGAGAATCCTTGGGTGTTCATGGCTTCGCCTGACATCTTAAATTTACCTTCCCTTATGCAAGACCGGGTTGCCCCGGTGTCAACAAGGAATGATAATTTTTTGTCACCTATCGTTACCTCTATGCGTGGCTCCTCCGCACTATTAGGTGTTACTGACAGGATGGGACACACCAAGGCCGTCTGTGGGCTGTCCTATTGAGGGTACAATGATTGGCCATTTCCTGTGTAAGGGTTGTGTCCCAAGACCGTCACCCTACCCAATTGTGTTTGTTGCGTTTGGGGTTGTTGTGTTATCGTTACCTGTTGTTGTGGCAGTGAATATGTCTGTGGCTGTTGTTGTGTTATTTGTTGTTGTTGTTCACTTCCTTGTTGCAACGTCTGCTGTTGTTGTATGCCCTGCTGTTCTTGTGAGGTCCTAGGTTGTACCTGTTCATTCCATGCTGGTGTTCCTGGCCTGACCCTACACGTGCATGACATGTGTCCTAATAATCCACAACTCCAACACACGGGTGGTTCCCTGCTCTGCCATGGGAAGCTCCCTGTGTTGTCCTGGTATACTGGTTGCCCTGTGGGGTAGGAATTTCTAAGTCCTCCCACCTGCTGTTGGGTGTTATATCCGTATCCTCTCCCTCTCATAAATCCTCCTCTCCCCCTGTTATAATTATAATACCCAGCTCCTTGCATTGGGTACCCTCCTCCCATGTTGGGTGTGTGTAATTGCAGTGGCGGCGCTTGTTGTGTTATAGTCTGTGAAGGTGCTATTTGGGTGGGATCTTGTGCAGCCACTACTTGTGTGGGGCTTTGGGTCATTGTTGTGGGCGTAGTTATTAGTGCCCCTTCCATTGTGTATTTAGTAAGTTTTTTTCTGTACTAGTTTAGCCTCTTCTGTTTTCCTGTCCTCTTCCTTTTGTTTCATTTTTCCTTGCCATGTCCTGCAGTGATGTACTATAGTCAGTTGTATTTCTGGCCATGGTTTTGCTTCCATTCCCACTACTTTCTTTAGTTGTTTCTGAACTCCTTCTGGGAGCCCTTGTACTAGTATATGATAGAATATTGCTGGTGTTTTATCCCATTGCTCTCTAGTTTCCATGCGCCACTTCTCTTGGATATCCTGGATATAATCAACAGGATCTTCATTCTCACGCATCTTACGGGAGGTAATTGCTCCTATGTCTGATGTGTCTGGGTACTGTACTCTCAGTGCCTGCCATAGTGCATGTCTGCAGTTTGCAAATGGTGCCCCATCATGCGATGTGTTTTTTATTGTTACCCCATGGAATCCCGCTCTCTTCCAAATGTCATCCGCTCTATCCCCTAATATTGATATTAACAGGCCCTTTACATCTCCTACTGCTAGTTTCTGTCCTGCGGTGTGTTTTTCCATTTCATATATCCACTTACCCGCACCTCCACTTAATGATGGAAGCCTACATTTTATATTTTCTTTATCTGTGTGCTTCCAAGGGACATACTGTGGTCTAACCCCTCCTCTCTCCAACAGTGGCATTAAGTTGTGTCTCGTTTCACCCTTTACGTTCCATAATATCGAGTCCTCACACCCGTCCTCCTCTTCCGTTTCTTTTACATCTTCAATTTCGTCCTTATTACCCCTGCTCTTAACTCCTTCTTCTCCATCCTTTCCCCTCCTTTCGTCATTTCCTGTATTTAATGTGGGCATGTTTATTCGTCTGTTCTGCCTGCGACTAGGGAGGTCTCTAAGCCGACATGCATAGGGTGTCAGTTCGTCTATGAAGGGCGCGAGCTTTATTCTGCGCAGCGAGCGTGAGGTGGTTGAGCATGTAGGGTGCGATGGGGGAGGGCGTGATGGGGATGGGGATGGTGTGGTTTCATGGGTTTGTCTTTCCACTAGTCCTTGCTCTCCCTCCTCACTTCTCTCCAGCTCCTCCTTTCTCCTACTGATCCATGGCGAGTCTATGTTGGTTCGAGTGAGGTATAGCTTATCTAAGCTTTCCCTTTCACTTTTTCTTCCTTCCCTCTCCACTCCTACTTCCTCCTCACTACAAAAATCATTCATAAATGGCATCCCCCACTCTGTCTTTTTCCCTTTTATTGTTACTGTTTGTAAGTCTATTAGGTCTATTTCTCCTTTTTCTCCGTTACCAACTGCTCCCCCTAGTGCTGATGTTGTCGCTACTTCTCTGCTTCTATATACATCCCCCCATCTTTCACTCTCCCTACTCCTTTCTTCTCTTCCTCCTTCACTTCTCTCCTCCATCTCCCTACTATTTTCCTCCCTCTTCCTTTTCAATTCCTCCATCACTTCATTGCTCATCTGTTCCAATATTCTTTCATCCTCTTTCTTCCTTTCCCATTTCACCCTTTCTCTTTCTACTATACTCTCTATTACCTTCCCTTCTTCATATTTCTTAGTTGTCTCTGATAGTAACCTCCTCTTCCATATTGCCATTTCTTTTTCTTTTTCTTCTTCTTCCCTCTTCTTCTCTCGCAGCACTACTCTTGATACCCTATCTGCTGCTGCTTTTACCCTTTCAGCTTCTCTCCTTTGCTCCTCATTTCGTTCCCTTAATTTTTCCACTTCGTTCTTACCTTCTTTCCTTTTCCTCGCTCTCTCTCTTTCCTCCCTCTCGAGCTGTTTGATCAATTCATTCTGTTCATCCCTTAGCTTTGCTAATCGTTCCTCCAAAATCTCTTTCTTTTGCCGTAATAGCTCCTCCCCCCTCATTTCACTCTCTCTGGCACTATCCTCGTCTGTTCTCGTTACTACCTCCCTCTCTTCTCCAGTTAGTGAACCTCGTAATTTTAATAATATCGGTGCAGCTACCCACTCATCATTTCCTATCTCTACAGTCTGTTCTTCTCCAATCCTCCCCTCCCCCACTGGCATCTTCCTATGAGCCACATATGGTGGAGGGCTGTATGCCGGGTTCGAGTATCCCTCAGCCGCCCTTAACTGTCCTCCTTCTATTTCGCTTAATTCTCTTAAAGGGTACAACCCCCCTCCCTCTGTTTTCACTCCCTGTGTTATGGGTATCTCGTTGCTTGGTTCCTTTTTTATGTCATCTGATTTATCAATCTTTTCTCCTCCCTCTCCTCCGTTCCCCGTGTTCTTTGTGCTTTCACTCCCCTTTTTCCCATCCTCTCCTTCCTTCTTAATCTCTTTTTCTTCCGGTGTTTCCCCCATAGTGAACATTCCATTTGGTCCTGGTCGGGACCCCTGGAACATCCTCCATAAGTTAAACACCTCCACATGGTTTGCCAACTTCTTCCCCTTGTATGTATTGTGCAGATGGTTTAGCAGTGAATGTTGGGCATATGGATCGAAGCTACCATTAGGCGGCCATGGTGTTAGCATTTTGTTATCCGTCCCCTGGGTCCATTCTATGCTGTACTTAATTAGTTTCTCCCTATGGGGTGGCAGTGTGGTGCATATGTGTTGTAGTGGGGTAGTGAGGGTGTTCCCCCACCCTCCCGACCCTGTCCCGTATGACATAGTAGCGCTCCACTTGTTACCCTTCCCCTGTCTGGTAGCAGTTTATCTCACTAGCAGTTTACAATATACAACCTTATATTGTTTACCTGGCCCCGTAAGTTTGGGGACTTACGACAATCTTTTGATAAAATTATAAAATAAAAAAAAAATATATGGGGTTTTACATTTGTATATTCCCTTCTGTCTTTCTTTCTTTATACAACACCCTTACGGCCCCCTGCGGCCGAAGCGCACACAGCCCCCTGCGGCTGAGTACCCCTTATGACGCTCTTATACAGTCGTCCTGTTTCCACGTTCTCCTCCCCCTTTTACACTTGGCGTGGCCGGCGTTCTCCGTGCGCAGCCACGCCCCTCCTCCCTTCTCCTTTCCCCGATGAACTCGTTTACCGTTTATCTCCGTGTCCGCTCCCTTACCATATTTCTCTTCCCCACCACTCTCAAAACCAATGTGCCTTGTGCTCGTGATATCCTATTAAAGCCCTACTGGTGACGTCACCGATCTCTTCGAGCTACTGGTAAGTTCTTCATATGTTCTTTAAGTTCAAAATACACTTGCAATCTACCCCCGCTAACCCTACAGCTGTCTTCCTGTCACTCCTGGAACAAGGTAATCAAATCAATAATATAATTGGACTGCGCACGCTGCGTCGCCTCGTGTGTGATACGCCCCTCAACAGGAGGGCTTAACCAGCCAATTATCTTCCGTATTGGGCAACTAGCTTAGCTACCGCCTACAGGGAAACGTCATCTACCTATCGAGTTTCTTGCTCGAACAATAGGGATCCTCATCTACTCATTGATCAATAAATGCCAAATCGTAGGAAACCACACACACACCCACCCTTACACGTGGTCGTGACCTAGGCCAATCAGTGTCTACGAGCGGCCGCACGTGATGTTTTCGTGCTCCGCCCCCCTCTTTCGCGTGACGTAGCCGACTGCTCTCGCACTCGTTTCACTACCATTCATTCCATTGCCAACACTAAGTTGTTAAACCTTCGCCGCGCACCTGTACAACACCTCCCTCCTCCCTTATTTACTTCCTC
Source organism: Ambystoma mexicanum (assembly GCF_040938575.1). Lineage (NCBI taxonomy): Eukaryota > Metazoa > Chordata > Amphibia > Caudata > Ambystomatidae > Ambystoma > Ambystoma mexicanum. Next base: position 1,690,651,216 of record NC_090932.1, on the reverse strand, counting down.
CCCCCTCCCTCACAATTTCGCATTGCTTGTTGTGCGTGTCATGCTCACCAAGTTCTCTCGATGCAGGGCCGCTCGACTGCGTGCACCCCTCCAAGCGGCTCGCCACCTCCTCCTCGCAATGGGAGTGCCTGGAAAAAGTAAAAATAAAAAGGTGGATCTTAAACAGATCTCAGCAGTGCCTCCAACTTGTCGGGGGGAAATTCTGCCGGGGTCGGCCGGGCCGTCCGCAGACCTCCGGGCAGGGAGGCCCCAACTCCTCCCGTATATCCCAGATGAGATAGAGTATGAGACACACGCAAGAAGCAAGGTGACTCTGCTGTTTATTAGACAAAAACGGCAGGGATGGGTCAAGGAGCGTACGCGTCCGTCCTGACACACACACAATCGTGGGGCTCGCAGGCCCTTTTTACTGTATTATGACGCGCTACTTGCGTCACTTTAGAAAGTTGACAAAAAACCTATCGCCACTCTTAATTGGTTGCTCGAATGGTAGGGTTAGTATAGCACACGTATAGAGAATAATATGAGTGGACGAAGGTTAGTCAGGTGATATATCTGGGTTGTCCCTACAATTAGATACATGAGAATTGTTACATGAAGACTCCTAATGATTGGTTAATATTACTGGCGTCAGTGATAAGAGCCCCATGTTCTGATTGGTGCGCCCGTGAGCTTCCCAGCCTGGGACCACCGCTGTTCCCAGCTCTCGGTGTACCTGCAATTTGCAACAATGTTTCACTATGGGTACGTGCAGACAATGTGAGGATTTATTCATAGCTGGAAGGCTGACCGCTCCCACTGTCGCAGATGTCCATTGAGCCTTTCAAGTGTATCTGCCTGTGTCTCGTAACGAGGGATCCAGACGCCTCTTTCCTCCTGGGCTTGGAATCTCGTCAGGTTCGGCTTGGTCACGTGAGGTGGGACCGTGTTTGAGGCAGAATTCTGCACAATTAATATTGTTTTTCCACTGTGTGTCTGGTTTAATTTTCAGGTGTGACTTTAACGTTGGTGCGCGGCGTGCGAGGTTGCAACATCGTGCCCTTGATGATTTGCTCTTGGAATGTGGGTTTGCAACATTGCGACCTTGGCTGGTTGCTTCGCCGGGCTCATTCTGCAGGATCAGCAACCTGACTCTTGTTTTGTTAATGTCCACGGGAGCTCTTGCTTGCGGCCTACTTAGGCCTAGTGTATAAGTGGGTCCGTCTGGTGCACAGGTGCTTTAGGTTACAGTACCATATAGTTTCAAGACCAGTATCATGTCTTCATTATATTTCCCATGGTGGCAACTGGTTTTAAGAGAAGCGTGAGCAAGCTTTTTAGATGAGTTCATGACGCGTCTTGCGTTTCTGCATTTTGAAAGCCTATGTAGAAAATAATAAAGATGCACGTCCGTGAGTATGCCTGTCGCCTACGTCATAGCACTGGATATATTCTTCGTGTAGATTGGTGCGGGAGTGTCCAGTGTGTATATTTGCACAGGTGTGCGTAACCGTTGGCTAGGTCGTCATGGCATCTCTAACGACGTGTAGATTTTAGTCTAGTTGGTCCGTGCCGCAGGTGTCGGCATGGCCAGTGCGGGCTGCTGGGCAGGCAGGTGGACACATCCGTATGTTCCTGTACCAGGGTATCTGGTCGTCTGGTAGATGGACAAACTCTTCTCGTGGCGGGTGTCTGGGTCGTGACCCTTTAGGCCAAGCGCGAGAGGTGAAGGACGGGAGCCTGGTCTTCCATTCTCCCACTTCAAGAGCATTACAGTAATCCAACCTAGAGAGTATGAGTGCTCTAGCCAAAATCATGCAGCTATCATTTGAGAGGAATGGCTTACCGACTCTAACAAGCTTGCAAGTGTAAGCCGTTGTAGAGGCCAGGGATTTTACTTGTTTGTCAAAGGAAATATTTGAGTCGAGGTAAAATGTACCTCCTAAGATATTCTAATGGTGTTTCCGTCGATGGTGAATGAGGAATATTCATGACCTAACTTAAGGAGGTTGGAATGTGTGCCCAAGATTATCAACTCTGTCTTGTCATTATTCAGGCATAGACCGTGGTTGGCCATCCATTTCTGAATGATGAGATATATCCCATTCACCAACGCTGAGTCCTTGCTTTGATCCCCGGAAAGAGGGAGGAGAATTTATGTATCATCTGCATAGTTAGTGCAGGTGATACCCAGCAGGTCCAGATCATCGAACAAGGGTTGGTGAATATGTTATATAGAGTAGGGGAGACACAGGAGCCCTGCGGTATGCCACACTGAATAGGGGAGGGGTCCACTGCTGCTGATTGGGAAAACACCTGCATGATCCTTTCGCTCAAGAATGATTCTATCCATCTGATGGCCTCAGTGGAAAAGTGGGCTCCAGAATCCAGGTGACTGCATAGGACCTTATGATCCACTAGGTCAAATGCCGCTGAGAGATCCAGTAGGAGGAGAAGGGCAGTCTTCTCATTATCTCTCAGCTCATCAATCTGTGTCTTTAAATCAATCAGGGCCGTTTCCGTCCCATGTAATGGGCGAAAACCAGATTGTTAGCTCCTAAGAGATTGTGTCATTCCAGGTATTTTTGTATCTGGGTATAAGCAACTTTGTCAAGTATTTTAAGTAGAAATGGTACTGTTGTGATGGGGCAGTGATTGGTGGAAATTAGCAGGTCTAGAGTTTGCTTTTTTAAAAGTGGAAGTATCCAGGATTGTTTAAGGTTGGCCGGGATAGTGCCAGAGGCAAAGGAGGCATTAATCAATTTGGAAATAAATGGTGACAGATCTCTGGCGGCATCTTTTATAATTTGAGCAGGACAGATGTCACCTTTGCAATTGGATTGTTTGAGAGATAAGAGAGTTTTCTCTACCTCTAAGATTGTAGTTTTGGTAAAACTGAATCTTGGGGTCTGGTCAGTAAGTATATCACTAGACGGAAGGGTGTTTGCCGATACCGATAGCTGTGAATTTACAGTAGCTTTTTTTTTGTTTCATTTTATTTTGTAGTGTATTTATTTTATTAGCTAGTGCGTGTTGAATGTCTGAACACAAAGTTTTATTTTTGATAGATATGTCAGGTATGCGAATTGGGGACTTTAATTCTTTTAGTATAGTGAACAATTCCTTCATACTTGAGTTCGATTTGGCAATGCGTTCTTCATCAAAATTCCGTTTTGCCAGTTAAACTTCATTTTGTAATGCAAAGAAATAGTAGTTAGCTTGCCTTTGTTCTTGATAGAGGGGCTTAATCTCCAGGCAGTTTCACATTTCCTTTTCAAGATGCGTAGGTCTTTTAATTGTGGGTAAACCACTTGTTTAGGTGGGCTTTTGGCTTACTTGCTCTTAGTTTGAGTGGGGCAATATAATCCAGAGTGGTAAGCATTCTTTTATTGTATTCATCGACCATGGCACTGGGGTCTAGATTGTTGGACAGTGCGTTAAGAGTCGGGAGAATAGCTGGGACTACTTTGTCCACTCTAATATTATTTTTATTTCTAGTTAGGCAAGGTGGTGCTGATTGCGGGACTATGGGTAATGGTCTAGTGGTAGATAATGTGAAGGACACAAGTGAGTGGTCTGTCCATAGTTGTGGCGTGATAGAGGTAATGATTGCTGTGCAGTTATGATCAGCTACCCAGTCCAAAGTTCTACCTTTAATATGGGTAGGTTTGCTAACTTTTTGAGACAGTCCAAATGTGGTAAGGATATTGGCTATTTCTAGGGCATACATGTCCGCTGGATCATTGAAGCCATGATTAAAGTCACCCAGTAGTAGTAATTGAGTGGTGGTTTTGAGATTGTTTGCTCGTATGCTATGCATTCTGTCTTCAAAGGTGCCGAGGGGGCCAGGAGGTCTGTACAGTAGATGGATGGTCAGTGACTGGGAGTAGTTTAGAGGGATTTTGGCAGTCAGGATTTCACATGATTGCAAGGTTTGAGCGGGGCTAGTCTCAGTGATAGGCTCGCTCTGGAGATAATGGTGATTCCTCCACCTCGGGTTCCATCTTTGTCTTGCCTGTGTATGGTATAACCTTCTGGGATGGCTAGTATAAGCGAAGGTCCTGCGGCATCATCTAGCCAGGACTCCGTTATGACCAGGAAGTCCAAATTTCCTTCAGTTATAAAGTCGGCAATATCCATAGCATGGGCCACGAGGGATCTCACATATAGGAGAGCTCCTTTAAGGAATTGTGCTTCCATTTTGATAGTAGCCTAGTGCTGTGTTGGTGGGTTAGGGATGGTTGATTTGGTATTATGATTGGTATTCTGATTTGCGTTGGAGCAAGGAACAAGTACAGGGGTATACCGGTTGGTATTAGTACACTTCATGATGGTAAGGCAGTTTGATTTCTTATTTATAGGTGGTAGTGATCTAGTGATTGGTTCGTGCAGTTTGGTGAATCTTGCACGGAGTTTGGAGTTTCTGTCGTAAGTGGAGCATGGGCGGGTAGCATAGGCTCCAGGGCCTGGGGTATAGAGAGATTTGAGTTGGACGCAGCTAGAACTATTTACTGCCATATTTGTCTGGCTAGGTGAAAGAGGTTCAAACTCAGTTGGAGGGACCATGTTACAGTATTCTATAGTACTGGTAAGGAACGTGGTGGCCATCATTATGCAATAGAGAAGCATGTTTTGCAGGAAGAATAGTATATACCAGCAGCTACTGAATTATAAGGTGAGGCATGCAGCTAGATCCGAGTCAGGAGGCAATTGTCGGCTAGGTGCCATGTGTCAGCTAGGCTGCGAGGCACAATTACATGAGGCACATATCTCGGAACGCCAGTGATCGAGGGCGCAAAGGAGGCCGTCAAGATAAGGACAGTGTGAGTGAATTAAGCGTGCATGTGAGTTATGAGTAGGAACAGCATGCTAGGCACAGATTCGCAAGGTGCATCCAGTCAGCACGCAGGCATATATAGTATCGAGCAAATATAGTCTGCTTGGGGCTATGGTACAGGGCATATAAACAATTACTCAGGAAGCAAGTACAGGGCTATGGTAACAGGGCATATAAACAATTGCTCAGGGCACATGTGCAGGGATATAGAAAGCTCATCCCTGTCCCATTTAAATGGGAGGCCTGCTTGTTGTAGAAGTGATCAATAGTTTCCTATGTTAACTATGGCCGATGGGTGAATGATAACAAAGGTGTACTGGTGTACTTATATCTGTTTAAATATTGTATTTTAGTTATAAACATCAGGACCAGATGCGATACAACATGTCATGTTGAACACATCTTTTCAATTTAAAATGTTATTCTGTGACAATTGTGTATGTAGCTTGTCTCCCCACTGGACTGAAAGGTCTGTGCCTCTTATACTTTGAGCTTAAGAACTTGGTTGGGCTGGGCCCACAAGGAAAAGCAGGGCTGGTTTTCAGTTTAAAATACAAAAAAAACATAAAGAATCAATTCAGAATTGTGGAGGGCACAGAGAAGATGGCCAGCAGAAATTACTTTTAAAGTCAGGCCTCCCCATTAACTGTTCATCCCCTTCAAACCGAGATGTTTGAAGACACTTAATGGCAGGGTGGAATAATAGGAACCAGGCAGATGTCCATGTCATGTGAATAGGGAGAAATGAAACTCAGGAGGGACTTTGTTGGGAATATCAAACTATGATCTGACATATGTATGAATTGCTATTGATTAACATTGTTTCCCTGTTTCTTGATTAAAAATATAATCATGTGTTGCAGTGGGCTCATCCAGGACTCATATTAAAAATCATAGAACTGCTGTCAGTTCTGGTAATCTCTTAATTTTCTGTGATGTATAGAATTAGAGTTAGGAAGGAAACCATGATCCTGACTTTCTCATAATTCAGAGGAATTCGAAAGTTTGTGAACTGATAGAATGAGAATTTAATGTTTGAATAGTGGAGTGGCATATTTTTAACTATTGCCGATCAGAAGCAAAACTTGAAAAATGATAACTCCTGCCAGGAAGGTAGTGCTTTAAAAGAATTAGAATTCCCTGATTAACCATAACATGTAGAATTCGGAAATATATATGTTTATGCAGTTATCTTAAAAATTAAGGTAGTTGCCATGTGGTGTAAAAAACAAAATGCAAAAACATATAATTTTGAATTGAGGCTTCTTCCTCCTCCCCATTTGCCATAGTCGAGACCTCTAAACTCCTAGCCTTATCAGCCAGCAGTGAGCGGATTAGTGGGAGGGGGAGAAATAGTGATGTCCAATCTGTAGCGTGGGAATATTCATAATAGGTAAGTGTCATCAGCACTATATACTATCAGTTTTCAATCTAAAGAAGGAGAGAGAGACAGAAGGGAAATAAATAGAAGAGAGAAGACTGACACCAAAAGAGAGTTCACTGAAGGAAGGCTGACACCCAGGAGATCAGATAGACAGGAGATCCTGGGACAATTGCTGAGAATTTTTGCTTGGAAGCTGGGAGCCCTATCTCAGAGAGAGACCTACAATCTGGCTGGCGGGACTTTGCTGTGAACAGAGACCCAAGGGGGGAGCTGCCTACCTGTTCCTGAAAGAGGGTCTGAAATGTGTCTGGCCTTTTGAGCTAAAAACAGGGATATCCCATGTAAGTACATACATCCAAAAGCTATTAATTGTGTGGGGAGCTACCTGTCTAAATCCCTTCCCATTAGTGGGTGGAAGGGGAAACACTGGGTAGACCCTAACCATATTTGAATAACAAGATAACTCAATAAATTCCTCATATAAAACTCGCTATCTGTTTAAATTGAATTGTGTTGGGAACTGCCTGCCGTAATCCTGTCCATTTAATTGTGTGTGTGTCTGTGGGGGGGAGGGGTGTGTAGACCCTGAGCACATTTCATTAAAGTTAATTCAATTCATTCCCATATAGAAAAGATCACGGGATGAGTTTTGTTACAATTTAAAACTAACAAATCTCATACCCAGTGAGTTTTAGCCATCATAGTCAATGATGTACTTGGGTGACTCTACCTTTCTGAAACCCCTGACTTCCTTACAAAAGAGGGGTTTCCATAGTACCCAAAAAAGTAACCCTAAAACATTGCCATTCAAGTGAATGTAGAGTGTGCAAAACAAAAGTTTCCATTTATTCACTTGCATCCCAAATCAGAATTCCAAAGCACTGAATTGTATTCAAATACAAAGCCTAAAAGGATGTTCTCATGAGTGCCTTGTCCAAACCTTGCCTTTCAAATAAAAAGCCCAAAAGGATTTTCCCATTGAGTTCCTTTCCCAAACCCTGCCTTTCCAATAAAAAGCCCAAACTATTTCCCCACTGTATTCACACTCCCTGTATCTTGCCTTCCAACTAAGGGGTCATATATTATGGATGCCTTGGGATGGGGGTTGCTGGAAGAAGTGCATTGTTATAACCCAATCACTGTGTGTTTTTTATTTTTTTTATTTTCCCCTTTATTAATGTGCAAATAAATCCTATGTGTGTTTTGATTTCAAATCTTCAAATTCAACCTGTGTTTGTTGTAAAAACTGAGAGTCTATTAGAAATACATGTCAGTCAATTGATCCCATTAATTTTCATTTGTGATTATTGTGTTGTGCCATGGAGTTGGTGGCTGCTGTTCTGGTGTTTTGTTTCTGATTCAGTGAAGACATTTAAATACATATACACTGTTATTTCTATGGACCGGTGGCCTGGTTTCTAGCTTATTGGTGATATAGAGGGTATCTGCTGAATGGGTTATACAGGTTGGAGGCCTAACTAAAAGTTAATCTACTAAGCAGTTTGTTGTGTGACACCTTCATCGGCAGAGAGGAACACCGTGAGTTGAAAGTGGCTGTCCAATAAACCGTGAGAAGGCATCCTCTTGCATCTGCCATACAGCGAGGTTAGATGCTTCCTGGCAGCTGCTGCAATTACACTGCCTCCTACATGATGTGCTCTTTGTCGACGTGGAAGCCCTTTTTCAGTTATGCCATCTCTTTACAATTTGCCCCTCTCTTTCAAACACGCGGAATTTGAGGACCCACATTTTCACTCCCCAAAATAAACACCCCTGCTGTCTCTGGAGGAGGCTCAGCCTCAGATGGGGGTCTGTCTAGCAGCAGTGGAGAGAGGACTAGTGCAAACTAAGCATAAGCAACAAGAGTCAAGGAAACTGTGGGCGAGTGAGTCCTGGACAGGGGGCTGATGCTCCGGGTGTCACTCAGTCAGCAGGGTAGTGGCAGGCGTTTGCCACAGTGTTGGTTCTCTGATTCGCACAGTAGCGATAGACACAGGTCATGGTTATGATGGCAACTTTGATGTGACCTTTCCCATAGATAGGCTGGGCAGCATATTGGGCCAGGGAAGTTGTGCTCAATATTTTGATGACATAGCGGCTGGCATGAAAGGAGATGATGATGATGCTGACACCGTGGCGGGCACAGGACACTGCCAGGTGCAGAGAAAACATGGAGACCCTCCTGAATACATTATGTGGGAGACGACAGAAGGGCTTAGACAGATGTGTCACAATGGCTTAAGGATGCAGCAACAATGAACACCCCAGTGATTAAATGGTGCCATCGGATGCCCAACCTCTTGCATGTATGATGTCTCCCTGTGTTACAAGATGGTATGAAACTACTTCATGCAGTGAGTTGGGGGGTCCCTGATCACCGTGCACCTCCTTGCAGTAGTGAGGATGAGACTCTGTACTACTCACAAAGGGAGATGAGCACCCAGAGTGCCACAAGTGTAATCACTCACACCCGGTTTGGCATCCATGTTGGCCATGTCCGGCATCTTCGCTCCTTTCACAGGCCCATTTGACCTTCACTTTTCGTCTGTTGGCATAGAGTACTAGTGGTTCTCTCAGTGGCTCTGTGCCGCACTCCAAGGACAAACAATGCTTGCTGGTGCCCGGTAGTAACTGTGCACGCTGCAAATTCAGATCCATCTGCCCCAGCTTGTGATGCGGCCTGAGACCTCTGTCTATACAGATTGCATGATGTCATTGGCCATAATGGTTAGGTGGGGGGTGCATTATGGGTATTTTTTCCACTGTGTTGCTTTGGTGGGGATTACGTCATGGATGAGTGGTTTATTATTGCAGGTCTTTCTTTGCAAAGTGCCCCCAGTCAGGGCTTCCGACACCAGGGGATTCTGGCATGAATTGTGTTTGGCATGTGGGTGGGTGGAGCGAAAGGGGTAAGAGCCTCATGGAGCTCAATTTATGACCATGAGTGTCTGAGGATTCTGGATTTTTCTCTGTGTTCATCTGCGAGGTGCTGTGGTTTCCCGGCATATCAATGTGTTACCCTGTGTTATATCCACCTCACGTCCTGAATGCGGAGGGATGTGAGGCGCAATAAAGGGCCCGCCCTGCCGGAAGGCAGGCAGTTTGGGGCACGATTCCAAACTGGTGTGACACGTGTTCTGTGCCTCAGGGGTGGTGCACCAGAAGGCCTGTAATGCGGCCCCGATTGCTCTCTCTCTCCACGGGCAGCACTGGCAGGAGAGATACAAGACTGGTAATGAGCTCACGGAAAGAAGCATATGTGCAGTAATTATCACATGATTTCCTGCATAACACAACCATAAGGATCACATTTTTGGAAACATGTGGGGATACCCTCCTCCAACGTGGTAAAGATAAAAGCAATGGATGCCACAAACCATGTCATATGAAGAATGGTGGCAAAGGAGCGACAAGAACTTGAAAAGGCTGGCATCATCGAACAAGTGACTTGACCAATGCCCTGGGTATCACCTATGGTGGTCACGAAAAAGCCAAAACAACCAGGAAAGGTAAGGATTTGCATAGACATGTGCCTACCTAATGCAGTGATTATTAAAGGGAAGTGACACATCACCCCCACGTTAGATGAGATAATCACAGACCTCAAGGTGTTGAAGATATTTTCAAAGATTGACCTTAACGCTGGCTAACACCAATTGAATTGTAAACAAGACTTAATGTACATTACAACCTTCTACACCCATCTGCGGCAGTACAAAGGGCTAAGCTTCAGCATCTCCTCAACGGCAGAGGTATTCCAACAAGCTATTCAGGAAGTGATCCAAGGGATCCCAGGAGTCCTGAATGTCAGTGACGACATCCTCATCCATGCAAGCGACAGGCAGGAGCACATGCGACGCCTAGAAATAGTGGTCAGCCGGCTGGAAACTGCAGCCCCCACCATCCACCGGGATAAATGTGAATTTCTGAAAGAATTGATAACGTACTTTCGGTACGTTTTCAACATCGAGGGAGTATGCCCTGACCGACAAAAGGTAGCAGACAAAGGAGGCCTCCCCGCCGACAACACCCACAGAAGTATGCAGTTTCTTGGGAATGGCAACATATTGCGGCAGATTAATTCCCAACCTGGCGACCACGTCTGAACCGCTCAGAGTCTCACCAGGTCAAACGTCAAATGAGACTGGAGCCCTGAATGGCAGGTAGTGTTTGAGCAAATAAAGACATCTCTTTCTTTGACACAATGATGGCCTATTTGACCCAATCCTGACGACGGAACTGTATGTCGATGCAAGGGTTCTATGTTTTTTTCTTCGTTAGGCATTTCTACGCCTGCAATTTAAACGTGTATAAAAATAATGAAAAATGTAATCGATTTCTTTTTGGGGGGGCTGCCAAAACCACCAAACCCCCCACCAATGCCTTGTCTGCCCTTTCCTAACCCCCCCACAAAAAAAGCTGATGAACTTTTTTGTTATTTCATACACAGTTAAAAAGCAGGTGTAGAAATGCCTTGCGATGAAAGGACGTTATACCGATGCGAGCCCCGCTGGCCATCCTTGTCCAGCAGTCATCGACAGGGGAAACCAAGGCCATCACATTCGCCTCCCGAGCCCTCATGTCTACCGAACAGCAGTATTCGCACATAGAGAAGGAGGCTATAGCGGTACTCTGGGGCTGTCGACACTTCTATATCTACATCTATGGAAGAAGGTTCAGTACATGCACGGACCACAAACCACTCATCCCAATCTTCACAGGGTCATCAGCAGACCCTCTGGCTAGAATTGGGAAATGGCTGCTCTACCTATAGCAGTAGTTTGAATTGGCCTAACAGGCCGGTACGGACAACCCGGCAGACTTCCTGTCCAGGCACCAGAGGGCCGCAACCCTGGCGGAATTGATCGAGGCAGAAGAGACGGAAGAGCACATCTATCAAATCATACGCACCATGAAACGCATGGCGGTCGCTATCGATGACATTGTGAAGACCCCTCAGAATGACCCTTGTTGTGACATAGTGAAAAACTCCATCAAATTGGGTGAATGGAAATAATTTCTCTGCCATGTACACAACCGTACATCAGCCGCTAGACACTTCCTCATCAGTATGTTCCCAGTACGACAGGAGCTGTCCATCACCAGCGAAGGGCTAATCATGAGAGGAACCTGCATAGTCATCCCCAGCGGTTTGCAGGACAGAATTGTGGCACTTGTACACGAAGGCCACCAGGGAATGGTCAGGACAAAAGCCAGAATACGGCACTGAGTGTGGTTCCCGCACACCGACACCAAGGTGGAGGTGACCGTCGCATCCTGATATGATATGATGGGTTATTTATAACACGCTTAATACCCAAGGGTTTCTAAGCACGGTCCCGTGAATCAAACCTGTGTTGCTGTGTGTCGTCTTGCTTCCAAGGCGAGCACGTTGCCGCTGAGCTATCCTCTTGATGCCACTCATGGCAAATCAGAAGATCACCTCCAAACCCTGAGCCAATTCAGTCTGCAGAGCGCGGATCATCAAGGTGGGACGCCATCAGTATTGACTTCTGCACAGTGCAATAGGGGACATACCTGCTGGTGGCTATTGAAGACCACTCGAGGTACCTGGAAGTGGAGATCATATCCTCGACAGCGGCAGAGACCATGATATCAGTGCTTGAGAAGATATTTGCAACACACGGACTGCCAAGACGCATCAGGAGTGACAATGGACCTCCTTTCCAGGTGACAGAGCTAAGAAATTACACAGATGGTCTACACATTAGACATCACCATATCCAGGTCCCAAAACAGCCCCTCGAAAGTGGATCTGTAATGATTCTTATGGAACTACAGGGTGATGCCCCACAGCTCCATCAACATACCCCTGGCAAACCTCATGAATGGTAACTCAACCATACCACATCACCCTAGCAGAGGAGTGGGGGAGTGGACGTGTTAAACCATATTTGCATAAATATCATCTGATTTCACATTTGTGTTAAAAACTGCAGTTAAGTAGAATTGACTTCAAAGGCCATTTTGGAAAATATCCTCCATCTTGATTCTAACTTCTGCTCTCTGTTCAGTAATGATTAACCATGTTTTCAGCTGCCAGAGCAGAAACGACCGTTGAGCCTATATCAACACTAGGGCTGGCAGAGCCTACTATTTGTCCTGTGCAAACAGACCTTGTAGTCAGAATGAACTCTCATTCAAAGTGTTATCTATGTCTACAAAACTCATCCTCCCTTAAACAGTGATATACAATGCATGTAAACTAATGCTGTGTGCTTTTGAAGGAATCCTTTGTACATTTTTTGAAACATGACTTACTCTAAAAACTAAAGATCCACACAGCTGATTACAACAGAGTTTGTCAATATGTTTAAGGAACCTTGGAGCCAAAGTGAACTTCAATTTAAAGTGGTGTCTGCATCAATAGCCTCAGCCATATTCAAACATAAGAACTGAATGGTAGATTAACTAGAACTATATGCCTTATCCATAATCTATTGAATGTGGTTCTTGAAACTAGGATCAACCTAAGGTGGAGAAACAACAACACCATTGAATCTTCTAGGATGTGAGAACATGTCAAATGTACAAACCAATATTGTATATTTGTTATGTGAACTGGGCACTAACCCAAATTTGTAACCTATTCGTTTGGAGATGGGCTGGGCTATTCCCAGGACCGTGTATAAATACTGCATGGTTTGTGATGACCAGTACTCACTCCCCTCACAGTGTTTTCTGGTATACACTGCGAGGTGTTGGGAGCCAGATAGCTATCTGCTTTGATATTTGAATCTGTACAGAATAGATTTTTGACTTCATGACTGGCGGATCCAATTTTTGGTGGTACTAAGTCTCGATATTCCTTGCTTGATCCTACAGACGCAGTCGACACCGACTGCACCCAAAAAAAAGAGTTGGAGCAGACAGTCATATGAGCCACATGAGACACGCAAGAGGTTCTAAGCACAAGGTCAGAGATCATGTACTTTTACTGCAAAATCCCAAGACCAAGCTGGAAACACGCTATGACTACCCACCATAGACAGTGACCTGAACGGAAGGAATGATGGTGATGGCAGCACGAGGACAGCAGACAATAGCCAGGAACGGATCCTGGTTCAAGAGGGTGCCCCAACAGATGCGGACAGACAGGGAGAGACAAATCAATGAAGACGAGGAGCATTCACAGCCCCGAGTCACAGATGCGACGAAGAAGCTCCGCTGCTAGTGCCAGCGGAGCCACAAGAAGAAGATGCTGAGGTGTATCCAGAAGATGGAGATGAGCCAGAGGGGGACGATACACCAGATACAACACACCGGCAGAGGCCCATTAGGTATAATTTAAGAGCAGCCCCGAAGGCCCAAGAGAGACTAAAAGACTATGAATGGTGAGAGAAAAGGCATCGAGCATGCACGAGTGCCGGACTAGATTTGCACAGGTGAATTTCTGATGTTTCTTGAATACTGTTATAGTTTTGTGTTTAGCTTGTTTGTTGGGAAAAAAGGAGAAATGTTATATCCGCCTCAAGTTCCGCATGCACAGTGACGTGAGGCGCAATAAAGAGCCCGCCCTGCCAGAAGGCAGGCAGTTCAGACACGATCCAAACTGCTGTGACTTGTATTCTGTGCCTCCCGCGCAGCGCACCAGAAGGACTGCAATGCGGCCCCTATTGCTTTCTCTCTCCGCTGGCAGCACCGGCAGGAGAGATGCAACACTCTGCACTGCTACAATGGTGCAGACATGTTTCATTTTATAATACAGCATTAGTTGGTTCCTATTTTTGTGCATTTTGAGTGTTCCTTGTTTGTCGTTGTGTCTGTTTCTGTGGGTTTTCATATGGCATGCTTAGGGTTTTGTGGTCTGTTCTAACCGTGGCAGGTGACTTTCCACGTTGGCCACTTTCTTCGGCAGTTGCTGGGTTCGTGGTTGGCGTGGCTGGAGTGCAGGACTTCGCATGTTCATGAGGTTGTATTCACAGCTGTCAGCCAGTAGATGTTTGCTGGCTGCCTCGGCGATGCAGAGGTTGCATTTCTCGAGTCAGCAATTATTTGGGGAGCCCCCATTTTATGGAGGTGGCCTCAGTCCTCCGTCAAGGATTCTGTAGCCACACGTTTCGGGGCAACAGTTTCCTCAATCAGGCACAAAACATGTACATGTTATTTTTATAAGAGCAGTAGGTTCCCTTTTAGAAAATAACAAAGACTAAATGCAATTAAAAAGCGAATGTTACCCAGCCATGTTGGCGAGCTTGGCAATATCAATGCTGGCACCAGACTCACCTTGCACGGATCGGTTCCGAGAGTCTCGCTTCCAGGATGTTTTTTCGAAGCAGGGCCTGTTGTGAGTCCCAGAACAACTGGTACTACCCTGCCAGCCCCCCAGGAGCTGGCTGCCCCGTGTGGGCTTGATCGAGGGCACAGAGGAACAACCATGGAACGCCCCTCTTTTTCTTATAGATACGAGGGAGGAGAACAGCGCCGATTTGTCATGGCAAATGTCAGCGGCAGGATTAATAATGCCATTTAATTTTCATTAGTTGCCGTTACTTGGAAGATCTCGCTGTAGAAAGCCATTAGCAAAGGTCATTGGGGGTTACCGCGCAATAGTCATTTAATCAAAAGAAATTAAAAAGGCATTTTGGCCACAATTGAATTCGTGCATGTTGGCATTCCATGAAAGTGTAGCCCCTAGTTCTGCGTGCGCTGCTCATCACAGTGTGTGTGGGAGGGTTAGAGGGGGGGGCAGACTACGCCGCCCCGGGGCGTTATACCAAGCGACTCCTTCATTATCCCAGCTAATACTGCTTCCATTTCTTTTCACACTCTGGAGCGCTTTCGCTCTTCCAAGGAAACGGGGGAGAACAAAACAGTTACTGAAAAGCTAGAACACACATTCTGAACTATGAGGCTTTCTGGGTCCCAACTGGCACCAACTCCTCATCCCCACTTAGAGGAAAGGAAATGCACTAAAACGGTGTCTCCAGCAGATAAATTGGACTACGACTCCCATGATTCTTCACTCTTGTCTATGATGGATAGGGATCACGGGAGTTGCTGTCCAAAACATCGGGGGAGCCATAGATTGCAGGCCCCTGAACTAAAATCAGGACGCGTAGCTTCCCACAGCGCCAAGAAACCCGCAAAAGACCGCACAGAGCGAAACGCTACAGGCCTACCACTGCTTTCCTCTTTACAAAGTGAAATCAAGATTGTAACATGGTTGGTGACTCACACGTATTGTTGGAATGAAGTCAGCAGATTAATTACTGTTTGTGATTATTAGGAGCTTTATTTATGTGTATGTATTTATTGGGTATCCGTAGTGCGCACTATACGCAACATTAGCGTTTCAAGGCGCATGGCTTTGATAAGAAACTGTACAAAAGCTTATGAGGCTGGCTGGGCAACCCGAGGATTGTGTGCCTTACAGCAACACATTATACACACGATCGGGTAAAGAACAGGTGTACTGGCGCCACACTTGGCGGGGACAGTACTGACAGGTAATGGCATGGAATGGCAACTGATAGACAGCTTGCATATTTGCATATGCTGCAGGACTCTCACAGTGCAGCGCCTAGAGCTATGCACAAGTGCTGGGGAAGATGGAGGCCTGAAGAGGAGCTGCACTATATGACAGTGTCAGGGACTCTCACAGTGCAGCGCCTAGAGCTATGCACATGTGCTGGGGAAGATGGAGGCCTGAAGAGGAGCTGCACTATATGACAGTGTCAGGGACCTGCCCTGTGAGGTGGGGTGAGGGGCAAATCCAGACCAGGGGTAGGTCGCCCTGCCAGGGCGTATGCCAGAGCTGGTGCCATGCCACCCAGGAGGCAGAGTGAGGAAGTTGGGGGTGGCTGAGTCCCTGAATGCCCCTGCACGTGCCTTGTATGGTTCACATGTCGCCACCATTGTATAGCGCATTCCCAGACTTGTTTCCAACCAGTGTTATTTCTTGTTACTTACAGGACCACGGTCTCCAGAATCCTATTCGTCAAGACGGGCGCGCGCGCCACATGATCGCGCAGAGATGTCGCTCTGTAGAAGCACAGGACAGACACAAGTGAATACCATGACTTTATTGATGTTTCTCTTAGCTGAATGTATGTACAGGACTGAATGTACATGGAATGTGAAGTCAATTTTATATCATTTTGTTATGACTTATCTGTGTGTTTTGCAGTGTGTTGCAATGTATGGCATTCGAATTTTAATTTGCTGCATGTTTTTGTATTGTTTCTATGATATATTCATCATTGAAAATCATATTTATTAAGTAATGTTTTGATTTATGGTATATTAACGTTTGAATAAAGCCAGGACCTTAGGGGAAGAAGGTGGAGAAGGCACCCTGACCTCAGCTACAGGGAAGGGAAGGTGGCTGCACTCCGACTTCAACTGCAGACCCCTTAGTGGAAATTGTGCAGCTCATTGCAACACTGCTGCCTTATGCCGCTGCCCAGGCTTAACATGCAGGAACACACAGGGCCTAAGACCCAGACAAAGGGGTCTCCAGGAGTCGAGGGTGAGATGCAGAGGTCCGGTATGTAGAAACTGAAGAGTCAGGAAATGAATTTGAGGAACACTAACTCATCAAGATGGACGCCAACAGACCACAACAACCCAAGGAGTTCCACAAGGTCCATCCCGTCCCTACATGGCACCTCCGGAGGAACTCCTCACCAACACTGATATCGAGGTACAACAATACACAGATGACACACAGCTTTACCTGAAGAACAACTGCAACAAGGATATCCATTGACTCACGCACCGCACCGTCTGATACTCATCCAACGCCTGGATGTCGAGTGCATGCCTGAAGCTCAACCC
The DNA here is from genome assembly GCF_040938575.1 of Ambystoma mexicanum. Classification (NCBI taxonomy): domain Eukaryota; kingdom Metazoa; phylum Chordata; class Amphibia; order Caudata; family Ambystomatidae; genus Ambystoma; species Ambystoma mexicanum. Next base: position 1,690,634,216 of record NC_090932.1, on the reverse strand, counting down.
TGCCAAAGCCATACTCAATTCTCATATCGAACCTCATCAAGCACGCCCAAGCCAGAATTTTCAGACTTACATGCACTCAAAGTACTCAGCCCTCTCCCAACCATGGATCATCTCTCAGGTTTTCCAATGCCTTTAAACTTTCATTCAAAACACACATCTCCAAGAAGACCCAAGGTGAATGGTAGAAGTGTGTGCTCCTCTGCAAAGTCAATCCGTTCATCCCTGCCCTGAGTTTCAGAACATCTGTCAAAGCCCTGGTGATCGCCCATCAGGATGGTAGCAACACCCTCCTCGCAGGAGTCAAAGATGCCGTTGTGGCTCTCTGAAAGCAGCCCATGACTGTGCAGCATACCTGATCATAAACCCAAGAATATTCAACCACTTCACCCCACCCCCATCTTCAAAGATCTGCACGGGCTACCCCTTTCAAGAATGCACCATGCATAAAACAGCCTGCATGAACTAAAAAGCAGTCACCATGACAACATCACTAAATGTGGCTGAGAAACCTGCCATTTCCTCTGGAGGATGGAGCATCTCCGGATGTCAAAACATTACCAAACAAAGAACTGCCATATGGAAAGACCTGGACAAAAGGCCCTTTCTTGCTGTGCAAACCGTCTCTGGAACTAGATAATGCAGGTAGGACTGCTCCTTCCGTGCTCTTCTTTGGGAATGGCGTGACAACCCTACACATGAAAGAACATCTTGCCAGGCACTTCTCTCAACCCTACCTCTCACTCTCCAGAGTTCCTCCCTTTCCTTGCTGCCTGTGACCATCCCAGCTTCTCTTTCTCTAAACCCTCCCCCTCCCCTTCAGAGCTACTCTCTTTCCTTGCTATCCATAGCTATTCCAGCATCTTCTTCACTGAACCCTTCCCCTCCCGAGCTGCTCCCTTTCCTTCCTGTCCGTAGCCACTCCACCTTCTCATTCACTCAATCCTACCTATCCACCTCTAGAGTTCCTCCCTTTCCTTGCTGTCCGTAGCCATTCCATCTTCTCCTTTACTCAACCATACCTCTCCCCATCCAGCGTCCCTCCCTTTCCTTCGTGTCTGTAGCCATTCCAACCTCTCCTTCACTCAACCCTACCTCTCACTCTCCAGAGTTCCTCCCTTTCCTTGCTGCCTGTGACCATCCCAGCTTCTCTTTCTCTAAACCCTCCCCCTCCCCTTCAGAGCTACTCTCTTTCCTTGCTATCCATAGCCATTCCAGCATCTTCTTCACTGAACCCTTCCCCTCCAGAGTTCCTCCCTTTCCTTGCTGTCCATAGCCATTGCAGCCGTTCCTTCTCTCAAACCTACCTTTCCCCCTCCAGAGTTCCTCCCTTTCCTTCGTATCCATAGCCATTCCAACTTCTCCTTCACTCAACCCTACCTCTCCCCCTCCAGAGCTCCTCCCTTTCCTTGCTGTCCGTAGCCATTCCATCTTCTCCTTCACTCAATCCTACCTCTCCCCCTCCAGAGTTCCTCCCTTTTCTTGCTACCCATAGCCATTGCAGCCGTTCCTTCACTCAACCCTTCCCCTCACCCTCCAGAGTTCCTCCCTTTCCTTGCTGCCCATGGCCATTCCAACTTCTCCTTCATGCAACCCTAACTCTCCCCCTGCAGAGCTCCTTTCAAGAACGGTTCGACCAACCGTGAACAATATCGAAACCTTAGTGGTAAGCATGATACTGATGAATAACTTCAGTTATACATTTTTTATCTTGCCATTGACTAGGGTTGTGTGGTCGAACCGTTCTTGAAAGGACAATTACATACATGTATTTCTTCCATTTCTTTAGACCGATTTCACATATTCCAGGATAACTGGTGAGACGCTAATGTAACCCAGTATACATTAACAGAATGCACATGGGGAACTCTCCAGGGCACCCTAATATGACCCTATTGGGTGCATTCACGTATTTCTTCATCTAGTAATTTGGGGTGAAGGGAACATAGGATACCAAGGCACTACACCCAGAGACACATGCGTGTTTGGCACAGGGTGTTCAGTGGCCATGTTTTGAATGGGGCTATCACATCGCACATCTACTTACTAAGTCATGCAACACATTGATTGTGGAAAACTAAGGCCTTTTGCTTTTGTTTTGTTCTGTGATATGATATGGCATGTATAACGCCTATGCATATGTTCTGTATACGTTGGAACAATCTGGAGTATGTAAACCATCTACATATTTTATAATTTTTGATGAAACTAACTTATTCATCATGTTCTGTTATCTTATGATTTTTCCTTTCAATGTATATTGATTTTTTTCATAATTTCAAAAAATCTTTTATGTTATTGTTGTGCACCATGTATGGTTTTGTCAGCCTTAAAAACGACTTGGTTCGAAACACGTGTCGGCTGATCTTGTGAAGAATTAAACAAATCTTTGTTGCAATTTTTGCAGTTATGTCATTTGTTTAATTATATGTAACACGTGAATATAAATAGGCAGAGCATGATATGCTAATTTTGAAGTTAAATCTTGCCATTTCTGTGGGTGCTTGTGGTGCACTTACACCCAGATTTGCCGACGCAGCCAGACACATTTAATTGTTTAGTGATCATAGCGCACTCTACAGGCACAAACACCCATGCGTACTCATATTTTGTTTATCTCAGACCGGCCAAAGTGCCAATTGGAGATCATATATACCTTATTATGGCAGATTGTCTGCTTAATCGTGATGAAGACATAGCTGACATTTCTGCTCTAATAGGGAGCAGTGACAATGCTTTCAGGACCAGTTACAACACGGTGGAGTCCTTAAGACAGAAGTTCATTAGACTGGAAAGATTGTCAAGGGAGGAAATAAATAAATATTGGGAACAAGCTTCTCTCTAATTATTTAGAAAACAATAACATCCCTATGGGGCTAAGAATCTTAATATTCCCAAACTTTGAAAATCAGGAAGATAAACACTTAGCCGATAAATGGAAAGAGAAACGTAATCAGAGCTCAAAGGTTATGTTGGAACTTTTGATAGCACATGCCAAGAGGGAACACACAAGGATAATCGAGCAAATAGAGATTTTAAGACAAGAAATCATGGAAATGACCAATGCAGAAGCAAAAAAACAGAAAAACTATGACAAAATGAATTAAATATAGAGAGTATCAAGACGAAATCAAATAAAGAAAGTGTAGAAAGTATTTCAGGGATGATATGGACTACCGCAAGGATAGAGTCTACACTTCCAGGGCCAAGTATGATGAGACTACCTCCAAATCTCGAGGGAATACACCCAATACCAATCCCGGTAGCTCTGACCCCGTATCTAAAGAGGAAGGCACTAGCAGTCTAGGAGCTAACATCACCCAAGGATTTTTTTTTGTTTTTTAGATCAGATCCGAAGGTACAAAAGAGGTACACAGAGAATTTAGAAACAAGTCAGGTTTCCAAATCCTCCAATACAAAGAACCAAAACAATCCCCATCATATCAGGAGCAAGGGAGGGAGGCAGAAGCTCAGACGAAGACGCGGGACCAAGAGTCATTTTGACCAGGCCCATCACCAGGAAGCAACAGGGGAGTGACCAGCAGCAACTTAGTGGTGAATCTATCAAATAGAATTTGACCAAGTCAGAGCTGCCAGTTATTAAAAAGGACTTTCATTCGCACCTAGCTCTGACACTAATTTAGTTGATTTTCAAATTGACATATTTTCATTTATTTTATTGGTTTTGGTTTTTTCCATAAACCTATACACACAATGTGCTAAAACAGTTTTAAGTTTTAAAACACGTTTTAAACCATACAAAATTAAAGACCATGCAAAAAATAAAAATACAATTTATCCCAGGAAGGAGAGAAATGAAAAAACCTTGCAGATACATTTATAGTTAATTGAAGTCTCACATTTTTTCAAGAAAATAGAAAGAATTTCATATAAATGCATGAGATGTTTACATTTGATCATCAAACACTTCAAAAACAATGAAACTTAAATCCCACTTCTTCAACCCAAATTCCACTTCAAAGAGAGTAGCTGGGTTCATTATCATAATCAATACAAGTTTGAATGAAAACTTGAAAAACTGGTAAAACCACAGTGAAGTTAGAAGAACAGATTACTTTAAAGAAGTCGGATATTTCAATTGGACCAGCCCACAAACATCTGACAAAAAACAAACCACTGCAATCTTTATGGCCACTGAGGTTCCGTGGAGCATGTCTCGCCAAATAGAGTCTAAATTGACTCTCTCTGTGTCATTGACACATTTTCCAAAGATTGAGAAACGATTGGTATTAATTGCATCACACTACAGAAGCAGATGTCTTAAAGTTTCTTTTTCTTTATCACATTAACAAAATGTATAGGGTACTAATCCTGTAGACATGTGTCTCTAATTTCCATTCTTTCTCCCATCAGTAATAAGTTGAACCCAAATCTCATGTAGCCATTTCGACAAACCATTTCCGGGAAACGAACGAGATAAGATTCCGGCGCACCCAATGTTAAGCAACATCGACACCAGTTGGTAGTATAATTTAGAGTTAGTCACCATATCCATCATGTCTGCCCAGTCCGCATTTTGTAATAGCCTTTTTACACGCATGGGATTGTATAGTAGTGTTTCCCTGGTCAGACCTATTTTTTTCTAAAGTGATTAGACACGAATCACGCAAATTGGACAAAAACAGGTTTCCTGGTTCCCAGGTCTGAGGTCGGTTCCCAAATCGAAATAGAAACAATTTCCCATCTCCATGAGGAGTTTCCTATATAGGGATAAACATCTCCATTCCACTAAGCTGGCAACAGATTGGACGCCAAGTTCTTACTTCAAGGCGGCCAGTGGTATACACTTTGGCAAGCTGCACAGTATTGCTCTCCAAATTCAGGCCTCTATTTTGTGCAAGTTGACCTTCAACCAGGCGGGGGACAATTCCAAACCATAGCAGAGTTTGGGAATTACTTTGGCTGCATAAAATCGTAGCAGCGGACACAGAGAATGTTTACAAAATTTACATTAGACTTTTCTCTTTTGCGTTATCAAGTAACCGGCTTTCCCCAATATTTGATGTTGATGATTATGTTGTTTTGGGAATATCAAACAATGGAAAGCCCAAATAGCTCTTGAGACACTTAACACAAGTTTTTCTTTGTTCAAGGGCCATCTATAACCAGTCGTTTTTTTTGCGATTACTTAGTCGCATAATTACTGTTTATTTTAGCATTTCTGACCAAAGCATTGGAATTAATTATACTTGGAGAAAGTCGTTATCAGATGTTGCAGACCTATAGGTGTATGGTCAATGAGCAAAAAGTCATCCACATAAGTGCATCAACTTAACTAAATCCCCTGTATTTTAGGCAAAATAAAAGAGACACTGTCTAAGTTTTCCCCAACATCCGACACGTAAAGATTAAAAAAGGGCAGGGGTGAAAATACATCCCTGACGTAATCCATTCATGGTTTTAGTAGGGGAGGAAAGGAGACCCTAGCTATTTAAGTGGACCAGTACTAAGGAGCCTTAATGCAGATATGATATGATAGGTTTTTTATAATGCACTTACTACCCAGAGGTTTCTAAGTGCGGACTTGGGAATCGAACTTGTGTTGCTCCGTGTCGTCTTGCTTCCAAGGTGTGCACTTTGCTGCTGAGCTATCCTCCCGAGACAATGATTTAATGTGATTGAACATTAGACAGATGAATTAAGATGACTAAAATTCAACCCGGGACCGCCAAAACAGATAATTTAGACAAGAAGAGGGATTGGTCTACAAGCTCAACAGCTAAGGACAAGTCCATAGCTGCAATGTAAATGAGTGTGCCTTCTTTTTTCCAGGCCTTCTCTTGTAACAGTGTAACAATTAGTCCACCCACCAATGTATCCACTGCCTTTCTAAAGCTAAACTGCTTGTTTGACAAAATGGAATTGCATTCAGACTGATCCTCGAGTTGTTTCAATACAAGCCCTGCAAAACATTTCGAGTCAGCTTTGAGCTGGGCAATAGGGCGATAATTTTACAGGGAAATCCTATCCCCTTTTTTTATATATTGGCAAAATAAAGGACAGGTGCTAAGTAGATGGGATGCATTTAAATTTAATAATGTCATCAAATAATAATGCTAAAGCTTTTGCCCACATTTCAGACTAGCCTTAAATATGACGTTCGACAGACGATTGGGTCCTGCGGCTCTAGACGAACTGGACTTTTGAATTTGTTGTTTGATATGCAATATTGAGAAATTCCAATTCCAATTATGCTCCCTATCGGAATCAATAATATCCGATTGCAGCATAAATACATCCAAAATTCCCAGCCCAAATTTCCTCGGAAATACAATTAGTTTGTCACGAAATTTGTGGGGACTCCTTAGAGTTTAACAGATGTCAAAATTGGCGTGAAGAGGCATCTTTTAGTACTAACAGCATGGATTCATTTTCGGCTAGAAGCATGTCTGCCCTGTGGCCCTTTAGCCAATTTTTCAATGTTTGTTTCTGTTATCGTATTCCAGCCTTCTGACTTTTCCAGGGCAGGTCACTATTAAGTAGCCGTCTCACCTCTCTGTTGCATGTGTTTTTATGTTGCTTGACCAGATTTTCATAAGCATGGAGATGCATGGATCTAGGTATTTTCCTACCCCGGCATTTAATGGATTTGGTAATCAGCATATCTACATAAGGAGGACATTAAGAGTGTGAAAAAATGGAGCACCTCAAATCTAGCAAGTTACTATGGAATTCTGAAACAAAAAACATGTTAAGTTTATTCACATTGCCATTGTGCCATATTATTCTAGTTTTTGAACTATTTAATTCCAAATTCATGGGAAAAGTACTTCTGAAGTTACTTTCCAAGTCAAAGTGTAGCGCTATTTCCAGGGTTCGGTGGTCACTGAAGGTGGAGCCCTTAATGTTAAATGAATGAGAGTCATCAAAAGGATGTTGGGACATGAATATGTGGTCAATTACCGAGGTCCAGATACCATCACTCCAGGTAATGGGATCCATGTCTTGCCCCAGAGCAGCATTTACGGAGGATAATCTCCAATTTAGGAAATTAGTGTACCAGATCTGGCCCTGTAATCGCTTTCTGGTACTTCCTGGGTCTCCTCCTATTTTCAACTTTTTGCCTCCCTCTTGGAGATCTGTCAGAAGCCAAAGATCCAGCACGTGCAATAGGGCAGAAGAGGGGAAAACGCAATGTTGGCATTTAAGTCCTCCATCACAGCAATTTGTAGCCCTCTATACTTTAGCATCGATTCGGTAATGTGCATGTTAATCTTCTCAATGCTTTCCTGAAGATTTAAAACAGGATTCCAGTAGATGTTTAAAATGAGGATAAAAATAGGAGTGTGGGATACCATTACCTCCACTACAACAGCCAAGACACATGGCAGGAGATGAAAACTATCAAGTATATGAAGGCCCTCACCATTCTTAATGGCAATCAAAAGGCTGCCAGAGGGGCGTCCTCTTTCGCCCTTCTTAGCTAATTCTAAACGTGAATCAAAACTATCCAGATGGAACGAGTAAATCATCCAAGTTTCCTGGAAACAAACAATCATACATTTGCTTAATCTAATTCTGATCGAGTAGCCAAATGAGCATGCCCCTGGGAATTCCAGGATAATAACAAGACACCTTAATTTTGGCTAAAGGTTGTGCTTTAGCGATTTAGTTGCAAGGTGGAGTTGCGCAATGTTAGTGTCAACCATCTTCAACTTGGATCCTCCTCTGTATCCATTTCCAGGTGAGGACTAGGTGTAGACCCTCTCCAACCCGCTATGTCAGCAGTAATTCCTCTTGTTGCCAAATCATGATTAAGGGGCTTCAGACCCGGGCTGAAAATCAGAATATCATTCCCCAACCGATTGAATTGGTGTGTTTACTGTAGTATGGTGTTGTATATGGAGCGGGAATTAAATACCATGCATACATGATCGTAACGCTCTGGGTGGATGAAATCCACCAATTTTATGTCTGCCAAGGATAAGAGCCTCAGAGAAGGAATCTCATTCAGTAGGGCCAAGACTCTGCATCTGTTTAGTGATTCAAGGCCCCCATAACCAAACATATAACGCAAGATACTAATAGGATTTTCCGGGTGGCAGTGTTGTCTCCACTAGACGGATTTTAAATCGCTGTGAAATAATGAATTAGGGACCTTCCAGATCAAATCTGTCGGGGCATATGGCCCTAACTTGCCCTCGTTTTGCTCAGTGTCAGGGCATTTATTTTCAATGGTTGCTACAGGGGGGGCAAAATGTTCGGAGTGAATGGTTTGTGGCGTTCGTAAGTCTACCCCTATTCTGGGGTTGCACCCATCCCCCTCATAACCCTCTTCTTGAGGAATGGAGCCCTTATCTAATGCAGAGGATGAAAAAGTGTCTGGGAGACCCCCCACCGGGGATAGGTGGCAATAGATTGAGAATAATTGTACCATTTACTGCCACAGCTTTACTGGCGTCACTCCACTTCGCACTGGTTCTATTAACGTTCAGGACTGATGGATTTAAGAAAGGGGGAGGCTGTCGCTGTATCAGCGGGAAACATTCTGCCTAGTTCCGAAGATTTGTACCCAGAGCTGGGAGCTTGAGTCGCTATACTGGGACCCCCCGTTTCAACCCAGCCCCTGGGGAATCTGCCACTGAATATTTGTTAGGCACTAAGCCTTCAGTCTCCGACCAAGTTGCAGCCATTGATAACTTTAGTAGATGGATTATTATTTCATTCAGGCAGGTCGTATGAACTTTTAGTTCAGCGAGCACCATGCCCAGTTGGTCAGAGTCCAGACTCGATCCAAGCCCCCGCAGGGAGCCACAGCGGTACCTGAGCCGACGGGAGGAGGTGTACCGCCAACTCATCCTGCCCCAGTGGATACTGGGAGAGGGCAAGAAGCGAGACCTCCCTGACAGAAAGGCCAGGGGGGTATCGAGAAAGGACTGATCCAGGGCTGGTCTTGCATTCTCTCCGTCGCCCCTGGACAGCTCGCCACCAGGCAGCTCCCCATTGACACTGTGCATCAGGTCTCCAAAATCAAAGAGGATCGGTGACCGCCCTTCCTCCCTCTGCTCCAGCATCGTGGAATCGCTTGGCTCGGGGAGAGAGAGGGAGCGGGAGAGCAAGCGCCATGCTCAGCATGTTCTTTACAGGGGAGAAGACAAGGGGCGCGCATAGTATGTCATCATACATCATACATCCGTGCCCCCCGTTGCTTCACACATCGGGTGCATGGTCCGACAGCATTGTGTAAAAGGAAACACTAGTTACACTAAGCAGATAGTAATTCAAATCAACATCCACTGCAAATGAAGGGCGGTGAGCCGACAAGCTGGGGAGGGTTTATCAGTAATAAATGCTAACGTTGCTGCCCCCTCCTGCCTGTGAACCGGCGAATAGGCCAACATGCACTCACGTGGCACCCCTGGTGGCACGAGCGTGCAGTGGCACGCGGCCGGGTGTATTTATTGTGCGGGTAGGAGCTGCTGGGCGTGGCTAGTAGAAATATGCAGTCTATGGCAACTAAAAAGAAGTGGAAAATAAGCAAATAAGTATTGCAAGTACTATGAAAGCAACTGGAGCATATCAAATAAATTACAGCTCAAATAGACGTACTCTTAGCACTATAGTCCAATTAAATAACAGGTTAGTCCAAGGTGCATCTTCAGGTCTCGGGCAGCAATCCCTTGGCCAGCAGGTACTCACGTGGCACTCCCTTTGACATATTCAAATTTGTCAGGCAATTTAAATAAAAAGCAAATGTGCGACAAAGTGAAGTCTTTTACTCCAAAACCATCTCGTAATCCCTTAAGCACTCTCACCATGAAAGAGATTGAAGATACAAGGGATATTTTGTCTCTACAGGAGAATATCCCTCCAGACCAGCTAACGATATGTAGAGATGTACGTGTACACAACAGACTGCTCAGAATAGGGAACTAAAACCTAAATCCAAATTCACACCCTACTTGAGCGTTGACAATGTCATCGAGACATTTCATCAGGCTTTAATATAGGATATTCATTGGCACATGGACCGGGATACTTCAAAGAGAAATAAACGTTTCTCCAATTTGAATAGGGAGGAACTAAGTTCACTAAACCAATTGTCAAAAGACATTGGCCCTCATTACGACCCTGGCGGAAATCGCGGTGCTAAATGCACCGCGGAGCACGGCGGAAAGCTGCCGATAGCGCCATGGAGGATGGCGGATTTTCCGCCCCATGCCGACCTTGGCGGGGCGGTAAATCCCCATTCCCCATTTTACCCTTCCCCATTCCCATTTTTGCCCCATAGGGTATAATGGGAGTGGGGAAGGCGTTAATTGCGCCACCGCAAAATACGGTGGCGTAATTAACATCAAGGTCCCGTAGCGCCATGGATTTCTCCGCCCGGAAAAACCAGGCGGAAAACGTTCCATGGCGCTACGGGAACTCGTAGTAGGGCGGACGGGTCCGCCGCGAATAACGCTGGCGTAAACCCACTCCGCCAGGGTCGTAATGAGGGCCATTGTTATTAAGTAAGCGGACAAAGGAGGCAGTGTTCTCATTCTTAATAAACAAGACTACATAGACACGGGCATTAAACATTTAGCCACTCCAAACTGTTATAGAACATTATATTCTAATCCGACTAAGACCATTATTCGGAACTTATTGGCAATGATTAACGAATGGCACAATCTTGGTTAACTTACGGATGAAGAAAAAACGTTCTTGTGCATTACTGAGCGAACTATGCCCAAAATATATATTTTTTTTGCCTAAAATCCATAAGTCTTCCAGAAGTACAACCCATTGTGAGTGGGATTGGTTGGGCAACAGAGGGAATCTCACAATACATGGATAATGCCTTTAAGGGCATGTGCTTAAGATGACATCTTACATTAGGGATACTACACATGTTTTAAAGATTTTATCGGGTATACATTGGCAGCAGGAATATCTGCTGGCCTCTTTAGATGTAACAACACATTACACCAGCATCAATCACAAGCTTGCGATTGCAACAGTGGATTATAAATAACGCAATGTATCAGAATAACATCACTCACACATTGAAATGCTGAAAATCTTTCTCAGAGTCACACTTATTAATGTTTTTTCTGTTCAATGTTATTCACTACGCACAGAACAAGGGGGTGGCCATGGGTGCAAAATATGCGCCCCACTTGGCAAGTTTGTACGTGGCCCAATTTGAAGAGACTCCCATTGTCAATAACAAGTAATTTGCAAACCGCATCATCTTATGGAAACGCCTCATAGATGATCTACTGATGATCTGGTCTGGCACAGGGGAGGATTCTGAGGGCTTTGTTACACATACCAACACCAATGCTTTTGGTAAAGTCTTTACAGGACATTGCGATTCTAGATAAATAGATTTTCTAAATTTAAATATTCACATATTAGATGGCAATATTAACACCAAGACTTAACGTAAACCCACAGAAGTCAACTCAACTTTACATGCTATGAGTTGCCATCGTAAGTCAACTATACGCAATATACTAGGTGGGGAATATTTTTAGGGCCCACAAAATTGCAGCACTGATCGGGATTTTGCTATTGAATGTGATGTTTTAGCTGATAGATTTAGTCAAAGTGGGTACACGTTTCACAACATCAATAGCTACATGTCCAGGTATAGAACTGTTGATGGAATTACAATATTGCTTCCTTCAAACAAATCAAAAAGGCATCTTAAGAGTACTGACATTATAACCAAGTACTCACGAGATACACATTCGCTATATAAACCTGTCCAAAAATACTAGAACATCTTGCTTCTAGACAAGGACAAACCCACATTTATATTTACAAAGCCCCAGACCATTAGAAATAGGTTGAGTCCCTCTTTTCTGGAGACAGTCACCAATAAACATGGGCAAGACAGCTCATGGTTGAAAACAGCTAAAGGGTTTCACAAATGTGGAACCTCTTCAATGTGCAGTTATGCACACAAGAACAGCATGGAATTAATGGACCCCAACAGGCGTAAAATCTCCAACAAAGAATGTATAAATTGTCACACAACTTTTGTTGTGTATGCAATAATATGGGTATGTGGTAAATTATCTGTTGGCAGTGTGATCAGACAACTCTGTGTTAGAATAAGGGAACACCTTGCAGGTCTGAACAGTCAAGATCCTTAAGTTCCGCTTGCAGTACACTGGCAGCTTGAACACCAATTTGCAGATAAATCTGCTTTACGCGTTATAGGACTAATGAGAGTGAAGAAGGGCAAAAGAGGTGCATATGTGCAACTAAACCACAGGCAAATGGAGGCCAAATGCATCTGTTATTTGCACTGTGCGAAGGGCGGTCTCAATACCACCATGAGATGTATGTTTTCTTGTGACTCATTTTGGTACAGAGAATTATTCCACTACAGTCTCATCATTATGAACTCTAACATGTGAATATTTAATATAATTCAATATAACAAGATTGCATATTTACTGAATGCTGAAAATGACTTTGACAATGGGATGAATGTCTTTGTGTTTTGTGAGAATTAGAACTCAACATTCGCCCATCTAATGTATTAACATGCTTAAGGTTTGTAACATCTATTGCATTTTGCACCAATCATTTAGAAATGTGGTTTCCACATAGCATGGCCACTGCAGTGCCTTTATCAATGGGCAATCTGGCCACATGGTCAATATACCTCTTACTGCTTGAATTAAGCTATAGGGCCTCGTTAGGAGAGTGCCCGTCCAGTAACAACGGTGCCGGTAAGCCATTGGCACCATTGTTACCGGACTGGCACACACCGAGTCTGTGGGCGGCTGGCGGGTGGGACGGCAGCCACCGGCAAACTTTCATGGAAGCACCGACACTGTTATCAACGGGGCCGATGCTTCTGATAGCCCCATTCCCAAATGGGAATGAGGATTAACAATTTTCCGGCGCCTGACTTCCAGGAACACCGGGGTCATAAACCCCGGTGTTTCCGTGAAGCCATGTGCTGGAAGAATTCACAAGTCTGGCAGCAGCATGCCGGTTTTACTGGCACTGCTACCGCCGGACGTGTAATGAGGCCCATAGTCTCATATATAATTATTGGACCATACACCCGGCTGCTTTGGCAAAACAAACATTGCATAATGGTATATGCTCCTTGACCTATGCCCGCCTGTCTCACCACGGTAATTTATCCAAGTTACAACGTTAGTTTCTCCAACATGTTTTATAACTATCAACGTGTAACTGTCCGTTCATGGGACAGCAACAGTCGAAAGATACTTATGACTAAATTCCATAATTTTAGCCTGTTATTCCTTGCACACATTTTCATGAAAATGCAACATGCAGAACAATAACGTCATGGCATTCAAATTATTCAATGACATTTTCAATTTCAATCTGGAATATATATATCACGAGCATGTGATCAAGTCACATTGATTAACCTCACATGTTCGGCAGCGTGAGGGACCTTTCACCGGTTTGACGGCATTTGCTTTGATCTCTCTAATGCGGGGTGTTTATACCATTTCACCGGTACAGCCAGTCACATGCGGGACACGGGGTCCTGCCTCTGACATCCGCGCGTGCGTGCGTGCGTGTGACGTGACGAGCATCAGGCCAGGGTGCGCGCCGCATCACACGCACGCACAGTCCAGTATTTACAATGCACCCCATGGTGGCCTAGTGTCTCCACACGCATGCCACAGAGGGATTCACCCCGAGTACCACATTCTAAGGTTCACTTTGTGTAGGTAAGACACAATACATGTTTCACAGTGTTGAGCATGGATCGCATTTCTACCTTGACACTTAGGAGTCGGGTGGATACTTTTTAGGATTATCCATTGTGTAGATACTTTATACAGAACAATTTATTTTGATTCAGGTGTAAAGACAAGAAATACACTATTTTGCAGATTGGACCTTACTGAAGACTACAACTGAACCGCATTAATGTATCCCTGAAGATCGGGGCACGCAATATAACGGTGGTCAGGTAGTGGGCATATGTTAACATCATGGACCCAAATACAATTCACCATCGGTTATGCAGGTTTTTCAAGTAAAGACCTTTTTATTATTTATTACAGAATTAGCCAATTTGAGCAACTGGTATTATTATAACAGTTTCTGATGGATTCTTCCTTGCACAATATCGAAACCTTAGTGGAAAGCATGATACTGATTAATAACTTCAGTTATACATGATTTATCTTGCCATTGACTACGGTTGTGTGGTCGAACCGTTCTTGAAAGGACAATTACATGTATTTATCTTCCAATTCTTTAGACCGATATCACATATTCCCGGATACCTGGTGAGACGCCAATGTAACCCAGTATACATTAACAGAATGCACATGGGGAACTCTCCAGGGCACCCTAATATGACCCTATTGGGTGCATTCACGTATTTCTTCATCTAGTAATGCAGGGTGAAGGGAACATAGGATACCAAGGCACTACAACCAGAGACACATGCGTGTTTGGCACAGGGTGTTCAGTGGCCATGTTTTGAATGGGGCTATCAAATCGCACATCTACTTACTAAGTCATGCAACAGATTGATTGTGGAAAACTAAGGCCTTTTGCTTTTGTTTTGTTCTGTGATATGATATGGCATGCATAACGCCTCCACATATGTTCTGTATACGTTGGAACAATTTTGGGTATGTAAACCATCTACATATTTTATAATTTTTGACAAAACTAACTTATTCATCATGTTTTGTTATTTTATGATGTTTACTTTCAATGTATTATTTTTTGGTATCAATTCAAAACATCTTCCTTGTTATTGTTGTACACCATGTATGTTTTTTTTTCAGCCTTCAAAATGACTTTGGTCGAAACACGTGTCGGCTGACCTTGTGAAGAACTAAACAAATCTTTGTTGCAATGTTTGCAGTTATCTCATAGTGTTACTGTATGTAACAAGTGAATATAAATGGGCAGAGCGCGAAACACCAATTTTGAAAGTTAAATCTTGCAGTTTCTGCAGGTGCTAATGGGCCACTTACACCCAGATTTGGTGACGCAGCCAGCCACGTTTAATTGGATATTGATCATAGCGCACTCTACAGGCACAAACACCTATACCTACTCATTTTTTGTTCAACTCCAAAATAGTCTTTACAAGCAGCCAGTTCACCTTCTCCAACTTAACCTAGACCCTTCCGCCAACTGTCCGCCCGTTAATTACCCAGAAGCTTTGGTGCCACTCTCTTAGCTTCAGGTAACACTTGCACACTTGTATCATGGGCCAATGAAGAGTTATTAACTTCGCCATACAGTTAGATTACTTTTTAACTCTGAGAAAGGCTGGTTTCAGTGTTAATATGGGGAGACTCTTGGCTTAGGCAATGCGTGTTCTCTTCAATAGTTATACACGTTTAACTTTTTCATTTGAAAGGTTTACCATGTGAGAATAAAGAATAGAAGTCAATCCTCCTTTGGGAATTGCAATTAGGCACACATGACCACTCTTTGATATAATGTCTACAAGTGAACGTTTATAACACATGTATTGTCAAAGTTAAGCAATCGGTAATTGTCTTAACAGTGTTCCCTCTCCTTAATTAGGGACAAGCGACCTCTGCTTCAAGCAGTAACATTCTTTTTTACAATTCAAAATGAGTTTGATCAATAGTAACTTCTCACATGAGTAAAAAGCCTTTCGAATTACATGTGAGTACTATATTTCCATTGTTCAGGTAATTTAAGATGCGACAACTTCTACTCGCTTAAATACATACGTGAGTTAACAGGAAGCTGGGTATTGTTGCCAGCAATGCTGGTGCAATGTGTTAGAATGCTGTGCTTCACTCACCTGCTTCTTAAACACGTGTTCTGCGGGTTGCACTACTTTTCTGACTTCTGCAACAACGTCTACTGCTTCTGGCTTGCAGGGGACACACACCCTTCTCCAATAAAGGCATCTCCAGTCCGGCCACATGTTCAGGGACCCCCTTTCACTCCCAAGACCCGCGGCTAACAACTGCTTCTTGCCTCAGTCTCTTCTGCACGATCACAGCTGGGCATCCACAGCAATTAGGCTGACATGGAGAAAGAAACCTCTCCTGCAGGCCTTCTGCTGCACAGCCTCTACACTTCAGGGTTTGGGTGAACAGGACCCTCTTCTTGTTCTCCCACTTCTGCTTGGTTTTCCAGCCTTGTGCCTTCTTACTTCTGCTGCTACTGTAACAACTCTCATTCCAGTCACAGTTCCAGTTCCTTCCAATTGCCTGCACCTGAAGGGGCCTTTTATGCCTCCCAGGTTCCTTCAGGTGTGGGTTGTTGGTCTAATTGCCCGACTACTGCTCCAGCTTTCCTCTTCAGCCCTCTTCGTCATCCAAGTAATTCTGGCATTATTGGATTTGTAGTCCGCTTAAGTACATTTAATTCTTTCAATTTCCAGTTTGGCATACAGACATCAAATGTGGGGCATTACGGAGTAGGTTAAATAGGGGGTTTCCCAGGCTTCCCGGTCTGCCCCCATGTGATCCCCCCACAGTACACCACCCCCAGCGTCGGGATCAGGAAGCGCCTTCCTTTCCCTGGCCACATGAGGGGGGTCCCAGACCAGGTTTCTGGGAGGAATCATCACTGATTCATCACATACCCTTCCCCTAATGTCGCTGGCTTTCTCAGCCTGTAAGGGAAATCAGGAAAGGAAATGAGCATTCCCTTGTTCTTTATCTTTTTGATCCTCCACTGTGAAACAGTGAGACTGTAAATCTAAAGCCCAGTGCATGACCCTAGCATTGGTATCTTATCTCAAACTCAACCATTTAGGATGGACATGATCAGTAATGAATCTGAACCTCTGTCCTGTTAATTACTATTTCAAGGATATTATTGCCCGCTTGATGGCAAGGGCTTCCAACTCTAAAGTGGCATAATTCTGTTCCCGATCCAAAAACATGCAGCTTATATAGAGAATGGGATGTTCCACATCATCATGTAGCTGAGATGAAATGGCTCGTAATTCAAAACGGGAAGTGCCAGTTTGCAAAATAAAGGGTTGATTGACATCTGCCACTTTCAAAACAGGTTCACTACATAATATATGTTTCAACTTATGGAAAGAATTTTGATCTTCTAGTTGCCACTGTAATTTATG
Source organism: Ambystoma mexicanum (assembly GCF_040938575.1). Lineage (NCBI taxonomy): Eukaryota > Metazoa > Chordata > Amphibia > Caudata > Ambystomatidae > Ambystoma > Ambystoma mexicanum. The sequence goes on along the minus strand of NC_090932.1, from coordinate 1,690,617,166 downwards.
GGGGGCTAGGTTCTTAGTAAGAGGCCCAGAGATGGAGGAAACATTTGGAATAATCCTTCTTTAGGAGCCAAAAAGACCCAAAATGTCTTGCAACTCTTTCTTTGTTTTAGGAGTGGATGTTTTCATTACAGCCTCAACCTTATCCAGCTGTGGTTTCACCAATCTATTCCTTGCAAAGAAGCCTAAGTATTTTACCACTGATCTATTGAAGCAGCATTACTTTGGGTTAGCCATTAGTCCAGCTTTTCACAAGGCTCATGTGTTGAGGCCAGGTTTTGTTGTATATAATGATGTCATCAATATAAGCCCCACAGGAAGATGACAAAGTTCTTAGAACCTGATCCATCAATCTCTGGAAAGTGACAGGGGCCCCATGTAATCCAAAAGGCAATACTTTAAATATAAATTTAAATAAGCCAAGAGGAGTGGAATAAGTAGTTTGTGGTTTGTTTGGATTAACAGGTTCTTGCTAGTAGTCTTTATTTAACTCAGTAGTGGGCATATACTTGGCATCACCTAAAGTATCAATCAGTTCATCTATTCTGGGCATAGGTAGCTGTCAAATTGAGACACATTGTTCACCTCTCTGAAATCTATACAGAATCTCCAGCAATTATCTGGCTTGACAACTAAGACAATCAGGGAGGACCACAACTTTGTGATGGCTCAATAATATCAGCCTTCAACAAAGCTTCTACATCTTCCTAAATAACTTGTTTTCTACTTTCAGGGATGCAGTCAGGCTTTTGAGGTACTACCTGTCCTGGAGGAGTAAGTATATAATGGTATTCTCCTTTCATTCTCCCTGGTTCAGGTTTATACACATCACAAAATTGTTGTAACAAATCCAATACATCCTGTTAGTGATTTTGGAGTAGCTCAGGAGATATTAACTGGTAATACTGGTTTTACTTTGGCAGAAGACTGATTGGCATGATGGAGGTAGCTTTACCCATAGGTTCTTTCCTCTCTTTCAATAAATTGATATGATATATATGGGTTTTAATGTTTCAATCAGGCTGTACAATTTTGTAATTATAAGGTCCCATCTGTTCAATTAACTCATAAGGTCCATACCATCTAGATAGCATCTTATTATCAGAGGAGCGAAGAAGAACCAAAACCCTTTGCCCTATGGAAAAATATCTCATCATTGCTTTCCTGTCATGACATTCTTTCTGCTGTTCCTGAGCTTTTACCATATTTAAATGCAATATTTTGCTTACTGTTGCCGGTTGTCCATTCCGTTTTTTAGCAGTTTGTGATAAAGGAAAAATCTCTCTCTCTCTTCTCAGGTTTCTCGTAACATGTCTAGCACATCTCGAGGATTCTCTTCCATACAACAGTTCAAAGGGAGACACTCCAGTAGATGATTGGGGAGTAATCCTAATGGCAAACAAGGCCCAAGGTTTCATAACATCCCAGTTCTTCCCATCTGTTTGAACTGATTTTTTAAAGACATGCTTTAAAGAGTGGTTGAACCTTTCAACTAATCTGTCAGTCTGGGGATGATACATTTCAGGCCTTAGTGTCAAACTGCAATATTAAATTATGCCTCCTATTTTAACGATTGTACGTATATTGGCCTACACCAAGTTGCTTAAAATTGTACGCGAATAACTCTCTACGGCAAGGTCTTGACTTTAGAAATTGATGTAAGCCGTCATCTTGAATCAAGCCTCCATTTTAGGTTAGAACTGCCATTTTGGGGTTTTGTACAAAGTCACCATGTAATCTAAAATGGCCGTCTCGTGTGCTCTTGTTCTTGCCTTAACCTCTTCAACCTCTGTAGGAGAGTTAATGTCCAACCTGCCTTCAGGCTACATGTTAGGGTCATGTAGACCTTGTCCTTTGTTGACCTCGGGAGCAGGGGATTACTTGAATTAGCAATGTTAAACTACAAGTATACAAGAACAGTAATGCTATCCGAATATAATATGCAAAACATTTGTTTGGTCTGTATTAAAACAGTATGTAAAGAGTGTAACGTCAAATTAAAGAATAATGGAGTGTGTTAGTAAATATATTCAAAAGTAAACCGCATGCACAAGATATGTAAATTAGGAGAGTGAACCTGGCGCGACCCTAGCCCTATGTATTATTAACTTGTAAGAGGCTGGACATCATTATAACAAATTGTATAAATACTCTGATGTCCAGCTAGGAAATTCTGCTCACTGCTCACATTGAAACCTGCTGGTGGTCTCTGTGATGTGTTGACGGCCAAATAGCTATTTGTGTACTTTGTTGAATACTGTTCAGTTTTTGTAATAAAGATTCTGGGAATCTTTACAAGCCCGTGTTGGTGTATTTTCCTTTGCTTGGTGTACCAGCCGTAACCTTGTATTTTTTCTGATTCCACAGATGGCGCCCGAATAGGGACCCTCAAGATTGACTTCTTCTCATTGAAGGTTGACTCGGCTATCGGACCGGGATCGGACGGTGCCAACAGAAATGGCCACTCTAGACGAGAAGCGAATTCCTCGACAAAACTGCACGATCCGATCCCTGAACGGTGAGCTGTAGCCCGAGACGACGTCTTGACGAGGGTCCATATATTTGAGATGGGTAAATTTGCCGAAAATCACCAGACACGTGGGTCCTTAGCATTGTCCTTAGTAACCCGATCGGGCCTCCCAGTCCTTTGGTCAGGTGAATCGTGTCCCAATTCTTAATCTAACCCTGACAATGTGAATTTGGAGCATTGTACTCGTGAGCACAATTATTTAACCAGGTAACACCAGAACTTTGATATGCCTGGGAAATTGTCTGCCTGCTTTAGGGCATTATTCCGCAGCGACAGACAATCTTTTGAAGATAGCCGTCCCGCACCACAGGAGGGGTCGCCGGCATGTACTATGTACTGTAAGAAAGGCTTTGGTAGTATAGCATTTAATGACATTTGGAACAGACAGACCAGACATAATTCTAATCTTCGGTGGCCAACCAATGGTAGTTTTGAAAACCTTTGTATAGAATATTTAGAGTCTGTATTAGTAAAGAAAAAGGCTAGACCTGCAGCATTTGACGCATTGCACAGTTGGAAAACAGAAGCTTTGCAGCAACAAAAGAGTAAAGAGAAACATATGCGTAGACATATGACAAGTGTCGAACAGGAACGGTTAGATGATCAAAATAAACACTTGGAGTCAGTTAGGAACACGGACAGGGCGTTTCAATTAGGCATTCAGAAAATCTATCCTTCAAAAGATTTTCATACGTCAGATGAATTGATTAATAAACTTTTGTATGAACGAAGGCCCGATGCCTCCGCGCCACTTTGCCCTTTCCCGTTGTTGTTCCCGCTCCTATAGTTCCTCCGGTCCTCCCTGCTGTTCCTCCTGTTGTTCTTCCAGCCGTCGCTCCTTTGTCTGCCCCCTTGCCTTCACCTGTTGCTATTCAGAATGTGCCTACTCTTCCTCTTCCAAGTGATTCTGCATCACTTGTAGTAGACCAGGGAGCGAGACCAAGGGTTGTGACTCGTAATACTCTGTCCCCAGATAAAAAGAGTGAATTGATTGCTTGGGCTAAACATTGTATGGAGAAGGGTGAACATGCCGATGTTTTTTCCACACTCGAAAATTTAAAAGGTATTCCTGAGAAAAATGTTTTTATTGAAGGATTAGGGACTCATTTGAGTATAATGTGGAATAGACCAAATGATGTAGATTTTCCCACAAGGGTTACGGGATTTGAATGCCTTAGAGTTGTCCAGAGATACTGCGGAGAAGGTATATGAGCATGTTGAGAGGATTTTTTAGTATAGGAAGGAGTTGGAAGAGTTACAGAATGAGGAAGCAGATGGTGGTAGTTTAGGTATTATGTACTTACAGAAACGGTTTTCTCCTCGCCGAGAATTAAAAGGAGAGGAAGCGCAAATTTGTATAAAGGATGCGATAAGATGGATTTCGGATATGTCGATAACTCCAGATAAAGTATATGACACATATAGTCAGTATACGTTAGAAATGCAAAAGAAAGTTATACAGGTGATGGTAGAGCACCTGCAGAATGAGTGTGTAAGAAGAAAGATTTGTTTTCCCGCAGAATTGTTGAGTGTTTATAAGAGAGCCTTTTCGATTGATACTTCTTCGACTGCCTTAGTGCTTGATTTGGCTCTGTTGCTTAGTAAGCGTTCGGAGCTGCCTACTTCTCAGTTGCCTATGAGAGAGGTCCCTCCGACATTTGTCCCAAAGGTTGAGGTTGCGGCCGATGCTGCACAGGGTATACTCGCTGTGAACATTCCCGCACATTATGTATCACAGTTTGTTCACGTCCCGTTTTCAAGACAGGAAGTGAACACCATAAAGCAATCTATTCCTGATATAAGAAAGAATACGACCGGATTCTATAAAGAAATAGAGTCAGTCTTACAGTCATCGGTATTCACCTTAAGTGATATTGACCTATTATTTCCCGTACTCCTGCCAGTTGATTTGTGGAAACAGATTAGGACTATAGATGACATACCTGGGTTGGGAGATACATGGGATAACATGGTTAGGCTATATAGAGAAAGACCAGCTGTTGAACGACCACCTCAAGTGATTTTAACCTTGCCTGATACAATTATTGTAAAATTGAAAACTATGATTCCAGAAAAAAGGATCATTTGGGACAAGCTTACGGCCTGTGTCCAAGGAAAGTCTGAGGGTGCTACCGATTTCTTCAATCGGTTCGAGCAGGTATTCTCAGATTTCACTGGACAAGACTTAGGCACAGAGTCAGGGAAAAGGCTGTTTGTCGACAAATTTGTACGTGGATTGCTGCCTGACATCCAGTTACAGATTATGTCTTCTGAAAGCGCTTGGCAGGCGAAGTCTCAATCAGAAGTATTACATATGGCTCAGTACTATGAAAATCGTGTAAACACTGAAAAGGAAAAACTTGAGAAAAAAAGGGTGACCTGAAAACTAAAGTTTTATTACAGCAGATTGTTAGAAACCCTAGAGGGGGTAATCAATTTAGAGGTCAGTACATTCCACAGGGAAGTGTGCCCTTGGCTCCGGTAACCATTAACCAGTGTGCCTATTGCCGGCAGGAAGGCCACTGGCGCGCACAATGTCCGACCTTGCAGCAAAGGTCATTTGGGAACATGGGTAGATGATCCAGAGGACACCCGGGTGCAGGGGGCCCTGGTAGAGGTCAGTTTGCACCAGAATTACAGCAACCTCCTTCACAAGATAAGCAAGTTTCGAATGTGGATAATAGAAACATTTTTGATCACCCTTCTGCCGCCTACCTCTCTGAAGAGCTTCCGTTTGATAATATTCTGTTTCGCTAGGATTGCCCGAAGCAGGATTTGGAACCTACGCCTATTCCCGTTCATCAGAAAGTCCCCTACGTTGAGATGGCGGTGGGAAATAGGAAGCATCTATTTTTAGTAGATACGGGAGCACAGAAATGTTCCATTGAAGATTCACGGGTTCCAAATATTCCCCTGTCAGGGCAGTCCAACGTTTCCACAGGGTTTTCAGGCACACCTGTAGTTTGTCTGGTCTCTTTGCCGGTACCGATAACACTGGGTCCCTTCACAGAACGGTGTCCATTTCTACTTACCAGAAACTTTGGGCAGAACTTGCTGGGGCTAAATTTGTTGAAGGCATTGCATGCAGTAATACATTGTTCTCCGGACGGAGTTCGGTTAACAATTTCACCTCAGCAATCACTCGCCTCTCAGTTTTTGACTCGACCTTTACCGACATAATTTAGTAATGTTCCAGAATGCTTATGGGCAATTGATGATAATGATGTGGGCATTCTTCAAATTGAACCTGTTAAAATTATTTTGAAACATGGAGTAAAATTGCCTCGTATCCCGCAATATAAGATCTCAGTTGAAGGCGATCAGGCTTTGAAATGTATAGCTTCTGATTGTGTACATCGTGGAGTAATTGAGGAGATTACGGGTACCATATGTAACAGCCCCATTTTGCCAGTATACAAAAAAGGTGATAATGCAATTCCCTTTCGTTTTATAATTGATTTACGTGCTATTAACAAAATTGTGGCTCCTCAATTTCCTATTGTACCTGATGTTACAATGATACTAACCATGATTCCGGCTTCTGCCACTCATTTTAGCGTTGTTGATCTTAAAAACGCGCTTTTCAGTATTCCCATACATAAGGATAGCAGGTATTTGTTCGTGTTTACCCTAGGTGGACGCTCGTTTACATTTACTCGTGCACCACAAGGGTACACTGAGAGTCCAAGTATTTATAGTAGGGCATTGAAAGAGCAGCTCGATACTCTCGAGTTGCCTACTACTTGCACATTACTACAGTATGTAGATGACCTCCTCTTGGCTGCTGATTCTGAGAGCGCCTGTAAAGAAGGCACCGTGTTGTTGCTTTGTCATCTAGCAAAACATGGCCACAAAGCTTCACTTAAAAAATTCCAATATTGTTGTCAGGAGGTCGCCTATTTAGGCTACCTCCTGTCAAAGGAGGGAAGATGGTTGACACCTGAACGAATAAAGACTATTTCTGGCATGTCTGTCCCAAATACACAAAAGGAAGTTAGAGCCCTGATAGGTATGGCTTCTTATTGTAGATTGTGGATCCCTAACTTTTCATTAAAGATTAAACCAATGCTGGCTTTGACAAAGAAGGGCATTTCTTTGCCATTGCCATGGACTTTGGAACACCAGATAGCATTTGATTTGCTCAAATCCGCGCTGTGTTCAGCGCCGGTTTTAGGAACTCCGAATTATGACAAGGCCTTTGTATTGTTTGTGCATGAACGTGATGGATGTGCTTTGGCTGTATTAACGCCGGAGCATGGAGGGAAGAATAGGCCGTGCGGATACTATTCCTCCGCCCTTGATCCTGTAGCATGCGCTTTGCCAAGATGTTTGCGCGCTGTTGCTGATGCTGCTGCGTCTGTAAAACAGAGTGAGGGAATGGTCCTGGGTCATGCGTTAACCCTAATGGTACCTCACTCTGTAGATATTTTATTGAATACAACTCAAACGCAACACCTCACTTCTGCACGATTGACAAGATATGAACTAATCTTGTTTGCCCCCCACATTCAAATTCAGAGGTGTTGTGTATTAAATCCGGATGAACTTTTACCTGTCTCGCAAGATACTGTTGATGGTGACGATACGTCACATGATTGCCTTTATATGACAGAACAGGAGACTAAAGGCAGAATTGATCTGAAAGACACGCCTTTGAATAGCCCACAAGGAGAGCTATTTTGTGATGGTTCTTGTTTTAAACTTCCAGACGGTACATCCACGGCTGCTTATGCTGTTACTACTTTAAGCATGGTTGTGGAAACTAAAAGAATTATGCATAACTCTGCGGAGGCCGCAGAAATTATAGTGTTAACTCGAGCTTGTGAACTTTCTGAAGGGCTTACAGTGAATATATATACCGATAGTCAATATGCCTTTGGGGTGGCCCACAATTTCGGTAGACTTTGGAAAGAACGAGGTTTCTTGACCTCGCACGGAACGAAAATCCAGCACGGCACTTTAATAGTGCGATTACTTTCAGCACTCGCACTCCCTGTTCAGTTAGCTATCATAAAATGTTCAGCACATCAAAAGGTTACAGAAGATGTAGGAAAAGGGAATGCTTTTGCCGATCAGATAGCTAAACAAACTGCCACTGATTTCAGTTCAGAAATGTATGCTGTAAAAGAAATTGTAAACGTTTGCACTTTGGGTGAAAGTATCGATGCTGTAAAAGATATTCAAGCAGATGCTACCATAGAGGAAACTAAGAGATGGATCGAGGGTGCAGGGAGATTAGATGACGATGGGTGTTGGGTAGACAATATTGAAGGGAAATGGTTACTCCCCGATTCCTACATTACAATGATGGTTATTATGGCTCATGGTCCGACACATGTTTGTGCGCGAAAATTGACTAAAATGCTACACAGTGTATGGGCCAATGATAAGATTTTCAAAACTGTGGAGCGTTTTGTCCAAAGCTGCATGGTCTGCTTGCAGCACAATGTTGGAAAAGGTACCTCGACTCCTAGAGGAAGTTTCGCTCCACCTTCTGTTCCGTTTGAGGTTATTCATTTTGATTTTATTGAAATGGAACGTTGTAACAATCTTAAATATGTGTTAGTTGTCATTTGTGCCTTTAGTAAGTGGGTTGAGGCCTTCCCGGTTAGAGATGCAACGGCCATAACCACGGCAAAAACTCTGTTGAAAGAGTTTTTTGCTAGGTTCGGGCTGCCGAGAGTCATCTGGTCAGATAATGGGCCACACTTTATTGCTACTGTAATCCTACAAATTTGCAAAGGATTACAGATTGACAAATGGTTCCATTCAGCTAGACATGCCCAAAGTGCCGGATTAGTGGAAAGGCACAACGTCATTATAAAGAACAAACTCGCTAAAACGTGTGCTGGCACCAAGCTAAAATGGCCGGACGCCTTATCGATTGTGTTGCTATCGATGAGAACAACCCCTCAAACTAAGACTGGGCTCTCTCCCTTTGAGGTGGTAATGGGGAGACCTGCTAATATTTGGGGTATGCCAAAAAGTCGCTCATTGCGTGACATAGAAAATGTGCTTCTTTCAGATAACTGTAACCAGTTGACTAAAAATCTGTTTTCAATTTATCACCAGGTGCGAGAGGCATTACCTGTGTGCTACGAGGGTCCTGGTCACAGTCTACGACCGGGGGATGGATCCTCACAAAGGTTTTTGAGAGGTCGTTTTGCCTTGCACCTCAGTGGAGGGGTCCCTACCAAGTCCTGATAGTCACCCAGACTGCTGTGTGGGTAGCGGGTCGTAAAAACTGGATTCATCCGATGCACACCAAACGGATCCCACAGCCCGTGCCATACGATACAGAAGACACAGAATCCCTTCCCACTGTTGTAACTAGTGTACCTGAAACAGCAACAACCAATAAGGGAGAATCGGAGACCGCTTCAGAATCCGCAAGGCCGGACAAAACGGCCATCTTGTCTCCGTACTCCCCAATAGTGGAACTTCCGGATCAATCCTTTTCTGATCCCATTTCGCCACTTCCAGGAGGAAGTGACGACACTCTGTCCTCACCAGAAATTGCAAAATATAATTTGCGCCCAAGGAAGTAAACGTACAGCATGGTCTGACTGTGTGATTGAGAAAATCATTTGAGGGCTTGCCTTTTGGCCCGACTTTACGGGAAGATTCTGTTGGCTGGGGTTGTGGGAAAGACATTAAGAAGACGCACGACTGGAGTCACCAGCAAACGAACAATTGGTGTTTTTTCGGTTGGAGACGACAATGCCTGCACCCGCTACCGCTCGTACCGACTTTTTAGATAAACATTTGACTAGCAGAGACACTGATCAAGCATGTAAGGAGACCCCCAAAGTGTATTGTTGCCTTTTTGTGATAATTACTGGATTTTTAGTAACTGTTGGGTTTGGGTTATGGTATCTGGAGGAAGCATATCCGTTAGATACATTTTCAATAGGTAAAAAGTCCTCTGTTATTCCCACTCCTTCCGTGCAATTGCATACTTTGTCGCCTAGAGATTCTTTACATAGACGGAACTATCAGAATAACACTCTTTTGTTAATAATGAATACCACTCATGCAATTTTTAATAAGACCAACTGCTGGATCTGCTCACATCTACCGCAACATGGGAATAAGGGGCTAGGTTGGTATATTTATCCCTTACCTTTGACAACTGCCTGTTACGCTTCTCTTAGAGCACTATTTTTTGGCCGATGGAATGACAGCATCTCAGGGAACTTTGATGGTACAAATTTAAATAGTTTTGAAAATAATGTTTTGATGCCCCTGGGATGCTCGCTTTTTGCAAATAGAAGTAAGCCAAACATTGCTTCTGTTAGGCCCTCTGATAGATTGTCTCGTCCCTTTCAGTCTTTAATCTCTTTCAAAATGGCTCCTATAGGCAATAAGGATGCCACGCCTCCATCGTATTCTGTTAATCATAGCCCCGATTCAGTATGCTTCTGCATACAGACGAATGGAACACGGTCAATGGGTAATTTTAGAAAGTGCGCCAACATTGCGAATTTGACTAGTGAAAACAGACCTCTGTACGTAGGCGAACCTGTCTATTTTGTTTGCAGTAATGTGGCATTTCCATGGTTGCCCGGGGATTGGCAAGGAACCTGTTATTTAGGGATTCTATTACCTGGGGTATTTATTGCCAGTACTTTAGAAATTCCGAAGACTCGTCCACGACGAGGTGTGAAAGGGGATACTCCAGCGCAAACTCTACGAGATATTATGAAATCCTTTGTGCCATTTTTTGGGCAAATTACAAATTCAGAAGATATCAGGGGTCTAGCGAGAGTATTGGAGAGAACCATCAACCGGACCACTGACATACTCTATAATATGACGTTAGAGCAGAGAGCGATAAGATTAGTGGCTCTTCAGAACCGGATGGCATTAGATGTCATTCTGGCCGAGCGTGGAGGAGTATGTAAATTAGTGGGGTCCGCCTGCTGCGTTTACGCACCAGACTCCTCTCTGACGATCTTTAGGGCTATCCAAAATCTACATGTTCTTAGTTCAGAAGTACATGTTCCTGAGGGAAATGGGAACTTAGTACATGGTTTTGGGACCTCCTATGGTCATGGGGATGGAAGTTGTTCTCGGCCCTGCTGATTATCTTGAGATGTTTTCTGTTTCTTTGCTGTTGTATACAGTGTCTCCCTGGTATATGCTCAGTATTAGGGAGATGTTGCGCGCAAGCAACAAGTGTAGTAGGGCATAAAATATACGCCCCAGAGAAGGTTTCCAAAGAGTATGTGTTAAAAGAAACTCTGGTGTCAGACCTAATGGCAATAGATATGTCAGACAATGATTCAGGGTGTATGGATGATGACGTATGGAGTTACTTGCAAGGAGATCAAAAGTAGTGTTAGGACTTGGCATAGGCCAAAAGGAGGGTTTGTCAAACTGGAATATTAAATTATGCCTCCTATTGTAACGATTGTACGTGTATTGGCCTACGCCAAGTTCCTTAAAATTGTACGCGAATAACTCTCTACGGCAAGGTCTTGACCTTAGAAATTGATGTAAGCCAGCATCTTGAATCAAGCCTCCATTTTAGGTTAGAACCGCCATTTTGGGGTGTTGTACAAAGTCACCCTGTAATCTAAAATGGCCATCTCGTGTGCTCTTGTTCTTGCCTTAACCTCTTCAACCTCTGTAGGAGAGTTAATGTCCAACCTGCATTCAGGCTACATGTTAGGGTCAAGTAGACCTTGTCCTTTGTTGACCTCGGGAGCAGGGGATTACTTGAATTAGCAATGTTAAACTACAAGTATACAAGAACAGTAATGCTATCCGAATATAATATGCGAAACATTTGTTTGGTCTGTATTAAAACAGTATGTAAAGAGTGTAACTTCAAATTAAAGAATAATGGAGTGTATTAGTAAATATATTCAAAAGTAAACCGCATGCAGGAGATATGTAAATTAGGAAAGTGAACCTGGCGCGACCCTAGCCCAATGTATTATTAACTTGTAAGAGGCTGGACATCATTATAACAAATTGTATAAATACTCTGATGTCCAGCTAGGAAATTCTGCTCACTGCTCACATTGAACCCTGCTGGTGGTCTCTGTGATGTATTGACGGCCAAATAGCTATTTGTGTACTTTGTTGAATGCTGTTCAGTTTTGTAATAAAGATTCTGGGAATCTTTACAAGCCCGTGTCAGTGTATTTTCCTTTGCTTAGTGTAACAGCTGTAATACTGTATTTTTTCTGATTCCACATTAGGCTTTTAATCTGCAGAATGTCTTTCTTGTCTTACAATATATCTTCATGCTCCCCCCTGTGACCCTACCCCCTCTGCCTCATGTCAAGAGACTCAACCTGATGGTGTCTTCCTGGTTCCTCCTGCTTCCCGCCCCTCAGATTCCCTCCCTCCCCCACAGCACAGCATACTGTAGCCTATTGCGCCGCCTTCCTGACATTTAAATCCTACAGTATGCCTTCCTGGCACCTCCTGATCCCCACCCCTCACTCCATCCCCTGCAGACACAGCCTGCTGCAGCCTCCTGTGCCTCCCTTCCCAAAGTCAAAACATGCAATATGTCGTCCTTGCTCCTCCTGCTTTCTACCCCTCACCCCATCCCTTTCTCATGTCAGACTACCATAGTCGGCAAGCGGCAGATTGCCTACTTGGTATACGTGGCGGATGGCCTTCCTTTCATAGGTGGATCACTCTCCAGCATCAAAGGTGGACTGCCTCAATCTCTGTGCGGTAGACTGCCATCCTCATCTCGGGGCAGATTGCCTTTCCTGCGGCAGATTGCCAACCAGGGCGTGTGGTGGCCACCGTGCTGCGGATTAGGGATGCCTGCTTCTTGGACCATGGCGGATTGCCGGTGTGGTTTCTCTTCACACAGGGGAAACTTTTCCCTTTTCGCCTGTTGCCGTACCCTCTATGACAGCGGACCCACGGTCCTGTTCGCCCTTCTCACTCAGTTTTCATACCACCTGGCAATAATGGAGACGCATAGAGCGCAACCTCTTTCTTTATTCCACTATACAGTTCTGCCTTCCGAGGCCCTTGAAGTCCCTCCTCTTCCTCCCTCTATCTCTCGTTTCCTCAGCGCTTCCTTCCTTTCCTTAACTTCAATGCCAAAAAGGTGGTCCCCTGCTATTGTTTCCGCAACACCGCCATGCCCACAGTCAAAGCATGGTGTAGGTCTTTCTGGCTCCTCCTGATCCCTACCCCTCAACCCCGCCCACCTCCCCCACCAGACACAATCTTCTGCAGCCTCCTGTGACACCCTCCCCACAGTCAAAGTCTGCAGTATGTCTTCCTGTCTTTAAGATCGTGGATGAATGGATCCTACCTTTTTCAGGCCTACAACTCATTTGCATGAACAGAGAGGCGGAGGCAGGAGATTTCTCAACACATCTTTATTATTCTATCACTCAACAGGGACTGACAATCCTCTCTTTTCCCTGCCCCTCCCCTTCCCACTGCCCCGTGTCCCTTCCCACATGACCTAGGTGAATGACGACACCACCCCCCCACCCCCGATACTAAATAAAGAGTTCTGGGCTTTCAGGGGGAGAACCTGGTGGATGATGTTCAACAAAAGGTATGATCCCGAGCATTTGCCTGAAGTGCAAGGAGTTTCTCTTTCGGGTACCTTCAGCGGTGACAAGGGAGCCTTTTGTCCCTACTACAGTGAGCAGCTGTTTGTTGAATGCAGTCATGTTCTTTCTGCTTTGGGTTTGTTTCACAATGACCACGTCCCCTTGCTCCAACTCATTTTCCTCAGCCCTCCTTTTCTTATCAGCGGTTCTCTTCATGTCAGCTTTCCTTGAGGTATCTTGCTGTCTCATTTCGGTATCACCTTTGTAACTGTCCTCTTCCGTGATGATGTGGGGAAGTCTGGTTCTTATGTTTCTTCCAATCATCACCTCTGGTAAGACACATGGTGTCTTACCGGTGGTGCTATGTGGGGTGTTTCGGTAGTCTCGCATTAGCTGGCACAGTAATTTCTCCACAGGTTCTCCCGAGAGTCGAGCTATTTGGGTAGTGCGCTTGATGTTGCAAATTAACCTCTCCATGGTGCTGTTTGCTTGGGGCCATAAAGGTGTTATTCTGCGATTGCGAAAGCCCATGTATTCCGCAAAGGTTTTGAAGTCCTGCCCCGTGTTTTTACAACCTTGGGGATGTCGTAGGTGGCGAACATTCTGTCCAATGCAGGAATGGTGTGATATGCTCTGCATTGTATCTATATATACACCATGTATGCCTGTAACAAGTAAGACTGCTTTCAGCGCCACGATTCCCTCGGGCCGATGTGCGCTATACAAATCCAAATAAAAATAAATAAATAAAAATGCCGCCATGGATGGTACAATTTGCAAGTCCGGGAATTTCCAGTACTCGTCAGCCACCACTAGGATGTGTTCACCTCCTTCGAGTGGGCCACAGTAGTGAACAGCAATTTCTTCCCATGCTCCTTCGGGCAGTTCCGTCATGCTGAGAGGTTCAGGTCTGGTCTGAGGGTTTATAACTGCACAGGTGGGGCACTTCTTGAGCTGTTCCTCCACATGTGCATCAAGTTGAGGGAACCATCATTTTTTTCTTAGCATCCTTTTGATGGATACTATTCCTCTATGTCCTTCATGCTCCAACTCTAGGACCTTTTGCCTTGGGCTGCAAGGGATTACCAATTTGGTGCCTTTTAATAGCAGTCCTTCTGTCATGATGCCTACCCCCGGGCATCCGGATCAAGCCCATCAGCCCCGGGAGCAGGCATCCAGACATTTACAAAAACCCCAGCAGCCCCCGCTAGGGGCTGTCTGGGTTCAGTCCTGGCGCCGTAGGCACCAGGCTCATAATAAAAATCAGTCCTGGCGCCATATGCACCAGGCTAATAGACATTACTTACCTCATGCAGATCATGCTGCAAATAAATCCAAGCCAACGTGAGGCCTGGATGGGACTATTTTACTACAGGGACTATTTTTTACTCGGTTGTGGTCCTGGGGAACTTCTTTCCTGGGACTACTTTGGAGGCTATTTAAACCACGCCCGAACAGCAGCACATGCTTCGTGATATTCTGCATCCAGCAGCGTAACTCTCACCGTGCCTGCAGCCAGCATCCAGTCTTCTGCCACGCCCACGTGCCTGCAGCCAGCATCTAGTCTTCTGCCACGCCCGCCTCGAATCCGGAGCTCCTAGAATAAAGAGGAAGAAAGGGACAAGGTTAGAAAAAAAACGTATTTCAAATTCCTCACCTGATTCCGGATCCATTTCATCTCCCGACCTGGAAAGTACATCAGTCCTGCACGCGTCGCTTCGCCAGCTCCAGCACAGCGCCATACTCTCCAGTTCTCACAGCATCTTTCGATTCGGCACTGTCTCCATCATTTATTCACCGTACTCCAGCACCTAGGGGCACAAGAATAACAAGGTGAGCCAAGGGAATCAACAAATACCTCTTACCACCATAGACTTACCTGATTTACCACCGGCGGTATTATTCTCCATATCTTCATATGCCGCATCTGTAAAGAGGGAGAAAAACAACACGTTAACGCATGCAATAGTTACCGGACAGCGTTGGGTAACACAGACTCTTACCTGAACGCCAGCAGAAGCAACGAGACCTTCTTCTCACAAACTCAGTTGCAATTTAAGGAAGGAAGGGGACAAGAGTGAACATCGGGCACATTGAACTCTTTCAACTTGATACTTACCAATCCCGCCTGGGACTTTAGAGTCAATGCTTACCGGAACTCTCCCAACGCCTTCAAACCAGTGAAGTAACTGGCATCTACGCGCCCCTGTAAGACACGCAGGATGGAGAGCTCATCTTTTACAAACATAAGGTGAGATTACTAAGGGGATATTGGAGGTGATTAGTGGGGGAGAGCGAGAACAGTTGGGAGGCCATCACTAAAACCCACAGGTGGCTAATCCCTGTCTCCACTTGCAGGAAAATACTTCTTCGGGTCCAGCAGACAAGACTAGGCGGGCCAGTCCAGACAGTCATCTCTGCACTACGCATCACGTTGACGGAGACCGCAGCTGTCCGGGTCCTATCGACACCCCTGTGGGGTCCAGGTGAGCGGAGCAGAACACAAAGCCTTTCTAAAAATACCCACCCGGGTGTTATGGAAACCTCGGAAACCGACCAACTGGCCCAATTATTGGGGGAACTTAGGGCGGAAGTACATGCCGCTCACCAAGAGACTAATGCCCTCAGGAGAGAACTGATTGTCTCAAAGGAGCGCACTGATGATCTGGCTAGGCAACTACTGCAAAACCAAGCTGGGCAAACGCCCCTACCTGTATATGGGGGAAAACCAATCCCCGTTTCATCAAGCAATCCTGTGCAAGTGGTTTTACCAGGAAATATTCTGTTAGCTCCACCCGAACGCTTTGCTGGGGACCCCAAAAGGTTCGCCGTGTTTATGAACCAATGCCGCTTGCACTTTTTATGCAGACTGGGAGCCTTTCCATATGACCAAGCCAAAGTAGCCTTTGTATTGTCATATCTTAGTGGCAGCGCAGAGGATTGGTATATTCTGTTAGTCAACCAGGATGATCCTCTTCTCCGGGATTTTCAGAGTTTTCAAAGGAGCATGGAAAAACTATTCGGCAGACACTCACAGGGTCAAGCCCTGGACAACAAACTTTTATCCTTACTACAGGGTAACCAGGATCTGCTAACCTATATTGCAACCTTTAATAGGTTGGTGGTGGAAACCGGGTGGCCGGAGGAAAAACGAATTACATTGTTTCATCATGGACTTCGGGGAGAACTCAAAGACGTCTTGGCTCAAGTTGTGAACCCACCTCAGGATTGCACAGAATTTATAGACTTAGTGGTCCAGCTAGACCACTGACTTCAGAACCGAAAGACTGATCGAGCTAAGTTCGAGAATCGGGTATTGGTTAAACCCAACGTTGCCCCAAAGGAACAGATGCATCTGAACCTATGCAGATTGGGAGGGTTAAAGGACCCTTAACTCAAAAGGAAAGAGAAAGAAGACGACAGATGCAGTTGTGTCTGTACTGTGGAACCTCAGGACATTTTCTACGGGATTACCCTACAAAACCACCCAAGAAGTTGGTAGGAGTTGCTGATAAAAGCCACATAGAGCCTGATTCGGGAAACGACCACGCCCGACAAGTGTAGAGGTCCGCTTGCCGAGCTTAAAGAAGGACACTCAGACCTCGAATCTGATCATCCCAATGGTCCTACTTGATCCCAGGCAGCCATCACGTATGCACGCAGTAAGGGCATACATAAATAGCGGGGCCGTAGGAAACTATATGGACCACGAATTGGTGTCAAGGATGAATCTACCTCTCTGCAAAAAGACCACTT
The DNA here is from genome assembly GCF_040938575.1 of Ambystoma mexicanum. Taxonomy (NCBI): domain Eukaryota; kingdom Metazoa; phylum Chordata; class Amphibia; order Caudata; family Ambystomatidae; genus Ambystoma; species Ambystoma mexicanum. Next base: position 1,690,600,339 of record NC_090932.1, on the reverse strand, counting down.
CGGATGTCATCACCACAGTTGATGGAACTGAGATTGCCTCGGGGCCTGTAACTCATTCCACTACAGAGATGACACTCTTTGAGTCAAGATGGGCATCGAGAGACTATTGTGTTTGATCTAATCAAAGCCACACAGTTCCAGATAATACTGGGGATGCCATGGTTGGAAACACACAATCCTTGTATAGAATGGCGAGAGAAGAGAATAACCTTCCCGGATTGAGCACACACCTGTTACCCGGAGAAAACTTTGAACAAAGGCCTGGCTACAGTCGTTAACCCAATCGTTCAGTTACCTCAGGAATACCAAGAATTTCAGGATGTTTTTCAAAAAGAACAGGCCAATACATTATCTCCTCACAGATCATACGATTGTCAAATCAACCTCCTACCCGGTGCACAACCCCCATGCAGTAGAATCTACGCCCTCACGGAACTTGAAAATCTTCACCTACGGCAATACTTGGACCAATACCTTGCTAATGGCTTTATTCATCCTTCCAATTCTCCTGCATCCTCAGCTTTATTCTTCGTGCCAAAAAAGGAAGGTGACCTTAGAACGTGCATAGATTACCGCACATTAAATCAGATTACGGTAAAAAAACGATACCCATTGCCTCTGATCCCCGAATTACTAGACCAAGTAAAGGATGCTTGTATCTACACTAAGTTAGATCTCCGAGGGGCATATCATCTGGTACGTGTCAAGATAGGCGACAAATGGAAGACTGCCTTTCGCACCAAGTACGGATTATTCGAATATCAGGTGATGCCCTTCGGGTTGTGCAATGCACCAGCAGCCTTCCGGTATTTTATGAACGATGTCTTTCGTGAACTCATTGACGTCTGTGTCGTTGTATACATAGATGATATTCTGGTGTACTCCTCCTCAGAATCAGACCATGTTAAGCATGTGCGTGCAGTCCTTGAGAAACTACGCCAGCACAAGTTATATGCAAAATTGGAAAAATGTGTTTTTCATGCTACGGAAGTTGAATTTCTTGGATTTATCCTGACTCCAAAGGGAGACCGAATGGACTCTCGAAAGGTGGACGCAATTCTCAAGTGGCCATCACCCAGTTCAGTCAAAGGGGTACAAAGGATTTGCTCATTTCTACCGCAGATTCATTCCGGACTTCTCCCATGTTGTACACCCCATCACAGCACTTTTTCAAAAAAACAAACGCTTCTTGTGGACCGAAGAGGCTGAAAAGGCCCTCCAAGAGCTGAAAGCGAAATTCACATCAGCACCTGTCTTAAAGCATCCACGCCCTGAGCTTCCATACATAGTAGAAACTGATGCATCCAGTTTAGCCATGGGAGCTGTCCTGTCCCAGAAGGATCCTGAAACTGGTCAACTTCACCCAGTAGTGTTTTAGTCCAGAAAGTTCTCAGCACCTCAGTTAAACTATGCGATTACCGATAAAGAGCTATTAGCTATCAAATCTGCCTGAAAGGCTTGGCGGCACTACCTTCTTGGTGCCAGGCATACCATTACCGTAATCACTGATCACCGGAACCTGCAGTATTTGAAAACAGCCAAAGCCCAATCATCGTGACAACTTCGATGGGCATTGTTCTTTGCCGAATTCGATTTCGTGATCACTTATCGACCAGGCCGCAAAAATGGCAAAGCAGATGCCTTATCCCGAATAGGGATGGGGGAAGCATATGCAAACCCGGAACCGGTGCCAATAATTCCCGAGCAAAGAATTCTTGGCATAACTACTCAACAGACACTAGAAGATATTCATTCAAAAATCCAACAACTCTTCAATCCAGCAACCCTGCAGGACTGAGTAAAGAAAGCCCCGGACTACTCCGTCGTCAATGACCTACCTTACGATCAAGGACGACTATTTCTACAACACAAGGAAATACAAGAACTAGTCATCTCAATTACCATGACACCCTGATGGAAGGGCACCCAGGTATCGCAAAAACTGAAGCGAAAATTAAGAGACAGTTGTGGTGGCCCACTTGGCGAAAAGACGTAAAGTCATTTGTGATGTCTTGTGGCATTTGCGCCCAAAACAAAAGCCAGAAGAAAAAACCTGCTGGCCTTTTACAACCTTTGGATATTCCACCTACACCATGGCATACCTTGTCTTTAGACTTTATTAAAGATCTACCTCCATGTAATGGATTTAACACCATCCTAGTTATTGTGGATCTTTTTTCCAAGATGGCCCACTTTATTCCTTTAAAAGGATCACCTTCCGCTTCAATTTTGGCCAAGGAGTTCCTCGAAAACATTGTTCGAATACACGGATTTCCTTCCGTATTGGTCTCTGACCGAGGCAGTCAATTCATTTCACAATTTTGTAAGAAATGTTGTCAATTGGCGTGAATCGACGTGAGGTTATCAACCAGTCACCATCCCCAGACTGATGGTCAAACAGAGAGGACCAACCAGACCCTTGAACAGTACCTACGTTGCATGCTGCACCAGATGCATCAGACCAAAGCAATTGGAAGGATATTTTATGGATTTCCGAATATGCATACAATAACTCAGTACATTCTGGAACCGGACAAAGCCCCTTCTATATCATATACGGACATCGCCCTCGAACCTCAGAACTCGATTCGCCTCAGCACTTAGAAATGCCTGCAGTTTGTCATTTACACTCTACTATTACACAAGCCTTTAAGGAGGCAACAGAACATTTGAAACAAGCGAAAGAGAAATATAAGAAAAATGCTGATCAACATAGAAGCGATGCTCCACGATATCAGATTGGGGATCAAGTTTGGCTGGCTACAAAACACATACCTCTAAAAGGAACTCAGACTTTTAATCCTAGGTATTTGGGACCTTACACTATTAAGGCCATTATCAACCCGGTGGCCTTCAATTTGGAATTACTTCTAATATGCGGATCCATCCTGTCTTTCATGTTTCACTTCTGAAACCAGTTCAACCCGGGACAAGACTTGCCAAACCACCTGACCCCATCCTAATAGATGGAGAACCTGAATTCGAGGTAAAGAATATCCTGGACTCTAAGTTGGTTAAATCAAGACTTTTTTATTTAATCGACTGGAAAGGTTACGGACCACAGGAAAGGTCATGGGAGCCTAGTGACCACATTCATGCACCTTGGTTGGTGAAGAAATTTCATCGGAAATTCCCAGACAAACCAGGGGCTAGGGAAAGAACAACTTTAGGAGGGGCTTTGGGGGGGGAGTGCTGTCATGATGCCTACCCCCGGGCATCCGGATCAAGCCCATCAGCCCCGGGAGCAGGCATCCAGACATTTACAAAAACCCCAGCAGTCCCAGCTAGGGGCTGTCTGGGTTCAGTCCTGGCACCGTAGGCACCAGGCTCATAATAAAAATCAGTCCTGGCGCCATAGGCGCCAGGCTCATAGACATTACTTACCTCATGCAGACCATGCTGCAAATAAATCCAAGCCAACGTGAGGCCTGGATGGGACTATTTTACTACAGGGACTATTTTTTACTCGGGTGTGGTCCTGGGGAACTTCTTTCCTGGGACTACTTTGGAGGCTATTTAAACCACGCCCGAACAGCAGCACATGCGTCGTGATATTCTGCATCCAGCAGCGTGACTCTCACCGTGCCTGCAGCCAGCATCCAGTCTTCTGCCACGCCCGTCTCGAATCCGGAGCTCCTAGAATAAAGAGGAAGAAAAGGACAAGGTTAGAAAACAAACTTATTTCAAATTCCTCACCTGATTCCGGATCCATTTCATCTCCCGACCTGGAAAGTACATCAGTCCTGCACACGTCGCTTCGCCAGCTCCAGCACGGCGCCATCCTCACCAGTTCTCACAGCATCTTTCGATCCGGCACTGTCTCCATCATTTCTTCGCTGTACTCCAGCACCTAGGGGCACAAGAATAACAAGGTGAGCCAAGGTAATCAACAAATACCTCTTACCACCATAGACTTACCTGATTTACCACCGGCGGTATTATTCTCCATATCTTCATATGCCGCATCTGTAAAGTGGGAGAAAAACAACACGTTAACGCATGAAATAGTTACCGGACAGCGTTGGGTAACACAGACTCTTACCTGAACGCCAGCAGCAGCTACGAGACCTTCTTCTCACAAACTCAGTTGCAACATAAGGAAGGAAGGGGACAAGAGTGAACATCGGGCACATTGAACTCTTTGAACTTGATACTTACCAATCCCGCCTGGGACTTCAGAGTCAATGCTTACCGGAACTCTCCCAACGCCTTCAAACCAGTGAAGTAACTGGTATCTACGCGCCCCTAGAAGACACGCAGGATGGAGAGCTCATATTTTACAAACATAAGGTGAGGTTACTAAGGGGATTTCGGAGGTGATTAGTGGGGGAGAGCGAGAACAGTTGGGAGGCCATCACTAAAACCTGCAGGTGGCTAATCCCTGTCTCCACTTGCAGGGAAATACTTCTTCGGGTCCAGCAGACAAGACTAGGCGGGCCAGTCCAAACAGTCATCTCTGCACTACGCATCACGTTGACGGAGACCGCAGCTGTCTGGGTCCGCTCGACACCCCTGTGGGGTCCAGGTGAGCGTAACAGAACACAAAGCCTTTCTAAAAATACCCACCCGGGTGTTATGGAAACCTCGGAAACCGACCAACTGGCCCAATTATTGGGGGAATTTAGGGCGGAAGTACATGCTGCTCACCAAGAGACTAATGCCCTCAGGAGAGAACTGATTGTCTCAAAGGAGCGCACTGATGATCTGGCTAGGCAACTACTGCAAAACCAAGCTGGGCAAACGCCCCTACCTGGATATGGGGGAAAACCAACCCCCGTTCAATCAAGCAATCCTGTGCAACTGGTTTTACCAGGAAATATTCCGTTAGCTCCACCCGAACGCTTTGCTGGGGACCCCAAAAGGTTCGCCGTGTTTATGAACCAATGCCGCTTCCAATTTTTATGCAGACCGGGAGCCTTTCCAAATGACCAAGCCAAAGTAGCCTTTGTATTGTCATTTCTTAGTGGCAGTGCAGCGGATTGGTCCATTCCGTTAGTCAACCAGGATGATCCTCTTCTCCGGGATTTTCAGGGTTTTCAAAGGAGCATGGAAAAACTATTCGCCAGACACTCACAGGGTCAAGCCCTGGACAACAAACTTTTATCCTTACGACAGGGTAACCAGGATCTGCTAACCTATATTGCAACCTTCAATAGGTTGGTGGTGGAAACCGGGTGGCCGGAGGAAAAACGAATTGCATTGTTTCATCGTGGACTTCGGGGAGAACTCAAAGACGTCTTGGCTCAAGTTGTGAACCCACCTCAGGATTGCACAGAATTTATAGACTTAGTGGTCCAGCTAGACCACTGACTTCAGAACCAAAAGACTGATCGAGCTAAGTTCGAGAATCGGGTATTGGTTAAACCCAACGTTGCCCCCAAAGGAACAGATGCATCTGAACCTATCCAGATCGGGGGGGTTAAAGGACCCTTAACTCAAAAGGAAAGAGAAAGAAGACAACAGATGCAGTTGTGTCTGTACTGTGGAACCTCAGGACATTTTCTACAGGATTGCCCTACAAAACCACCCAAGAAGGTGGTAGGAGTTGCTGATAAAAGCCACATAGAGCCTGATTCGGCAAACGACCACGCCCGACAAGCATAGAGGTACGCTTGCCGAGCTTAAAGAAGGACACTCAGACCTCGAATCTCATCATCCCAATGGTCCTACTTGATCCCTGGCAGCCATCACGTATGCACGCAGTAAGGGCATACATAGATAGCGGGGCCGTAGGAAACTATATGGACCAAAAATTGGTATCAAGGATGAATCTACCTCTTTGCAAAAAGACCACTTCGGATGTCATCACCACAGTTGATGGAACTGAGATTGCCTCGGGCCTGTAACTCATTCCACTACAGAGATTACACTGTTTGAGTCAAGATGGGCATCGAGAGACTATTGTGTTTGATCTAATCAAAGCCACACAGTTCCAGATAATACTGGGGATGCCATGGTTGGAAACACATAATCCTTGTATAGAATGGCGAGATAAGAGAATAACCTTCCCGGATTGTGCACATGCCTGTTACCCGGTGAAAACTTTGAACAAAGGCCTGGCTACAGTCGTTAACCCAATCGTGCAGTTACCTCAGGAATACCAAGAATTTCAGGATGTTTTTCAAAAAGAACAGGCCAATACATTACCTCCTCACAGATCATACGATTGTCAAATCGACCTCCTACCCGGTGCACAACCCCCATGCAGTAGAATCTACGCCCGCACGGAACCTGAAAATCTTCACCTACGGCAATACTTGGACCAATACCTTGCTAATGGCTTTATTCGTCCTTCCAATTCTCCTGCATCCTCAGCTTTATTCTTCGTGCCAAAAAAGGAAGGTGACCTTAGAACGTGAATAGATTACCGCACATTAAATCAGATTACGGTAAAAAAAACGATACCCATTGCCTCTGATCCCCGAATTACTAGACCAAGTAAAGGATGTTTGTATCTACACTAAGTTAGATCTCCGAGGGGCATATCATCTGGTACGTGTCAAGAAAGGCGACGAATGGAAGACTGCCTTTCGCACCAAGTATGGATTATTCGAATATCAGGTGATGCCCTTCGGTTTGTGCAATGCACCAGCAGCCTTCCAGTATTTTATGAATGATGTCCTTCGTGAACTCATTGACGTCTGTGTCGTCGTATACATAGATGATATTCTAGTGTACTCCTCCTCAGAATCAGACCATGTTAAGCATGCGCGTGCAGTCCTTGAGAAACTACGCCAGCACAAGTTATATCCAAAATTGGAAAAATGTGTTTTTCATGCTACGGAAGTTGAATTTCTTGGATTTATCCTGACTCCAAAGGGAAACCGAATGGACTCTCGAAAGGTGGGTGCAATTCTCAAGTTGCCATCACCCAGTTCAGTCAAAGGGGCACAAAGGATTTGCTAATTTCTACCACAGATTCATTCCGGACTTCTCCCATGTTGTACACCCCATCACAGCACTTTTGCGAAAAAACAAACGCTTCTTGTGGACCGAAGAGGCTGAAAAGGACTTCCAAGAGCTGAAAGCAAAATTCACATCAGCACCTTTCTTAAAGCATCCACGCCTTGAGCTTCCATACATAGTAGAAACTGATGCATCCAGTTTAGCCATGGGAGCTGTCCTGTCCCAGAAGGATCCTGAAACTGGTCAACTTCACCCAGTAGCGTTTTGGTCCAGAAAGTTCTCATCACCCGAGTTAAACTATGCGATTACCGATAAAGAGCTATTAGCTATCAAATCTGCCTTTAAGGCTTGGGGGCACTACTTTCTTGGTGCCAGGCATACCATTACCGTAATCACTGATCACCGGAACCTGCAGTATTTAAAAACAGCCAAAGCCCAATCATCGTGACAACTTCAATGGGCATTGTTCTTTGCCGAATTCGATTTCGTGATCACTTATCGACCAGGCCGCAAAAATGGCAAAGCAGATGCCTTATCCCGAATAGGGATGGGAGAAGCATATGCAAACCCGGAACCGGTGCCAATAATTCCCGAGCAAAGATTTCTTGGCATAACTACTCAACAGACACTAGAAGATATTCATTCAAAAATCCAACAACTCTTCAATCCAGCAACCCTGCAGGACTGGGTAAAGAAAGCCCCAGACTACTCAGTCGTCAATGACCTACCTTACGATCAAGGACGCCTATTTCTACCACATAAGGAAATACAAGAACTAGTCATCTCCAATTACCATGACACCCTGATGGAAGGGCACCCAGGTATCGCAAAAACTGAAGCGAAAATTAAGAGACAGTTGTGGTGGCCCACTTGGAGAAAAGACGTAAAGTCATTTGTGATGTCTTGTGGCATTTGCGCCCAAAACAAAAGCCAGAAGAAAAAACCTGCTGGCCTTTTACAACCTTTGGATATTCCTCCTACACCATGGCACACCTTGTCTTTAGACTTTATTAAAGATCTACCTCCATGTAATGGATTTAACACCATCCTAGTTATTGTGGATCTTTTCTCCAAGATGACCCACTTTATTCCTTTAAAAGGATTATCTTCCGCTTCAATTTTGGCCAAGGAGTTCCTCGAAAACATTGTTCGAATACACAGATTTCCTTCCGTATTGGTCTCTGACCGAGGCAGTCAACTCATTGCACAATTTTGGAAGAAATGTTGTCAATTGGCGCAAATCGACGTGAGGTTATCAACCAGTCACCATCCCCAGACCGATGGTCAGACGGAGAGGACCAACCAGACCCTTGAACAGTACCTACGTTGCATGCTGCACCAGACCGAAAGCAATTGGAAGGATATTTTATGGATTTGAGAATATGCATACAATAACTCAGTACATTCTGGAACCGGACAAAGCCCCTTCTATACCATATATGGACATCACCCTCGAACCTCAGAACTCGATTCACCTCAGCACTTAGAAATGCCTGCAGTTCGTCATTTACACTCTACTATTACACAAGCCTTTAAGGAGGCAACAGAACATTTGAAACAAGCGAAAGAGAAATATAAGAAAAATGCTGATCAACATAGAAGCGATGCTCCAAGATATCAGATTGGGGATCAAGTTTGGCTGGCTACAAAACACATACCTCTAAAAGGAACTCGGACTTTTAATCCTAGGTATTTGGGACCTTACACTATTAAGGCCATTATCAACCCGGTGGCCGTCAAGTTGGAATTACCCTGTAATATGCGGATCCATCCTGTCTTTCATGTTTCACTTCTGAAACCAGTTCAACCCGGGACAAGACTTGCCAAACCACCTGACCCCATCCCAATAGATGGAGAACCTGAATTCGAGGTAAAGAATATCCTGGACTTTAAGTTGGTTAAATCAAGACGTTTTTTATTTAATCGACTGGAAAGGTTACGGACCACAGGAAAGGTCATGGGAGCCTAGTGACCATGTTCATGCACCTCGGTTGGTGAAGAAATTCCATCGGAACTTCCCAGACAAACCAGGGCCAAGGGTGTGGAAACAGAAAAATTGATATGAGGCCGGGAAGCCCAAAAGGAAACACACCAACACAGGTTACAAAGGACATTAAAAGCGCTTTATTCAAAGATACAACAATTACCAAAAGTCAATTGACATACGGATAGCTATTCGGCCCTCAGAGTAACAGGACGAACCATCAACGGTAGTTCGCCGTGTTAGTGTGAGAGACCGAACATTGGGATACTCGGGTTTTTATACTTTTTATCCAGCTCTGGCCAACCCCCTCGCAAGTTAACCATTCTCAGAACCAAACCTAGGGTTCGTAGCCAGGTCAATCCCATAATGTATGCATTTTGATCAGTTCTGCTGATACAGTTGTTCATTTACACATGGGTCAGGGATAGGACAAGGTCTCAGTTTGCGACCCTAACAAGTGGCCTGCGGGTATATTATTTATTCACGTGTGCGGAGGTCACAAAGGCCAGAATCCCACAAGAAATGTCATTCGGCCTCCATTTTGTTGTTCAGGGTGACTTCCACACTACAAGAGAACCTAAAATGGCGGCTAAATCCAAGATGGCGATTTACACAATACATTAAGGTCAAGACCTTGCCGCGGAATCTATGTACACAATGTTTTTAGACAACTTGGCGTAGGCCAACATACATTCAAACAATGCGATAGGAGGTACAATATTATTTCGATTTCCACAGACCCTCCTTTTGGCCTATGCCAAGTGCTAAACATCATCCCTAATACTTTCGCAAATAACTCCATGTATTATCATCCATAGATTCTGCATCATTGTCTGTAATGTCTATAGCCATAAGGTTGTTCATAAAAGCCTCTTGTACCATGAATTCTTTAGATGCTGTACCTGGGGTATATATTTTATGCCCTTTTGCGCTCGCTGCTTGAGCATAACACCCCCTTAACATTCCACACATACTTGGGAGGCATTGAAAACAACAACAAAGAAATAACAGAATCCCAAGAATAACCAGAATAAAGGAAAGCACCTTCCAACCCCAAGATCGCAAAGAATCTCAAAACCAAGTACTAAGGTTCCAGTCTCCTACAGGGATATGGACTTCAGAACTGAGAGTATGTAAGTTCTGAATTGCTTTAAAAATTGTTGGCGAGGAGTCTGGTACGAAAACACAACAAGCGAACCCCACTAATTTGCATACTCCACTCGTTCTGCCAAAATGACATCTAATGCCATCTGATTTTGAAGTGCTACCAATCTTATTGCCTTTTGCTCTAAGGTCATATTGAAGAGTATGTCCGTGGTCCGGTTGATCGTTCTCTCCAGTACCCTTGCTAATCCCCTAATGTTCTCAGAGTTTGCTATTTGTCCCCAGAAGGTCACAACTGATTTCGCTATGTCCCCCAATACTTGCCCAGGGGTATCTCCGTTGTCGTCTCGCCGCGGGCGAGCCTTAGAAATCTCTAACGTACTTGCTACAAATACCCCAGGTAACAATATTCCTAAAAAACAGGTTCCCTGCCAATCCTTGGGCAACCAGGGAAATGCTAAACTACCACAAACAAAATAAACAGGCCCCTCTACATACAGAGGCCTGTTTTCCCCAGTCAAATTTACAATATTTTTACAAGCTTCAAAATCTCCCATTGGCCTAGTGCCGTTTCTTTGTACACAGAAGGGAACCGAGTCAGGACTATGATTTACAGAATAAGAAGGAGGTACAGCGTCCTTATTGCCTATCAGAGCCATTTTAAAGGAAATCAGAGTTTGAAAAGGAAGAGATAGTTTGTCAGACGGCCTAATAGAAGCGACGTTAGGTTTACTTCTATTTGCGAAAAGGGAGCATCCCAGGGGAGTCAATTCACGTTTCTCAAAATCATTTAAATTAGTTCCATCAAAGTTCCCTGAGATGCTATCATTTCACCTGCCAAAGAATAGTGCTCTAAGAGAGGCATAGCAAGAAGTCGTTAAAGGTAGAGGATGTATATACCATCCCAGTCCCTTATTCCCATGTTGCGGTAAATGAGTACAAATCCAACAATTACTCTTATTAAAAATGGCATGAGTAGCATTCATTACTATCATCAGAGTGTTATTATAATACTTTTGTCTATGTTGGGAGTCTCTAGGGGACAGAGTGTGAAGGTGTACAGAGGGAGTCAAAACAGTTGGTACGATCTTGGTCGGCAATAAAGGTTTCAAAGGATAGATTTCTTCGAAATACCAAAGTCCTACAGCAGCAGTTGCAAAAATAACAATAATCATTATCAAAACACAACAGTACGTTTTCGGGGCCCAGGCACATTGTTCATTGTTCGATTTGGTCACCCCCTTATCTAAAAGTCCAGTGCGGGGAGCAGCGGTGAAGGTGGCAGGCATCGTAGTTTCTCGATCGACGGCCCCAATGTTCGTTGCTGGCGACACTACGGTCGCGTGATTTCTTAGTCCTTCCCAACCCTAGCCAGCAGAATCCCTTTTTGCTCAACAAAACAAGACAATTTTCCAATCACTTCCTTTCCAGATGCACGACACTCGTGCCGTAGTTCTATTTCCGTGGTCGAAGGTTGTACCTGATGGTATCCAAAATTGTGTGGTCCGAAAGCAAAGTATCGTCACTTCCTGAGGGAAGCGACGTGTCAGTGGCGACGGAAGTCGCAGAGCTCGAAATAATGTTTTCCGGAAGTGATTTTTCAGGAGAGCGCGGAGACGAAATGGGCTGTTCCCCAAGCTCCTCAGGCTCAGAGAACTTCTCCGACGCACTCACAGCGCTGTTTGCTACTCCAGGATCTGTAGCATCAGCGAGGGGTTCTGCTTCTTCTGTAGCGTGTGGCGTCGGGTGAGGAAGTTTCTTGACGTGCGTCGCGTGAATCCAGTTTTTCTTTCCAGCCACCCGCACTGCTGTCCTGGTGACCAATGATTCCTGATGGGGTCCCCGCCAGCGAGGCGCGAGACAGGAAGACCTCTCGTAGGCCTTCACTAAATCCCAACTTCTGGGCTGTATATCGTGTCCTGGGCCCGTGAACCGTACAGGTAAAGCAGCATGCACCTGGTGGTAGATGAAATACAGATTTTTACTTAACTGGTTACAGTAGTCTACAAGCAATACATTTTCCACCTCCCTCAGGGATTTAGGTTTTGGGAGAGCCCAAATGTTAGCAGGTCTCCCCATTACTACTTCAAATGGAGAAAGCCCAGTTCTAGTCTGAGGTGTGGTACGCATAGCTAATAACACAATAGGCAAAGCATCTGGCCATTTTAGTTTGGTATCAGCACATGCTTTTGCAAGTTTATTCTTTAAAATACTGTTGTGTCTTTCTACCAACCCAGCACTTTGAGGATGCCTTGCTGAATGAAATCGTTTCTCAATACCTAGGGCTGCACATATTTGCAAAATTACTGCTGCGATAAAGTGAGGACCATTGTCCGACCAAATTATCCTCGGGAGCCCAAATCGAGGAAAGAATTCTTTTACCATAATTTTTGCAGTGGTCATGGCGGTAGCATCTTTGACGGGGAAAGCCTCGACCCATTTACTGAAGGCACAAATGATTACGAGAACATATATTAAATTATTACATTGCTCCATTTCAATAAAATCAAAATGTATAACCTCAAAGGGGACAGAAGGGGGCCCAAAACTTCCCCTTGGAGTCACTGTCCCCTTACCCACATTATGCTGTAGGCAGATCATACAGTTCTGGACGTCCCTCTTTGCAGTTTCCGGAATCTTGTCATTTACCCAAACCTGTTCTATCATTTTCGTGATTTGCTGGGCACACACATGCGTAGGACCGTGTGCCATCGTAACCAATGCCAATACATAAGAATCAGGAAGCAACCATTTCCCTTCGGATGTATCCACCCAACACCCTTCGTCATCCAGTTTCCCCATTCCTTCAGCCCACTTTCTAAATTCTTCCATCGTGGCATCAGTCTGAATATCTCGCACACACCCAATACCTTCATCCATTATGCAAACATCTCTCATTTCCCTCGAGGTATACATGTGCGTGCTAAGGTCTGTGGCCGTTTGTCTGGCTATCAAATCCGCAAAAGCGTTCCCTTTGCCCACATCATCTATGACCTTGCGATGTGCTGCACATTTCATGATCGCTAACCGTTTAGGGAGTGAGAGTGCCAAAAGTAATTGCACTATCAATGGGCCATGCTGAATCTTGGTCCCATGTGAGGTCAGGAACCCTCTTTCTGACCAAAGCTTTCCGAAGTTGTGAGCCACCCCAAATGCGTACTGACTATCAGTATATATATTTACTCTTCGCCCTTGGGAAAGTTCACAAGCTCGGGTCAACGCTATAATCTCTGCGGCCTGCGCGGAGTTATGCGAAATCCTCTTAGTTTCAACAACTTTGCTCAATGTAGTAACTGCATAAGCAGCTCTAGATGTACCATCCGAGAGTTTGAAGCAGGAGCCATTGCAAAACAGCTCCCCTTCTGCATTATCCAAAGGAGTATCTATAAGATCTATCCTGCCCTTCGTTTCCTGCTCGGTGGTATACAGGCAGTCATGTGATTCTTCGTCACCGCAAACAGTGTTTTGCGGGAAGGGTAAAAGTTCAGCCGGATTGAGAACACAACACCTCTTAATTTGAATATGAGGGGCAAACAGAATTAGTTCATACCTTGTTAACCGTGCTGAGGTGAGGTGTTGGGTTTTGTTCAATAAAATATCAACAGAGTGAGGTACCATCAAAATCAAATCATGGCCTAAGACCATTCCCTCACCCTGTTTTACAGACGCGGCAGCAGCAGCAACAGCGCGCAAACATCTTGGCAAAGCGCATGCGACAGGATCAAGGGCGGAGGAGTAGTAGCCGCACGGCCTATTCTTCCCTCCATGTTCCTGTGTTAACACAGCCAAAGCACATCCATCACATTCATGCACAAACAACACAAAGGCCTTGTCATAAATTGGAGTACCCAGAACCGGTGCCGAACATAGCACGGTTTTGAGAAGCTCAAATGATCGTTGATGTTCCGATTCCCATGGCAGTGGCAGAGAAATGCCCTTCTTCCTCAAAGCCAACATCGGTTTTACCACTAGTGCGAAATTCGGGGTCCACAACCTTCCGTAGGAAGCCATACCTATCAGGGCTCTGACTTCCTTCTGCGTATTTGGGACAGACATGCCAGAAATGTGTTTTATTCTTTCAGGTGTCAATCTTCTCCCCTCCTTTGACAGGAGGTAGCCTAGATAGGCAACCTTATACATTCCTCTTGCAGGTGCTGTACCATCACCTGAATTACCTTTCTTTGCATTTCTACTGTATACTGACTATACGTGTCATACACTTCGTCTGGCGGTATCGATGAATCCGAGATCCATCGAACCGCATCTTTGGTACAAATTCGTACTTCCTCAGGTGCCGTTCTTCGGCACGGAAGGAACCGTTTCTGTACATATATTCTATCGCCCTCATCATCCTCATCTCGTGATTTTTCAAAGTCTTTCCTAAACTCAAACAATCTTTCAGCATGCCCATATACTTTCTGCTCTGTGTCCCTCGAAAGTGCCAAAGCATTCAGATCTCTCACCCCTTGTGGAAGATCCGAATTTTGTAACCTACCCCACATCACACACAAATGAGTCCCCAAACCTTCGATAAAGACATTTTTCTCGGGAAAACTATTCAAATTAGATAATGTAGAAAAAACATTAGCTTGATCACCTTTCTCCATGCAATGCTTAGCCCATGCAAACAATTCCTGTTTCCTATCTGCAGAAACAGTACTACGAGTCACAACCTTCGACCCTGCACCTGGATCAACTTCAATCAATACGGGGCCACTCGGAAGCGGAGGTATAGGTAAATTTAATAAAGGTTCAACTATCGGTGCAGGGGGAAGGGGCGGTGCGATAGGCGGAGGAACAACAACCAAAGGACTAGGAACAATAGGCTGTACAGGGGTAACACAAATAACAACAGGCGCGACAACAGGAATAGGCAGAGCGCCTAAAATAGGGGCATACGGAGGTGGCGCTGAGGCATCGGGCCTGCGTTCATTTCTCAATAAATTCCTCAGAAACATGGAAATCTTTAGAGGGGTAAATTTTTTGGATTCCGAGTGAAAAGGCTCTATCCATATTTTTAACTAATTCTGACCGCTTTTCTTTATCATATAATAATGCTTTTTCAGCGTTTGTTTTATGACGACGTGCATGTTTATCCCTACTTTTAAGCTGCTGCAATGCTTCTTTCTTCCAATTTTGTAACACATAAAAGGCTGCTGGTCTAGCCTTTTTCTTTAACGAGATCAATTCTAAGTATTCAATACGGGGGATCTCAAAACTACCGTTGATTGGCCACTGAAATTCGGAGGCATGTCTGGTCTGTCTGTGCCAAATATCATTAAATACGATACTTCCAATGCCATACTTACAGTACATAGTACATGCCGGCGACCCCTCCTGTGGTGCCGGACGGCTAAATTCCAAAGATTGTCGATCGCTGCGGAACAGAGCCCTAAAACAGCTAGACAATTTCCCAGGCATTTCACAAAAATTTGGTGTTACCTGGTCCAATAATTGTGTCTGCAGATACAATAAGCCAAATTCAAAGTGTCAGGATTAAATTAAGAGCCGGGTCACAACTGCACCTGACCAAACCTAAGGAGGACCGTACGGTTTACAAAGAACTTACCTAACGAATTTTACCTTGTGTTTGGTGGTTTCGGCAAATCTGCCCGCCTCAAAATTGGACCCTCGTCAAGATGCCGTGTCAGAAAACACGACTATCGTCCAAGGATCGGATCGTGCAGCGCTGCCGAGGTATCGCGTCTCGATCGGTCGGGCCCGCAGAATCACACCGTCCGATCCCGGTTCGATAGTCTGCGTCAACCTTCAATGATCCGGCATCAATCTTGAGGGTCCCTATTCGGGCGCCAACTGTGGAAACAGAAAAATTGATATGAGGCCGGGAAGCCCAAAAGGAAACACACCAACACAGGTTACAAAGGACATACAAAGCGCTTTATTCAAAGATACAACAATTACCAAAAGTCAATTGACATATGGATAGCTATTCGGCCCTCAGGGTAACAGGACGAACAATCAACGGTAGTTCGCCGTGTTAGTGTGAGAGACCGAACATTGGGATACTCAGGTTTTTATACTTTTTATCCAGCTCTGGCCAACCCCCTCGCAAGTTAACCATTGTCAGAACCAAACCTAGGGTTCGTAGCCAGGTCAATCCCATAATGTATGCATTTTGATCAGTTCCGCTGATACAGTTGTTCATTTACACATAGGTCAGGGATAGGACAAGGTCTCAGTTCGCGACCCTAACAAGTGGCCTGCGGTTATATTATTTAATCTCGTGTGCGGAGGTCACAACGGCCAGAATCCCACTCGAAATGTCATTCGGCCTCCATTTTGTTGTTCAGGGTGACTTCCACACTACAAGAGAACCTAAAATGGCGGCTAAATCCAAGATGGCGATTTACACAATACATTAAGGTCAAGACCTTGCCGCGGAATCTATGTACACAATGTTTTTAGACAACTTGGCGTAGGCCAACATACATTCAAACAATGCGATAGGAGGTACAATATTATTTCGATTTCCACAAGGGGAAGAACAACTTTAGGAGGGGCCTTGGGGGGGAGTGCTGTCATGATGCCTACCCCCGGGCATCCGGATCAAGCCCATCAGCCCCGGGAGCAGGCATCCAGACATTTACAAAAACCCCAGCAGTCCCAGCTAGGGGCTGTCTGGGTTCAGTCCTGGCGCTGTAGGCACCAGGCTCATAATAAAAATCAGTCCTGGCGCCGTAGGCGCCAGCCTCATAGACATTACTTACCTCATGCAGACCATGCTGCAAATAAATCCAAGCCAACGTGAGGCCTGGATGGGACTATTTTACTACAGGGACTATTTTTTACTCGGGTGTGGTCCTGGGGAACTTATTTCCTGGGACTACTTTGGAGGCTATTTAAACCACGCCCGAACAGCAGCACATGCTTTGTGTTATTCTGCATCCAGCAGCGTGACTCTCACCGTGCCTGCAGCCAGCATCCAGACTTCTGCCACGCCCGCGTGCCTGCAGCCAGCATCCAGTCTTCTGCCACGCCTGCCTCGAATCCGGAGCTCCTAGAATAAAGAGGAAGAAAAGGACAAGGTTAGAAAACGAACTTATTTCAAATTCCTCACCTGATTCCGGATCCATTTCATCTCCCGACCTGGAAAGTACATCAGTCCTGCACGCGTCGCTTCGCCAGCTCCAGCACGGCGCCATACTCACCAGTTCTCACAGCATCTTTCGATCCGGCACTGTCTCCATCATTTCTTCGCCGTACTCCAGCACCTAGGGGCACAGGAATAACAAGGTGAACCAAGGGAATCAACAAATACCTCTTACCACCATAGACTTACCTGATTTACCACTGGCGGTATTATTCTCCATATCTTCATATGCCGCATCTGTAAAGAGGGAGAAAAACAACACGTTAACGCATTCAATAGTTACCGGACAGTGTTGGGTAACACAGACTCTTACCTGAACGCCAGCAGCGGCTACGAGTCCTTCTTCTCACAAACTCAGTTGCAATTTAAGGAAGGAAGGGGACAAGAGTGAACATCAGGCACATTGAATCTTTCAACTTGATACTTACCAATCCCGCCTGGGACTTCAGAGTCAATGCTTACCGGAACTCTCCCAACGCCTTCAAACCAGTGAAGTAACTGGTATCTACGCGCCCCTGCAAGACACGCAGAATGGAGAGCTCATCTTTTACAAACATAAGGTGAGGTTACTAAGGGGACATCGGAGGTGATAAATGGGGGAGAGCGAGAACAGTTGGGAGGCCATTACTAAAACCCACAGGTGGCTAATCCCTGTCTCCACTTGTAGGAAAATACTTCTTCGGGTCCAGCGGACAAAACTAGGCGGGCCAGTCCAGACAGTCATCTCTGCACTACGCATCACGTTGACGGAGACCGCAGCTGTCCAGGTCCAATCGACACCCCTGTGGGGTCCAGGTGAGCGTAACACCTTCTTCTGATTTTGGAAGTTCTTCTTTGATGGCCAGCAGACATGTTATGTTTTGTTTTCTTTCTTCCCCCATGCTTTCTTTGAGTTGCTTTGCATGTTTCCAGCGACCCGTCTCCAGGCATCTCATGACGATCTGTAGTCCTTGATATGCATTGGACTCTCGGGCTATCTTCTCTATCCAAAGGCCTTGTGGATTATTCCCTTGAACCACGTACCTGATGTACTGGTCTGCGATGGATGGGTCTGTCTTGTATTCTTTGTTTGGGTGACGTGAAAGATAATCCACTGTTCCATTCCTGGTCTGCGGACTATGCTGAACTGATCATCTTGTAGCCGTAATGCCCACCGTGCTATCCTTGGAGGCATTATGGCCTGCAGGTTGCCGTAGATGAACAATAGAACCTGGTGATCTGTGACGACTGTAAATGGCTTCCCATATAGAAACAATTGAAAATGTTTGCAGGCCCAGACCACTGCGAGGCCTTCTTTTTCCGCCTGCGAATAAGCCAGCTCGGTTTTTGATAGACTCCGGCTTGCGTATGACACGACGTTTATGGCAGGTCCGTCTCTATCATTCAGTTGCATCAAGATGGCCCGAGGCCGACAGGACTTGCATCCACTATTAGTTCCGTGTGCTTTCTGGCATCAAAGTAAGCCATATTTTTGGCATCGGCAATGCGATACTTGATGATATAAAATGCTTCTTGGCATTCGTCGGACCACTTACAAATCTGAGTTGAGCTTGGTGAGTGCTCTGAGGGGTGCACTGACTGATGCAAAATCTTTAATGTATTTAATGAAAAATCGCAGTGTCTTCTTTCAGAATTCACATTTCTCATTGTTTAGGGCGAGGTGAGCTTCCTCCATAGCCATGCATACCTGCATTTGCGTGTCATCATGCTGTTCCTGAGTCTGACCAAATGCTAAAATATCGTCACTGTAGTTCAGACAATTTGGTACGTGTTTGATCACATGTGGCTTTCCGACTGGAAGATTTCTGCTGCAGACGAAACTCCAAAACTGAGCCATCTGTACCTATATAAGCCGAGATGCGTGCCAAATGTGGTGATATATCTGAGCCTCTTGCTGAGCCCAAGTTGATGGTACCCTTTGTTGAGGTCCAGCTTTGAAAAGATTGTGGCTCTGTCGAGGAGGTGCACCATATCTGTGATTCGTGGGGATTGGTGACGCTCTCTCATGATGGCTTAATTTGGTCGTCGCATGTCCACGCATATGCGGATGTCGTGTGAGTCTCATTTTTGTATATTCACTATGGGGGATACCCATGGGGTGGGGCCTTCCGCTGGCTCAATGATATCAGCCTCTAGAAGTTTGATCAGTTCATTTTCCACCTGCTTCTGGATGTTGATGGGGATTCCACTGTAATGTTGTGCCACTGGAGTGATGTTAGTGCCGATGTGAAGTTCGATTTGCCTGTCCTTCAGCTTGCCTAGTCCTTTGAACAGTGCTGGGAATACTTGTTCAATGCTTGCAGTGGGATCAAGGTATTTGTGCACCATACGTCTGTAAAGGATGTGAATCAGGCCCATTTCAATGGCTGCCTTGCAACTGAGAATGCATTCGCTGTCTGTGGCCGCTTCCAGGACATGCATGGGTATGTCTTTGGTGTGGTCTTTGTACCTGCATGACGCTGTGAAGAAACCTTACAGGCTAATGGTGTTTTTGAACCGTATAGAAAAATGAGTGCTCTATTTGGCTGTAGGCGTGGTGCATTGGGTATTCTGTTGTATACCTCTTCACTAATCACGTTGACGGTAGCTCCAGTGTCCACCAGAAATTTGGTGCCATCTTGTTGACTTCGAGCAGTAGGGTTGGGCTGTTCTCTTTTGCTGTTGGGTTTCTCAACGCGTATATGTACCGCATTTTCCGTGGCTCTCCATTGTATCTCCCGTCTTTTCTGGAATTGTCCTCTGAGGATGCACTTGACACACTTTCAGACTGTGATTGTTCCATTAGGCACCTGACATATCTTCGGTGTCTCCTCCTATGTTTGGACGATGTGGGTTTGTTGTCTCTCCCCTGCATTGAGGTTCTTTCATGACTTTTGTCCGGCTGTTCTTCTCTGTGTCTGCAACGTTTAGCTGTGAAATATGAGGCAGACTGCCTTGTAGTGATTAACTCCCCCACAGGCGGAGCACACCTGGCCCATGGCAAGGCATTGTCCTTCTTGCAGGTATTCATGACCACATCTGTAGCAAAAGGGGTCACTGTTGCCTTTTGAGGTACCTTCAAGTTTGTTCAGGCTATCATGTTTCCCATGGGTGACTTTGATGTCATCGAGTACTTCTACTTGCGCTGTTAAAGCTGCGTCGGAGCGGGTTAGGCGTAGGATCTCCTCTAGATTTCTTGGTTTTTGTAGTAATCCTCTTCTGAAGTCAGTACTCTTGCATCCGACTATGATCTGTGAGTGAGTGCTTCGTCATTGGAGTACTTGTTGAAGTTGCAATGCTTCATTTTTGGTCTGTCTCATCACAAAAGCATCCATGGTTTCGCCTTTGGTCTGTTTTGTGGTGTGAAAAATGTGTCTTTCATAATCCACATTTGTGAGTGGTGTGAAATAATCGGTGAGGGTTGTCTTTAGGTTGCCGTAGGTATCCGTGTCGCCATCAGGAAGCTCATCTAGTATGTCTCTCACATTTGCCCCTATTGCATGAGTCAGTTAAATGTGCTTCTTTTCATCATCAAGTGGGCCTACAGCTTTGAGGCACACCCCTCGAAATCTCAGCACCATCTCTTCCACCTTGGCCCCAACGTGCTGGTGTCACTGAGATCAAACTTTGATGGTAGCTGGGTTAATAGGCTGTCAGACATTCTGGTGGGTCACTCACGAGCAGCCGTTATTTGCACTGTTAGTGACTAATTTCCTGACTCATCACCCATTTTCTTTGGCTGTCTCTGTGTTTGGACTGGGTTGGACTCAGCGTATGGACTTGATGCCCTGTCCCTAGTAGGGCGCACAACCGGTTGTGCATGAGGGTGTTGATGTCCCACGATTGTGATGTGTGCTGCTCAATTGTTGGTGGTGGATTTGGGTCTGTCTTTCAGCCGTGGTGGAGAAAGGATTTTGTGACTCCTACCTGAGACTTTGGCAGCGGGGAGCTTATGCTGCTCCCACCCGCTGCTGAGAGCTGCTGTTTCCGTTTGTCGGCGTTTCCCCGCCGTGTGTGAGTTTTTGTTGTGGGGATGCCCAAAACGTGTCTTTTTTCTGCTGCAGACACGTGGGGGGGCATCCATAGGTGGGAGAATTATCCTCTCCAACCGACAGGAGGATGTGAGGATTGGGGAGCGTGTGCGCTCTGACACCTGTTGTCGCTCTTGAGCCGGAGGACCTCGCCTCTACCGCTCGCTGGTGACCCTGTTGCGGTCATTTCCATCGGTGTGAGACCTTTTTCTCTGACCGCCCGGAATGCGTTGCACTAGCAGGGAGTCGTCGCACTTCACCTGCAGTTGTTTCTTGTTTCCATCGGTGGGGAGTGATGAAACCTGCCCCGATGATTTGTCAGGTGGCCAGCTGGGGGGGGAGCCTTCGCGCTCCCACCCACCTCCCCTTTACACCACCTTCCTTAATGGACCGGCGGACCACGGCTCGAGTGGCACTTTTCCTGCCACGAGCACGGAATATCAGAAATGGGGTTTGCTGGTGCGGCGGGAGCCTGTGTACCGCCTTGTCGCCAATGTAAGATCGTGGATGAATCGATCCTACCTTTTCAGGCCTGCAACTCATTCGCATGAACAGAGAGAGGCGGAGGCATGAGATTTCTCAACACGTCTTTATTCTTCTATCAGTCAACAGGAACTGACGTTCCTCCTTTTTCCCTGCCTCTCCCCTTCCCACTGCCCCGTGTCCCTTCCCACATGACCTGGGTGAATGACGACACCACACTGTCTCCTTGTGCTTCCTACCCCTCTTCCCGCCCTCTGCAGACACAGCCTGCTTCAGCCTCCTGTGCCTCCTTCCCCTCAGTCAAAGCCTACAGTGTGTCTTCCTGGAACCTCCTCCTCCCCTCATCCCCCCTCGGCCCCCGCAGGCACGGCATGCTGCAGCCTCCTGTTCTGCCCTCAACATAGTGAAAGCCTACAGTATGTCTTCCTGGCTTCTCCTACTGTCACTCCCTTTCAGCCCTCCTACCCCTCAGTCACAGCGTGCTGTAGCTTCCTGTGCCGTCCTCCCCTCAGTGAAAGCATAGAGTATGGGCATCATTACAAGTCAGCCGGTTCGGAAACAACGGTGGTGGTAAATCTGCTGCCACCGTTGTTATCGGACCGGCTGATTCTGAGTCCTGCAGGCGGGAGATGTCACTCCCGCCAGGTCTGACCTGGCAGAAGTAACACCACCCGCCTGCAGGCGAACATGGAAACACCGGCTCTGTCATAGACGGAACCAGTGTTTCCATGGTCTCCATCTCCATGGAGTCCTGTGGGAATCCATGGGAATGGGGCTTTACAGAATTCCGCCTCCAGACTTACCGGGTCACCTGGGTTGTAATCACCGGTCCGGCGGCAGCCTGACGGTTTTTCTGGCTCGCTACCGCCGGACTCGTAATGAGGCCCTATGTCTTCCTGGCTCCTCCTGCTGCCCATTCTTCATTCCCCCCGCAGGCAAGCCTGCAGTAAATCTGCCTGCAGCCTCCTGTACTGCCCTGCCTGCAGTCTGCGTTCCTGCACCCCCCTCCACCTGCCACAGACACACCCTCTTCTCAGCAGTGTTTTTGTCTCACAGCACAGTTTATCAGCCGCACATCCTCGCTTTGTGCCCAGAACAATATGTGACTTTGATAAATTGTGACATTTAAAGTGTTATTTACTTTAAAAATGAACAGTTTTAGGACATCTTCTACTGCGTTCCAGGGCATTGATTGATGGCGCAGCGCATTTGCAGAGTGTGAGTCTGGATCGCAGATGTCAGTAATTTGACGGCAAATTGCTGCATTTTATTCTTGCCGCGTTTAGATACAGCAGCAGAATGCTGCCATGTGTGTTATTTCGGGCCTTGAGGACCCACACAGTCATCAACTCCTGCCACCTGTCTTTGGAATTTATTAGTAATTGTGTATGTGTTCCTTTGGTAACATTTAGTATGCGGGGGCAGAGGGGGTTGAAGATGGGAGCTGTCATTCACCCCACTAAAGCCCGACATTTCTAAGCGGTGGGAAATGCGCAGGGGGACTTTTAAAAACATATATATTGTGTTGCAGGTCAATACAAACTTTTCACACAATAAGGAAAATGCAAATGAAATAAATATATTTCACATAAAACAGATTATATAAAAATACTCCTAATACAAAACATTCCCCATAAAAGAATAACAATTGAATTATTAAGGATTACATTAGATGATTCTCGCACCCCTTAATGAAAACAGAACAGGGTGCTATACTCGCCTAAACTAGTCATTCCCAGTGGTGTTGCTAGGTCTGGAAAAGACCAGGGGCTACACTGATGTCGGAACTGTCAGGACTCATGGGCTATCTAGCCTTTTGGCTGTAGCTCCAGAGATTCTATCCGGGGCTACAACCAAAAGACCAGGGGCTATAGCCCCCTTAGCCCCCCCACCCCAGCAACGCCTCTGGTCATTCCAAAGAGCCATTGTGTTCGTTCAGACTGGTATCAGACTTCAGCATCTGTACAGCAATGGTACATTATGGCAACATAAGCAACATACCACACATGCGCACTGCAAATCAGGCACAAGCTTCACGCAGGGGACGAGACCTTCCTCTCATGTGAAAAGAACATGGAAATTGATGCATTAATGACACTGACGTCTGTGTTTTTGTTGATGAATTTAACTTATCCATAACTTCGTATGGTGTAAACTGTTTTCAGGTTAAACACTGGCATTTTTTTATTGACAAAAATCAGGCAAACCCCTGAAGAATGTCCACTGAATTTTCTGAATTTTATTTTTGGAAAGAAACATGTTGGGTTAAATATAACATTATCCTGCCCAAGTTGATGTTAGGGTGCTTCTACAGTGTATGAATGGAACACAGGAGTGATTGAGATACATCTTTGCACAGCACATTCTTACACAAATTCAATTGTTGGTCTCAATACTATGATTGTTTTAAGAATTCGTTGTTTTCTTTACACTGTTTTTGTACACCTGTATGCTGATATTTGTGTTTTTAACTGAAAAAAGTTTTTTTCTCAAAATTTGAAAAACATTTTTTGTGTATAAAATAACATTAAAATATGTATTTTATTAAATCAACTGACTAAAGACTGACCTTTGACTATTTTTAGTTGTGATTGTGGCTCTTTGTCAAGCAACAGAGTTATTTAATCTATAAGCATTGTTGTATATATCTTTGGAAAGGTTGTCCATCTTGTTGAGGGATTGCTTATGGGTTCTTTTCTCTCAAACATCTTGGTGTTGGTGTAATGTACAATCTTCACGCTTCCTGGTAAATTCAAACAAGAAAGCCTACCACACCTTAACCAGGGCGACTGACTCGGTCAAACTGCACCACGAGAGGCTATTTAGCCAGAACAATTCGCCCTGTAAATCTTCACGCCATCTCTGCTTAGTCACGCATCTGTGCAATGTAAGTACACCTGTAAGTGATTCAGGGGGGACCCTGCACTACAGAGGCAACAGTCACACTCCCCCATAGAGAGTTGCATCCACGCACCCTTCACAGCCATAACAGGCAGTGTATTTAATCTCATCTGCAGGAAGAGGCGCCTAGAGTAGAGGCAAGGGAACTGGTGGATATGTCTTTGGGCCTTCTGGCAGTGAAAGACTAGTTTAGAGTAGGTAAACAACAGAGGGGGCTGGTGGGAATGGGGCGGTTTGTTTGTTAGTTTATTTATTATTTGTACAGTGCGCCACACCCTGAGGTATCTGGGCACTTTGAAGACAACTTGGAATACATACATGCATACATAAGAGAATGGTAATGATACAGGTTGCAGTAAAAGGTATTCATCGCAGTACATCAAAGAAATAACAGCAGAATCAAACGGTTTCTTCTGAAAGCTAAGTGTACATAAGTACATTAGTCAGCGAAGAGGCATTTGCAGGCTAGATTCTGTCGGATCAGACAATGTCATTGTCAAGGTCGTAGTTGCCATTAAGTGGGATCAGTTTCTGGGTGTCATCTGCATAGTTGGTGTAGATGACACCCAGTCGGTCCAGTATATCAAATAAAGGTTTGGTAAACACATTATATAGTGCAGGGGAGACGCAAGAACCTTGTGGCACTCCACAAGTGATGGGTTATGGGTCGGCTGCATCAGAGGGGGAGAATACTCTCATCATTCTGTTGTTCAAGAAGGATTTAATCCAGGTTGTGGCCTCCAAGGAGAAGTTAGCTGCTGATGAAAGGTGTTCGCAGAGTATGTTGTGATCAACCAGATCAAAGGCGGCAGAGAGGTCTAGTAGCAAAAGCAATGCACATTATCTATTGTCTTTTATCAAGTCTATTTGCGTTTTCAAGTCTAGAAGGGCTGTTTTGGTTCCATGCAAGGGTCTGAATCCTGATTGTCTAAGCCCTAGTATATTGTTAATCTCTAGGTAGGCCTCTATTTGGAGTTAGGCTGCTTTATCAATGATTTTAAGGAGGAATGGGACAGTGGTTATTGGCCTATAGTTGGTTGGGATGGTAGGATCGAGCAAAGCTTTTTTAAGCAAAGGTAGAACCCATGCATCTTTTAGGTTGGTAGGAACCTGGCATGATTTAAAAGAGGCATCTATTAATCTGGTGATAAAAGGCGTGAGATCTCTCACTGCATCTTTTATAATTTGAGCAGGGCAAATGTCTCCTTGGCAGCGTGAAGGTTTCAGAGAATTAATGATTTTTGCAACCTCAGTCATGGTGACTTGGGCAAATTTGAATACGGGTAGCGGATTAGTGAAGGTGGTGGTGTCTTGGTTCTGCACTGTGTCAAAGGCATTGATATTGAGTCTTTTAGAGGCAAAATTATTTTGGAAGGCAGTAACTTTATTGGCCAGAGCGTTTTGTATGCCCGTGCACCAGGCTTTGTCTTTGGAATGAGAGTCATCAGGAGCTATAGGTGATTCTAATTCCCTTAGAAGTCTAAATAATTCCTTAATGCTAGAGCTGGCATTTTGGATCCTATCATTATAAATTTCTTGATTAGTTTTGATGATCTCTGCTTTGTAGCGTGCAGTGACTTCTCTAACTATGTTTTAATTTTCTTCAGAATGTAAGGTTTTCCATGTGGTCTCACATTTCCTTTTTTCAGCTCTCAGGGCTTTCAGTTGTGGGGTATACCAGTTATGGAAGTGGTCTTTTAGTATTCTCTTGCGTAGTTTCAGAAGGGCGATAGCGTCAAGCGCTGTCGTCATAGTATAATTGAAGAGGTTGATTAGTTCCTCTGGATCTTCGGATTTATTGGCGTTTAGTATTGGGGTTAGTAAAGGTACTAATTTATCAGCTGTGAAATTGCACTTGTTTCTAGTAAGTAGCGGAGGCGCAATAGGCTTGGTTTTCGGGGCTAGGCGATTAGCGTTAATGGTGCAAGCGATGAAGGAATGGTCAGTCCAAGATTGTGGTTCAATGGTAGTAATTACCGTAGG
Source organism: Ambystoma mexicanum (assembly GCF_040938575.1). Classification (NCBI taxonomy): domain Eukaryota; kingdom Metazoa; phylum Chordata; class Amphibia; order Caudata; family Ambystomatidae; genus Ambystoma; species Ambystoma mexicanum. The sequence goes on along the minus strand of NC_090932.1, from coordinate 1,690,573,857 downwards.
GCAGTTGTGGTCTGCCAACCAGTCCAGTGTTCGACCTTTTATGTGGGTCGGTTGGTTAATTCTCTTTGTAATGTTCAGTTTGTTTAGTGATTCTTCCAAGGATTTGGCAGCCTGGTCGCCTGGGTCAGATAGGCCTAAGTTAAAGTCACCAAGTATTAATATTTGTGACATTGGTTTAGTGTTCTCAGAAAGCAGTGTAATAGTGTCATCCTCGAAGTCTCCTGGAGGGTGAGGTGGCTGGTATATGAGGTGAATGGTGAGGGTACTGGAATGAGAGGTTGTTATTTTAACTGTGAGAAGTTCACATGATTTAGGAGAGAAGGTGGCGATGGTCTGAATGCCAAGTTAGTGCAAGCTATAAAGGCAACCCCCTCACCCTTGGCATTTCCTTTGTCAACTCTTGTAATAGTGTAAGTGTCTGGAGTAGCTAACATGAGAGATGGCCCTGCGGTGGCATGGAGCCAAATGTCAGACACTGCTAGGAAGTCAAGGTCGTTTTCCTTAATTAGATCATCTATGTCAGTTGTGTGTGCAACTACAGATCGGGTTAATGAGTGCACCTTTAATGAGCGCAGGATTAGTCAGGCCTGGTGAGTGAGGTCTGTTAGTTGGAGGTGTCGATAGTTTGTCTCCCTTAGGTGTTTGTCTTTTTGGTTGTGTGACCAAGGTAGTAGGGCATGGTCGGCTTTGCGTGGAGTTGTCAGAGGTGATGAGTGATTTATCCTGATAGAGGTTAACTAGTGGTGCCGTAATGGTAAACCTAGAGGTCAGTCTTCGATTTCTGTAGGTACCACGGCAGGGTTGATTGGGAGTTGGCTTGGTATTGAAGCGCTCGATCCATTGCAAAGGGGTGAGTGTAGGGAGGTAGTTAGAGCTATTTGTCTTTGTTTGACTTTTTTCCCGGTTAGGATTTCCTAATTTAGGTAGGAATGGGGTAGGGTTGATAGAAGCCAAAGGTAAGGATATTTGTAGAGGGGGGAGAAAAGCAGTTAGTTAGTTACCAGGAAAAGAGGCTGATAGGCTAGTCTGGCATTATTATAGAATGACGTAGTTAGTGTGGTGTAGACTAGTACATACTTATGTTAAGACTCGTAGGGGCCATAATAAGTACAGTGACCACATTCAGTGCCCCAAGTTGCAAATACAGTTATTTCAGGTTGACAAGGCAGAGGAACGCACTGGTGAACTCTCGCTATAATGATAGGTCATATACAACAAGTGTAATTGTCTAGGCAGGCGCTAGGTTATAGTGAGAGAGGCAGGTCTGGCAGATACATAACCTTCTGGCTAACAAGATCAATAGGGTGCGGTAGCGTTAGTTACTCAGGCAGTAGGTGCAGTGCGTTATTGTAGCATGAGTGATGATTGAAGTTAAGCGACAGTCAGAGCCGTGGAGAACTCGGCATCTAGGTACAAAGTTAATACTGCCTGACAAACACAACTCCTGTGGATCGATCAACGTTCTGTGAATCTGTACTTGAGCAGGGAAACAAATGTATGTGGTTTGTGAAACGTTCCTTACCACGTCATGGTTGGTGCAAGGTTTGAGGCGACGCAATGCCGCGACACGCCAAGACAGGCACAGACAGGCCCTTAGTCGAGTCCTTCGGGCCTGGCGGTGAGGGTGGGGGCAGGAAATAGGTGTGTACATCCAATCAGGACTAGTCAATAGCCCGGCCTCTCGGGTACTGCAGATTGTAAAGATATTGGCGGCCATTACCGCGTTACCGTCAATGGCCGAGATGAATCCTGATGTCATCTGAGGTCGCAGAGGCATCCGTGAAGGTCGGGTCAATTGGCCCGCTACTGCATCGTCGTAGCTATTACCCATAAGATCCAACTCGTGATATTAGGCCATGCAAGTTAGGGGAGCTGTGGGTGCAATAACTCACCCCTGGTAGCAGGGTAATTCAGCAGGGAAAGCTCTTATTAGCTGAAGTGGAAGAGGGGGCTCCAGCCCACTCCTCTCAGGCAGCGCGGCGATGGTGAAGTAACCAAAGTCCCATTACAGGGCTTTCTTTTTAAATGATCCTAATAAAGGTCCTAAACCTTCAGAGCAACCCGGATTACAGGCCATTTTTGAAAAACTAAATTCTACTTCCTGGATGTAAACTCAGTAAGAGAACTACACAACACCCTAAGCATGTCATCCTTCAGCACAAGCAGCACCAATTGCGTTTCTGCACACATTATATTTATAAATAGATTACATTTATTCTAACTTACAGTCGTGCTCAGATGGGTGGGGCGTCAGACAAAGCTCAATTCTAATGGTCAGAATCCGCGTTTGCCGGTCCACCCTCCTTTGGCACCACCGTTTCAGCGCGGGCCCGTTCAGCGCAGCGGCCGATTTGGTGCACCATTTTGGCGCAGGAGCCTTTCTGGCGTGGGTGATTTGACGCGAGGGACGTGTGGACGTGGCTGACATTGCAGCCACGTCTAAACTCCCTCACGCCAAATTCAAAAGCATAATTCTTTGCAAATGCATCACATTGACAGGAGCTGTCTAACCTGTAAAGGTTAGATAGGAGTCCATTTAGGACCCACACGCTGTCCGTCACATGTGAATAAGTTGATTGTATTTAGAAGTGCCTTGCACCAGAGTTACCCTTCCTCCCCTAGAGTTAGAAGGGTTATCAATTTTGCCACGCTTAAATATTGGAATTAATTGGGATTGTGTCCATGAATCTGCAATTTGACCTGAACCCACACTTTGTTTGAAGTGCATTAACACTATATCCACCCAAAGCCTGGCTTGCTTCTCAAGACCATATTGGAGACACCATACGGGCCGTGCGCTCTGGCTTTTTAAAGTTTCTTTATAATGCTAACCAGGTTCTCCTTATCCAAACTCAGATTTAGTGTGGGATGATCAGAACGGATGAGCAGACTTTAAGCACTACATTTCTCTAAAGTTAGTTGCACACAAATTAAAGCAGAAAACCCGTTCTGCACGCGTGGTGGAAGTCCTGGGAACTTCAATTCCCAGACTTCCTGAAGCTTAAATTTAGAATGCAGGCACGGTTTGTGTAAGGGAGGCGGAGGGGAGACCAGACGCATAACATTCTGCTCCTTCTATCGAGGTGAGTTGCAATTTTCACATATTTCTATCCTCCTACAAACTTGGTGTCAGCATATCACATACCCATACCTTCTTAAATTGTAACGTCACCTAGATGCTGCGTGTAGCCTCTGTGCTGTAATATTATTTTAGAATCCTTATTTCGGCCTCACATTTTTTATTTTTACTGTGGGCTTATTGCAACATACTTCCTGTTGCTGCTCTCTGGGTTCCTCCCTGACTCAGCACGTTCTCCGCTTGTGAACTACAACTCTTAGTGAAGTTGTAGTTCATTTCTCTTTGTATCTAAGTTTAGGCGTGTCAGGACTAGTAAGTCTGCGCGGACGCACTGGTGCGTGCACCTTTCTGCTGACTCTTCCAATTGGAGACGTGAACGGAGAGGTAGGGGTAGCACCCTTGGTGTGCGGGCCTTAATTGAGGTTAACATGGCCTCACTTGGGGGGTGCACCAACATAGGGCCTTCTAGGAATGGGTCTATTGATTGTTTTGGGAAAACTATCACCTGGTGCTTCGGTTCGGAGAGACACTGAAATTGTGTCTCCTACATACCAGACCTCTTGATAATCACTGCCTGGATGTACGAGAATATATAGTGGACCAAGAGATCAATGTCATGGCCATGACTGAGAAACTGGTTGTCTGAGTCAAGTGGCCCGGACATTGATTTGCTGTAAAATCTTATATTGTTAGGAATTTTTAATGTGTGGAAGATATATACTTTTGTTTGGTTGGATTTGATATATTTTGAACTCTTTTATATGTTCATATTAATGTATACTCTTTTGATATTATAAACACACATTGTAAAAGTTAATTTTATCAGTTATAACAATAAAAAAAAAGATTTAGCTGTCCCGCCTGATATACATTTTTTTCACAGAAAAGAGAGGAGGGTAAAGGGGTGTAGCGATTATTGTGTATACTCATCTTAAGTTTTTCTAGACCGCTGTTGCTTGCAGGGGTTGTGAGATTATATCAATTAAAACGACCCCCACACCCAATAACTCCCTGCATATAATTTTACCATATAGGCCACCACAAGAGATGGACACCTTTTATGATGACCTAGCAGATATTCTGGCATCTACTCATAAACCGAATACTTCTACCATTATATTAGGGTACTTCAACAGATGGTTGGGGAATACACTTGACCCGGAAGCCTCTAGAGTAGTACATCTACTCACACTTAATCCGTTTATTGGGGGGAATCGGAGCAACCCCACGCATTGACAAGGGAACATGCTGGACCGGGTGGCCAGTAAAAATCTCCCTTAAGGGCTAGTGAATTCCCAGCCGTATATCTGGTCGGATCCCTTTTTTGTTTCCTTTGGCTTCCTTATACCGTTTTCTAAAACCAAGGAAAAGAATCCTTACCAATAGGGTGATGCAATTTGTGCAAGGGGAGTGGCCCGAGAAAAGGTTGTTGAATGGAGAGGAAAAAGAATTGTGGGAGGTGAGAATTGAATTGCGTTTGGAAGTTTTAACTTTTGAATAAGTATGATAGGGCAGTGGTGCCGAAGGTTTTGAGGATGAGATCGGTGGAAGCAGCACACACTTCTGGGGAGATGAGTTTGTAATCCGAACTGATCATAAGCCACTGAAAGATATCTTTGAAAGGAAAGGATTGGAATAAGTATCAAGGAGGGTTGCATGTTGGGTTGGGAGGATGCAGGGGCATACGTTTAGTATGGAGGTAGTGCCTGGAAGAGAACATGTATGTGCGGACCATGTTTCTAGATTGATTGTGAGTGAACAAGAGAGGAATGGTGAAGGGAAGGATGAGGTTATTACAGATATTATAATTGTAAATCATGAAGGAATAATTATCAGATAAGAGTGGTTGAGAAGTATAAGAGAAGATGACAGTTTCATGAGGGCAATGCAATTTGTGCAAGGAGAGTGGCCCAAGAAAAGGTTGTTGAATGGAGAGGAAAGAACGTTGTGGGAGGTGAGAACTGAATTGCGTGTGGAAGGGGGACTTTTGTAAAAGTATGATAGGGAAGTGGTGCTGAAGGTTTTGAGGATGAGATTGGTGGCATATTGGTATATCGAAGGACAAGGGAGTATTAAGGAATGATTACTGGTGGCCAAGATTTGATAGAGATGTTGAAAGGATGATTGGAAAATGTATTGAGTTTGAGGCATCAGGTAAAAATGCAGTGGCGAGAGACCAAATAGAGCAGATTTCCAAATAGTATTTGAGAGCGAGGGTCTGTCTGATTCGATCTTGACAGATAATGGAAAACAATTTATTGGTGGACATTTTCAGGAATATTTGAGGTTGAGTGGGGTGAAACACAAGAAACCTGTGGTGTGCCACTTACAAACAAATGGTATGGTTGAGCCAGTAAATAGATCCATTATGGATGCAGTGCGGATGGCAAAAGCATGTGGAAGAGACAGACAGACTGCGGTTAAAGAGATGTTGTATGTGGTGCGTCTGGCTCCCCATGCTAGTACTGGTATAAGCCCGTTTGAGTTGATGAGCGGAAGAAGGCCCAACACCAGAGTAGTGCCCCCGTGGCTAGGAAGGGCTTGTGAGTCAGATTGTGTAGTAAGAGATGTGAGGACCAGAATGGATGCTAGAAAAGGGGATTATGTGAGGAAGGTAAATGAGAAGTCTGGGAGGAGACAGGTCAAGGTGGAAGTAGGCGATTGGATCAGAATAAAGAAAGGAACTGTGGGGAAGAGAGGAGAATTGCTGTATAGTAGTCCTGTTCAGGTGAAGCAGGTCTTGACAGGAGCAGTGAGAGTGGAAGGAGGTCAAGTATGGAATTTTAGGTGGTTGTCTGTGACAAACACTGTGTGGAGACAGGATGGTCAGAGCATTCCGAGAGTGTAAGTGAAAGAAATTCTCGTATTGAGACTCGTGTAACGTGTTCAACAATGAATCAATATGCATTTAAAATGATTGAGTGTTTTGGGATGAGCCTATTACTGTTAAATATATGTATGCAGTTATTTCATGTACAATGCTGTGAATAATCTGTGTAACCCATACATATTAGTTCTGATGTATATATATATCAGTCACCATTTTTGTAAGACATTTTAACATTACCAAAGGAAGGAGCTGTGTTGTGTAGTGGTTTTAGTAGGATATGGAACTTCTCTGTGGAAGTTCCATGGAACCTGAATCCTGACCATGTCATGTGGAATGTTTAGCAGTGTTAGAATGTTTATCTTTAAGGTTGAAGTCAGTTAGCTGTTGATTAAGTTATGGAGGATGTGTTGGGGGGGGGTCTTAAGGATTGTACTTTCAAGAATAGAATAAAGGAATTATTATTCTGCAACTACCCTGTGTAAGCAGCCTTATTGCATTTCTCCTTCAGGACATATCAGAGGACGTGCTCTTGCATATGATGGAAACGATGAAACCATCAACATGTGAAGGCAGACTCCTCCCTTATAAGATTATTTTAAATAATAAATAGCTATTTCTACCTTTTATAGTTCGCTGATCAACGCTAGCTCTAGGGAATCCTGTGTGCCTTAGACACTAAAAAAGGTTTCTGTGACCTCATTGTTGAAAAAGCCAGGCTGGCTAGTTTTAGACCTATTTCTAATGTGTCGTTTCTTTTAAAAATATTGGATAAGGCGGCTACTTTCCAGTTACAAGAATATATGGAATCATTCGGAAAAGAATTGCACCAAAATCAATCCGGGTTTAGAAGTGGCTACGGGACTGAGAGCGCACTTTTGAACATGAAGAATGAAATGCTTGAGATTATGGACAGGGGCAAGGCGGGGCTGCTGAAGTTGTTGGACTTGTCAGCAGCCTTCGACCTTGTCGACCATGGGAAACCATTGGCTGGTTTGGCTCTAGAGGGGTCTTATTCCACTCAGGCTATGACATGGTTAACGTCTTTCCTGACTGGCCGTAAATCCTGTATAGTGTGGGGTCATGCTAATTCCCCATACAATCTACTGGAATATGGAGTCCCACAGGGTGCGTGTTTATCCCCCTCCTTATTTAATATCTTTTGCCATCCCTTTGTGAACTCTTAGACAGGCTGGGTGTGCATTTTACAAACTATGTGGATGGCGCCCAGCTCGTCTTTGAGTTGAGCGGCACGTATACAGAGGATGCAGAACACATAAATAAAGTGCTTTCGGCATTCCAATATTGGAGGACCAAAAATGGGATGTGCCTGAACTCCACTAAAACAGAGCTCATGTCATTTGGGTCCCCCAGGCTAGATCTAAATAGTATGGCCAGCATGATGAACATGCTATCAAAACGGTAGATCGAGTCAAAACAATGGGTGTCATTTTTTACTCCTCTTTGAACTCTTATTTGCACACTGACCAGGTCTGTAATAGAGCACAATATCTTCTCAGGTTACTCAAGAGAGTGAAACCGTATGTAACAGAGGCCAATTGCAAGACCCTTGTGCATGCGCTAATCATGCCGAGGATCGATTATTGCAATATTTTGTTGATTGGAGATAGTAAAAACTGCATGAGGCACCTCCAGGTTCTCCAGGACAATGCTGTACACATAGTCAAGGGGATTCCTACACATCAGCCCGTTATGATACATAGGGAGAGCCTACAATGGATTCCAGTGGAAGCAAGAGTCCATTTTAAAGATCTTCCCATTGTTCATAGATGCCTGTATGGCAAAGCCCTGGACTATCTGAGAGATTGTGTTGCAATTCAGCATCATCTTAGATCCACTAGAGCAAGTGAGTCAGTGCACTTATCTCTCCCAATAAGTAGAAGAACAAGGGCCGTGGGCAGATCTTTTACTATCAGCACCACCACTCTGTGGAATCAGCTGCCTAAGGAGCTACGTTCCGAGACAGACCTACTGAGATTCAGGAAGAGGCTAAAGACTATTCTTTTAGAGTAGCCCAGGTGTTGCTTATGCCTACTCGCTGCTGGCTTTTCCCACTCTTGATAGGTTCTTGCGCCCTGATGCCTGTGGGCTTCGGCGCCTTACAAATCCAAATCAAATCAAATCCAAATCAAATCCAAATCAAATCCAAATCAAATCAAATCAAATCAAATCCAAATCAAATCAAATCAAATCCAAATCAAATCCAAATCAAATCCAAATCAAATCAAATCAAATCAAATCCAAATCAAATCAAATCAAATCCAAATCAAATCAAATCCAAATCAAATCCAAATCAAATCCAAATCAAATCCAAATCAAATCAAATCAAATCAAATCAAATCCAAATCAAATCTATCAAATATGATTCTCACATTTTAGTGGTGATGGGATTTGACATTGGGATTGGTTGCTCGGCCACATCCATTTGGTGTCATTCTTTCTAATAACCCCATAGAGAGCCCTACAGACACTGGTGCGGGGTGATGGGTCATACCACTTCAGCCAGTTCAGGCGACGATTTTTTAGCTTTCTGACTAATGTGTGTATTGACTTATTGGTCAGCATGTTGTTTGATCTTCCTGATCTCCTGCCTCAGCGCAAGATATTCTTGAATAATGATTTTGTGGTAGGGGTGAATGTGCTTACGCCCCTGCCTGACTATGGCTCCCCGTCCTCTACAGATAAAGTGGGTAGTGAGAGCCCCAATCCAGTCTATTGTTTGGTTAGGGCAGCTACCAAGTTTATAGACATCAATCGAGACAGCCCATATCTATAGTAATTCTTTCTAGATTTCTGTCAGACCAGGCAATTCGATTCTGGGCATTATTCAGTTTAACTCACCCCCGCCCCCCTGTACTGATCACATATCCTGTCTTCCTGTACTCCAACCTTATTGTTCAACATGGCATGATCACTAAAAGCCAGACATGTTACTGACATGACGTTTCACCGAGCAGCGCTTCCACAGAAAAAATCGATGGTCGATTGGCTTCCACCATTTCTCCAGGTCTTGGCTGCAGGAACATCACCACTGATGGATCCATTGATCATCTGCACCCAGAGATCAGAGAAGAATTCAGAGCATAGACGTGCTGAGCTAATCGCACTAGCACGCTTATTAAAGACTGTCGACACTGACCCTACCCCCTGTGTTCCTATACACCCCCCTGTTCCTATACAGGGTAGTCAATACAGGGGGAGCTGGGCTCAACTCCAATTAGAAAATACAGATTCTGATCATTATTAGTACTAGATAAGATAGTCTCGTAAATAGACAACTGCAAGATCCCCCCATGGATCGTATATATTTAACACAAGTATACGACAGGCTTCACACAAAACCACCTGGACCAGCAAGAAATTAGGATTTTCAAAAGATGGAACGATTTCTCCTGCCTCCAAAAATTTGGATAAGAAGGTCAATAGAGTGCCCGATGGTCTGCCTTTCCTACCTCTTCTGCCTGGGTTATTAAAGCAAGTATAACAATCAAAAACAACAGCCCCTATCAGCCATGTTTCCTGGAGTGATACGTCTGAAGTGTGAAAGCTTCTGAGAATAAGTGGGAGAGGGCGTGGGAATTCCAGGAGCAAATAGTTGCATGGCTTTTAGGTGTCGTGACGAGAGACTGCTAAACAAGATGGAAGCCATTCCCAATACGATCATCAGAGGGAGTCACTGCAGGGAGCTTTGGGAGAGGGGCTACAGGGTTAGACAAATGATTTGTACTTGTCTCTGGTGGTACCCCGGTATCTTTGATCTTTAATACCGGATTCTCACTCAAGACTACATCATGATCTATATAATAGCCCCTTTTTAAATGAAAGGCTGCATTTCCTCTCACCAAAGCTGTAATGTCCAAGTCCATACAGTGCACTCATGTTCCTGCTGAGTAATATCCATCCATTTACTCAACAAATATTTCAAAAAAGGTAGCAGGCGCTCCTCTCCAGAAGGAACATGGCATGATAACCTGCTCTGAGATGAGAGTTTGCAGCACACACTTTTTGCTCACTGTACCTTTCAGAGATGGGAAATAGTCATTTGCATATCAGTCTTTGTCCCGCCCACATGGACAGTCCAGCACCGAAATAGTATGGCAATTCCTCTCTGAACAAGATTACCTACAGCAACCCCATACACGTGTTTCAACCTTGTTGGGCCTCATCAGTGAGGTGAAGCTGTGCCTCTCTGAGCACAGTGAGCAGGGAGTCCATGTCTGGTTGCCCCCAGGTAACTCAGGGTGACCAACCCCAAGTTCCTTACAAATATTTTAAAAAAGGTAGCAGGCTCCCCTCTCCAGAAAGAACATGGCATGATAACCTGTTCTGAGATGAGAGTTTGCAGCACACGCGTTTTGCTCAATGTACCTTTCACAGATGGGAACTATCCATTTGCATATCAATCTTTGTCCCGCCCACATGGGCAGTCCAGCACTGAAATGCTATGGCAATTCCTCTCTTAACAAGAGTACCACCAGCAACCCCATACACGTGTTTCAGCCCTGTTGGGCTTCATCAGTGAGGTGAAGCTGTGTCTCTCTGAGCACAGTGAGCAGGGAGTCCACGTCTGGTTGCCAAAGTCAAAGTCTCTACTTCGTAATCTGCAAAGCGGTGGCAAACTGCCAAAAAGATCCAGCAATGGGCTTCGATGTAAAGGCAGACAAGCAGCTTCAGCTAGCCTGGAGGTAGTCAATGTGGCAGTCCTTCCTCAGTGGTAATGTCTGTATGGAGAATGCCAGACAGAGGTGGCATGCAAGCCATTTCTCGATGCAGACCAACGACCATAGCGTCTATGTTCAGGAACAGTGCTCAGCTCTGCATGTGAATGATGCGACCCCCCCATACTCTATGTAGTGCATGTATGCACCCACCTTCTTGTCTCTCTCTCTCTCTCTCTCTCTCTCTCTCTCTCTCTCTCTCACTCACACTCTCTCTCTCTGTCTCTCTGTCTCTGTCTCTCTCTCTTTCTCCCCACCATCTCCACTGTTGCAGATCGTGGAGCCCACACCGGGCAGTCTGCATGTGCACCTCAATCACGGTGCCCAGTGATTTCACCGCTAGAAATAAACATCAAGGGGAACTCACTATCCAACACTTTCCCAAAATACTAGAGGACTGGAGTTTCTTTATATAATTGTACCAGTCCTAAAGTATGTTCTGAAGGGTGTTTAGCGGGTTACATTTTGTTATTGTTTCCCCCCTCACATATAACCCTCAGTCACACCTTCCTCCAGAATGTCGAGAGCTGTGTCTGTGAATGTTTTCTTTCTTTGCCTGGCATATGCATATGTGCCATGCCCTCCCTATTTTTTCCTAGCGTGTCTCTGTCTGGCCTACCATGTGCAGCACCTGGCTGGTCCTGTTATTCCTGGTTTATCCTTGGCTCACCTGGCATGCCCAGATGTGCCAGGGTCTTCATGTTGTTCCTGGATTGTCTCTGGCTGGCCTAATATTTCGAGATGCACCTGGCTCTTCCTGTAATCCCTGGGTAATCCAGGCTCACCTGCCATGCACAGATGTGCCAGGGTCTTCATGCTGTTCCTGGCTTGTCTCTGATTGGTCTAGTATTTCCAGGTGCACCTGGCTCTTCCTGTTATCCCTGGGTAATCCAGGCTCACCTGGCATGCACACCTGGCATGCACAGATGTGCCAGGATCTTCATGTTGTTCTGGCTTGTCTCTGATTGGCCTAGTATTTCCAGGTGCACCTGGCTGGTCCTGTTATCCCTGGTTTATCGCAGGTTCACCTGGCATGCGCAGATGTGCCAGGGTCTTCATGCTGTTCCTGGCTTGTCTCTGGATGGCCTGGTATTTCCAGATGCACCAGGCTCTTCCTGTTATCCCTGGTTTATCCCAGGTTCACCTGGTATGCGCAGATGTGCCATGGTCTTCATGTTGTTTCTGACTTTTCTCTGGCAGGTCTGGTATTTTCTATGTTCCTGTGTGTTCTGGTTGACTCCGCAAGCCATCCATGGGCAGCTGTGCCTGGGTTACCTGCTATCCCCAGGCTGTATGTCTCCTCTTCTTGGCCACGCTTGTTTTTTTGAACTACCCCACAGCTTAATCTAATTTCTTACTCTTCCAGGAGCCCCATGATTCTATATTTGGGCATTCCTTCCATAACCTAGGCCCATTGGTGCGATTTGGCATGTGGTGCTGCTCAGAGACTTCTTTATCGGAGGGCAAAACGGGCACTTAACATGTCCATGCCTCAGACCTTTCGAGGGGCCCCCACATGGTTGCCTGATCCAAATATGTTTTGCCCTTTTTTTTACGAAGCATAAATAAGGCATTAGGATATTTACTAGAGCACCAATGAGGCAATAAACCTGCTGCCTGGCTGCTTAGCAACCTGGCTGCCTGTCTCCCTGGCTGTTTGACTCCCTAGCTGCCTGGGTCCCTAGCTCTCTGGCTGCCTATCTGCTTGGCTCTCTAGCTCCCTGGCTGCATGGCTCCCTAGCTCCCTGGCTACCGGGATTCCTGGCGGACCAGATGCCTGACTGCCTGGACCCCTTGCTCCCTGGCTGCCAAGCTGCCTCGCTCTGTAGCTGCCTGTCTTCTTAGGTCCCTACCGTCCTAGCTGCCTGTTTGCCTGTCCCCCTAGTTCCATGGCTTCCGGGCTGTCTGGCTCCCTAGCTCCCTGGCTGCTGAGCTACCTTGTTCTCTGGCTGCTTGGCTGCCTGATTGCGTAGATGCCTGGAGCCTAGCGGCCCGGCTGCCTGGATCTCTAGCTCACTGGCTGCCTGGCCACCTAGCTCCCTGGCTGCCTTGCTCCCTGGCTGCCTGGCTCTCTGGTTGCCTAGCTCCCTAACTCCCTAGCTTCCTGTCTGCCTGCACCCTAGCTCCCTGGCTGCAGGGCTGCTTGGCTCCCTGGGTGCCTAGCTCCCTAGCTTCCTAGCTGCCTGGCTCCATAGCTGCCTGGCTGCCGCGCTCACTGGCTGCCTGGCTACCTGGCGGCTTGGCTGCCTAGATGCCTGGCTGCCTAGCTCCCTAAGTCCCTAGCTGCCTGTCAGCCTGGCCACCTAGCTCCCTGGCTGCGGGGCGTCCTGGCTCCCTGGGTGCTTGGCTCCTTAGCTCCCTGGCTGTCTGGCTCCCTGGCTGCCTGGTTGCCGGACTGCCTGGCTCCCTGGCTGCTTGGTTGCCTGATTGCCTAGATGCCTGGCTGCCTAGCTGCTTGGCTCTCTAGCTCCCTGGCTGCATGGCTCCCTAGCTCCCTGGCTGCCTTGCTCCCTGGCTGCCTGGCTCTCTGGTTGCCTAGCTCCCTAACTCCCTAGCTGCCTGTCTGCCTGCCCCCCTAGCTCCCTGGCTGCAGGGCTGCCTGGCTCCCTGGGTGCTTGGCTCCTTAGCTCCCGGGCTGCCTGGCTCCCTGCCTGCTTGGTTGCCTGATTGCCTAGATGCCTGGCTGCCTAGCTGCTTAGCTGCTCCTTAGCTCTGCCTGAGATTGCTTCTTGTCTCAAGCAGTGACAACATACTTTGGCCTGGCAGCGTTATTTCAAAGCAGTCTGTTGAGAATTAATGGCTCAATTGGAGCTCTAAATGATCTACTGGTGTAATACAAATGTCGAGTTAAAACCAAGCAGTGACAAATCCAACCGTGTCATTGGACAACTGCGAGTTGTGTTCGTGGTCGCTCATTCTGGCGCGTCTTAACATGGAATGTGTTGTGCTAATGCTCTGTAGTACAGTATTTGCATGATTGTTATAGGAGACGAAGGGGCTTGGGTGACTCTTTTTATACATTTTTATTTCGTTATTAATCTGTGCACAGGCTGTGCTTGAGCAGAGAGAATCCTACAGGCAGTCCTCATTGGTGCAGCCATTGTATGTTTCCTTGATCTTATGCCTGCGCAGAGAGAATCCTCCAGGCAGTCCTCATTGGTGCAGCCATTGTATGTTTCCTTGATCTTATGCCTGAGCAGAGAGAATACTACAGGCAGCCCTCATTGGTGCAGCCATTGTATGCTTCCTTGATCTTATGCCTGAGCAGAGAGAATCCTACAGGCAGCCCTCATTGGTGCAGCCACTGTATGTTTCCTTGATCTTATGCCTGAGCATAGAGAATCCCACAGGCATTCCTCATTGGTGCAGCCATTGTATGCTTCCTTGATCTTATGCCTGAGCAGAGAGAATCCTACAGGCAGTCCTCATTGGTGCAGCCACTGTATGTTTCCTTGATCCTATGCCTAAGCATAGAGAATCCCACAGGCATTCCTCATTGGTGCAGCCATTGTATGTTTCCTTGATCTTATGCCTGCGCAGAGAGAATCCTCCAGGCAGTCCTCATTGGTGCAGCCATTGTATGTTTCCTTGATCTTATGCCTGAGCAGAGAGAATACTACAGGCAGCCCTCATTGGTGCAGCCATTGTATGCTTCCTTGATCTTATGCCTGAGCATAGAGAATCCCACAGGCATTCCTCATTGGTGCAGCCATTGTATGCTTCCTTGATCTTATGCCTGAGCAGAGAGAATCCTACAGGCAGTCCTCATTGGTGCAGCCACTGTATGTTTCCTTGATCCTATGCCTAAGCATAGAGAATCCCACAGGCATTCCTCATTGGTGCAGCCATTGTATGTTTCCTTGATCTTATGCCTGCGCAGAGAGAATTCTCCAGGCAGTCCTCATTGGTGCAGCCATTGTATGTTTCCTTGATCTTATGCCTGAGCAGAGAGAATACTACAGGCAGCCCTCATTGGTGCAGCCATTGTATGCTTCCTTGATCTTATGCCTGAGCAGAGAGAATCCTACAGGCAGCCCTCATTGGTGCAGCCACTGTATGTTTCCTTGATCTTATGCCTGAGCATAGAGAATCCCACAGGCATTCCTCATTGGTGCAGCCATTGTATGCTTCCTTGATCTTATGCCTGAGCAGAGAGAATCCTACAGGCAGTCCTCATTGGTGCAGCCACTGTATGTTTCCTTGATCCTATGCCTAAGCATAGAGAATCCCACAGGCATTCCTCATTGGTGCAGCCATTGTATGTTTCCTTGATCTTATGCCTGCGCAGAGAGAATTCTCCAGGCAGTCCTCATTGGTGCAGCCATTGTATGTTTCCTTGATTTTATGCCTGCGCAGAGAGAATCCTCCAGGCAGTCCTCATTGGTGCAGCCATTGTATTTTTCCTTGATTGTATGCCTGCGCAGAGAGAAATCTCCAGGCAGTCCTTATTGGTGCAGGCATTGTATGTTTCCTTGATTTAATGCCTGCGCAGAGAGAATCCTCCAGGCAGTCCTCGTTGGTGCAGCCATTGTATGTTTCCTTGATTTTATGCCTGCGCAGAGAGAATCCTCCAGGCAGTCCTCATTGGTGCAGCCATTGTATGTTTCCTTTATTTTATGCCTGCGCAGAGAGAATCCTCCAGGCAGTCCTCATTGGTGCAGGCATTGCATGTTTCCGTTTTATGCCTGCGCAGAGAGAATCCTCCAGGCAGTCCTCATTGGTGCAGGCATTGTATGTTTCCTTGATTTTATGCCTGCGCAGAGAGAATCCTCCGGGCAGTCCTCATTGGTGCAGGCATTGTATGTTTCCTTGATTTTATGCCTGCGCAGAGAGAATCCTCCAGGCAGTCCTCATTGGTGCAGCCATTGTATGTTTCCTTGATTTTATGCCTGCGCAGAGAGAATCCTCCAGGCAGTCCTCATTGGTGCAGGCATTGTATGTCTCCTTGACCTTATGCCTGCGCAGAGAGAATCCTCCAGGCAGTCCTCATTGGTGCAGCCATTGTATGTTTCCTTGATTTTATGCCTGCGCAGAGAGAATCCTCCAGGCAGTCCTCATTGGTGCAGGCATTGTATGTTTCCGTTTTATGCCTGCGCAGAGAGAATCCTCCGGGCAGTCCTCATTGGTGCAGGCATTGTATGTTTCCTTGATTTTATGCCTGCGCAGAGAGAATCCTCCGGGCAGTCCTCATTGGTGCAGCCATTGTATGTTTCCTTGATTTTATGCCTGCGCAGAGAGAATCCTCGAGGCAGTCCACATTGGTGCAGGCATTGTATGTTTCCTTGACCTTATGCCTGCGCAGAGAGAATCCTCCAGGCAGTCCTCATTGGTGCAGGCATTGTATGTCTCCTTGACCTTATGCCTGCGCAGAGAGAATCCTCCAGGCAGTCCTCATTGGTGCAGCCATTGTATGTTTCCTTGATCTTATGCTCGAGCAGAGAGAATCCTACAAGCAGTCCTCATTGGTGCAGCCATTGTATACTTCCTTGATCGTATGCCTGAGCAGAGAGAATACTACAGGCAGTCCTCATTGGTGCAGAGCAGAGAGAATCCTACAGGCAGTCCTCATTGGTGCAGAGCAGAGAGAATCCTACAGGCAGTCCTCATTGCTGCAGAGCAGAGGGAATCCTACAGGCAGTCCTCATTGGTGCAGCCATTGCATGTTTCCTTGATCTTATTCACGGTACATCAGACTAGTGAGGCACACATTTTATTTTCATGATTATTCAATGCTTCTTTCATCAAATTAACACAAGACAATCTTAAGAGCAAGAGTGCATTCTAGCAAGATGAATCTCACTTTCAAAACCATACACATTATACACTCCATTGTTTTTCCTGTTTTTAAAACTCAAATGTATGTAGGTGTGCTTTCACATCTTGCAAGCCTGTGTACGCTGCATTGATTTACTAAGAACAGAAAAAGAACATGGATCCCTGCAACCTACCTATTGCTCTGCATTTGTATTGTGCCCTCTACTAGGCTGCCTATGAGTTAGGGCTAGGACTGTGCATAGCTGCCCCCCATCCCCCACCTTTTCTTTCTCTTCCCTTCTCGCATCTATCCTCTGCCACTGAGATGGCACTCTCCATCTCTCCAATCTTTTTCTAACTGCTAGACTATAACCTAACCTCCCTCACTCAAAAAATCTGGATGAAAAAAGCACAAAAAATACATCCTGCAAATCCTGGCCTTCTCATCGCAGATACCTATGTCAGTGCATCCTCAAGAGAAATCTTCACTGATATCCTCTTCTCTGTCCCCTCTCCAGACCTATGGACTTCTCATCTCATCTCTTCTCTTTCCCCTTTCTGATCCTCTCCCATTAATGGTGGCACCAAGTGGGAAGCCCTCTTGGTGGGCTTCTTCTCATTATGCAGCAACATTAATGTCTACCACAAAGGCACTATCCTTGTTCAGGGCCCTCAGGCCAACCTCCTTCTCTTTGACCGGATCCTGTCATCCCTCATTAACTGTCTTCCTTCCCCTGCCTCTCCTCCTAATTCCCACTCGATCCCCCCTCCTTTGACTGAAGTACCACGCCCTTGTACTTCACCAAATAAAACCATAAACAGCAGAGATTGTCTCCACCTGGTGACTCTTAACACCCGCTCAGCCGACAAACACTCTGCTGATATGTGTCTCTTTTGTGAAGACACTCACCTTGACATTCTCGCTCCTATTGAGACATGGTGCAATGCCAGCTAAGTCACCACTTTTGACTCCCTCCTACATGAAGGCTTTAAGATCATTTCCAAATCTTGACCACACTGTGCAGGCAGTGGGGTTGCCTTAATCTTACCTGAGTGGGTTCCTTCTTCTATCTTACCCCCCCCCAGATCTACTCTTCCATTGGGAGCCTGGTATACAAAGTGTTTATCTCTCCCTCCTCCACCTTGACCAATGCTACCATTTATCGATCTCTAGGAGCTACCTCCCTGTTCCTCTCTGAATGGGCTGATTTCTGCTCCTCAGTACTCTCAACATCCTCCAACCTGCTCCTCTTGGTTGACTTTAACTCCCAATTTGACTGCCTTGGCACAGCATCCTCTCTTTTCATTGACCTCTGCACCTCTCTATCCTCTCCATTCTCCCTTCTGGTCCAACCCACTCTGCTGGACACATTCTGGACGCCCTCATCCACTCTGACGTCCCTCCCTCATCTCCACTGGTGACCTTCATCTCTTGGTCTGACCACTCTTTTCTTTCCTACCACCTGGGTCCATATGGCCATGTGACCACTCCTCTAAAACTCTGCCAACCTTGTTCAAGAACATCTGTCCGATGAAACGAGTGTCAACTGCTGCCTTCACTTCCACCTTTATCCCCCCTTGCCCTCCCAACTTAGACTCTACCATTGACACTGCTCTCAGCAACATCCATCTGTCAAGTACCAACACCCTCAACATTCTTGCCCTAGGCATGAGGATCCGCTTGAACCTGCCTCTAAGCACAACACTTGATATGACTCCAAATTTGCAGACCTGAAACGTAAGTGCAGAGCTGCAGAACGGAAGTGGCAAACCTCAGGCTAATCCTCTGACAAACTGGCTTGCTGCCTGCTCAAAAGGCAACACAGACTCTCTATCCATGGCAAGAAAATGGCCAACTGTTAGGCACGGGTATCCAGCACAGCTAACAACATGGCTGAACTTTTAAAAGTCTGCAGGGAACTTGCCAACCCTTCCCAAGTCTCCTCCTCCTTCTAAGGCCCTCTAAAATGCATCCACCACTCACTTCACCACCAAAACTCAGGACATCCTGAACTGCTTTGTCACTCACTCACCCAACTCACCCCTCATCCCCTTGCCTCCCTTGTGCATGCATTCTCCTCCTTCCTCCTTCTCCTTCGCCCTTGTTTCACCAGAAGAAGTCACCAGAGTTGTCTGCTCCATGAAGCTCTTTTCCAAACAGGTTTCCCATTGCTGATCCAGAACCATCAAGGACATTAGCTCTCTCGCCTCTGCACTCTATCATCTCTGTAACCACTCCTTTGCTATGGGCTCTTTCTCCTCCTCCCTCAAGAACTCCCTTGTGTGCCCCCTCCTTAAAAAACCATCAGCAAACCCATCCTGTCCAGCCAACTACCGCCCCATCTGGTGCTATGGACTGGAAGCATTCCGCCTAAAATACACTACTAGAAGTTAGCAAACGATAAGTCTGAACTGTACACTACTAGTCCTATACACTATATGGGTGACTGCACACTACCCTACAAAATCACTTTCCTGAGAGCTTGAGAAAATGGACGCGTTTGTCAAGTTACACAGACATCACAACTCTGACCTCACCACTCTGACATCACCACTGACCCAGTTCCTTGAAGGAGGGTCTTCATCTCTGGTCTGATTTGCATGCAGGTGGGGAGAAATCTGGAGTTATGTGGTGTAAGGATACACAGTCTGGGGGCATTGGCAGGGAATGCCTGCTTCCTGGTCCTTTCTTATTTGCTGTTCTGCTGCTCCTGGACCTCTGGCGAAGCACTGACTGACGGAAGCGCTGATTTGACAGACAGGAGGGGCATGCATAGGAACTTCACGTTTTTGTTTTCCAGCTGGGACCAGTCCCCACTGGATGGAAGGGTGAGGTGAGAGGTCAGATCCTTCATGAGTGCAACGAGGGCCTCGCCCTGTCCCTGGGCTGCGTCACAGATTCCAGGAGCCCGCAGTGTTCGCGAGGACTGAGTACAGTCACTGCCTCATGGACAGGTCTCTGGCTACAATGACTGGTGTCTCCTGTCTCAGCAGACGGCGGTCCCGGTCGCTGCCCCCAGACGAATCTCGCCACAGGTGGGCTGCCCCTCCATTAAAGGTGAGGCAGGCCGTCAGGACTCATCAGCCACCTCTGAAGGCTATTGTGTCTTTATCTCACACTTCTGTGATCGTCTCAAACATATGGAGCCCCCTTCACAGACCGCCTTCTTCCTAACTGTCACATTTAAGTGATGTACCGCAGAACTACCTGCGATTACGCAGAGCGTTGAAAAAAGGTAAGTCATTATTTCTTCAGACAGTTTTTATGAAACTTTGTGACTTCCAAAGCTTCCCTCTTCATAGGCCTCTTAAGGTCAAAGTGTCCCCTATGTACGTGTAATCATCATAGGTAAGGAATCGATGTGCAGTGTGGGGTCACACCCTTGCACTTATCTACATTCTTTGGAGCATAACAGGTGCATTTGTAGAGCGCACGTTCACCCCCAGAGGGCATTTTGGCGCTATTGACAGATAACAGATGTTTATTGTTGCCCAATTCAATGATACTCATTTTATTATACTCAGAAGGATGAAGGGCTGAGTGGACCTGCCGGGATTCAAACCTGTGACCATGATGTCAAACACAGGCCCCTGTAGTGGATGCATTAGCCCGCTGATGCATGGCACGCTGTGGAAAAATGCACTTTTGTTCTGCCCCAAAGGTGTCCAACTAGTGGTTTGCTCGAGCCAGCAATGAGCGAGAAAAGACAGCGTGCGGCAGCCATTGGGCACCGTTGAGCCTGACCCCACTATCTAGACTCTAGAGGGTCTGCTCGCAGGCATGCTGTTGGGACGAGAACGTCCTGCCATCACACGTAGGACGGTCCCATTACTGAATTTTGGCGGTCATGTGATCGCATCAAAAACAGGACCGTCTGAGGCACTGCATGGTCATCTTCAACAGTACAACGGCTCTGAGTACTCATTGCACGCACAGTACTCCTCACATTACTCTGGCCTGTACACGGATACTTCAGCAGGCCCCTCCAACGACGGGCGATGAGGCAGGAGGCGCTTCAACAACATCTCCAAACTATGGGCGCCCTTTTGAATTAACACCTGCATCCGCCAGCATGGCGCACCTACTCAGCCCACATTGAGAGTGTCATCATATCCTCCAGCTCTCTACGGCGCGCCTACTCTGCCCACATTGAGAGTCTCGTCATATCCTCCAGCTCTCTACGGTGCACCTGCTCGACCCACATTGAGAGTCTCGTCATATCCTCCAGCTCTCTACGGTGCGCCTGCTCCGCCCCATTGAGAGTCTCGTCATATCTTCTAGCTCTCTAGGGTGCGCCTGCTCGGCCCACATTGAGAGTCTCGTCATATCCCCCAGCTCTCTAGGGTGCGCCTGCTCGGCCCACATTGAGAGTCTCGTCATATCCTCCAGCTCTCTATGGCGCGCCTGCTCCGCCCACATTGAGAGTCTCGTCATATCCTCCAGCTCTCTACGGTGCGCCTGCTCAGCCCACATTGAAAGTCTCGTCATATCCTCCAGCTCTCTCTCTACGATGAGCCTGCTCAGTCCACATTGAGAGTCTCGTCATATCCTCCAGCTCTCTACGGTGCGCCTGCTCAGCCCACATTGAGAGTCTCGTCATATCCTCCAGCTCTCTAGCTCAACACACGGTGCTGCCATGATCTCCTATTGGCATCGCCCTCCACATCTCAACACAAGTAAGATTTGATGTTAGTTTTCAGGCCACAACGTGGGTGGTCATGCAGCTGACGTCATGATGGGCCTACATTGCTAGTGTATACCTTCCAGTTGGTCACTTTTGGGTGCCGCATAGCCCTACCCAACATCCTCATCTGGGCACCGCTTGTTGAATCCCAAAGCAATGGGGCACAAAGTGCACCGAACCCCACAGGAATGGAGAGGGCGAAGAAGGGCGACCATCTTCATCGCCAGGACACAGTTCTGGTGGCAACCCCAGACAACAAGCAGAGGAGAAGCAGAAAAGGGGAGACCATACACAAAGACCATGCCACGGTTGCCCCACACAGGAGTTTGAGGTTCAAAGGCCACCAGACATGGCAGAACTGAGCTGGGACTGGTGGACAGAGAGGGTGGAAATGTACTTCAGGCATAAGAGAGACAAATGATGAGGTGAATAGATCGGTGCTTCACTTTATGCAGTCGCCACCGTTTCCAAGGTGATTAATCCCCTGCCAGATGACATTGGCATGTATCATAATGCCAAGAGGATGCGAAACACTTATTTTAGTCCTCAAGTAAACAAGCACCCAGAAGTGCCAGGCTATTATGCAAGTCTATGTAAAAAGGATGAGCATACTCCTCCTTGGCACTTAAGGGGTTACATTATAGAAAGCATGCAAAGGCCCCTCCGAATCCCTGGGTGCCATCCACGCAAGATAATTGCCAATGTCTTAGGTCTTGGCGGGTGAAGAGGATGGTGTGAGGATGCAAATCATCCAACATTGCGTCTCCCCTCAGCAAAAAAAACAAAACCCTATGAGAGCCAGGCATACCTCTACAGAACATCCTCAAAAAGTTAGGGAAGACTCAAATACAACGCTGCACATGGAAGGGTCACGGGCCAGGCGGCACCGAGGACAAGAGGATGGAGTGGTCACTCACTGGACCAATGACCCACACAGGCCCGTGAACCTTCTGCAGAGGGTCACTTCCACATCCCCAGCAACCAGAAAGATGTGCTGCAGGCAAAACCATTTTGCTAAAATATGCTGCGACCCCGGGCCTCCGTACAGCATTCCTGAACCTACGACCACTGCCAGACCAAAAAAAAGAAAGCAGTTAGCCAGAGTGGTCAAAGATGATCAGTAATCGATGCTGCTGCTAGAGCACAAGGGCACATTGAGGAAGAGAAGACAACCACACTGCATCATCACAGTGGCGTAAAACGAGGTGTTGCTGTCCATCTACTCTGCGTCCGCAGTCAACATTAGACTACTCCAACGATTGTGACAGCTTCATCCAGCACCCATTCTGGCGCTGCTATATGGCAGGTGTAAGCCACTCCCCCTGGGTGAAGCGTTCTACACCCAAATAACCAACGACAGACAATCCACCAACCTCGTTCTATGTCACGGCTGCAGCCAAATACACGCCCATAGGGTGCGCCATGGCAGAGGAACAAGGTATTGTCCACTTTGCGCTCGGTGTATATAAGGAAGAAGTTGAAGCTCTTCTACAAGCTTACCAAATTCCTTTCAATATCATATGATGTAAGTGCCAGGCTATTATTGAAGTCTATGTAAAAAGGACGAGTATACTCGTCCTTGGCACTTAGGGACAGCAGGTACGGTGACGCGTAGACCAGATGGTATGGCCCGTGCCTCTCCCACATCAGAGAATTCCGTTCCACATGAGGAGGAAGGTGGTGGAAGCACTTACACAACCTGAACCTTAAGACATGATCAAGAGAGTACAATGTCCAACTCTCTGGGTTTCCTCCATAGTGCTTCCGACAAACCAAAACAGCCCGAAGAGGTGCAGATCTGCACTGACATGAGGATCCCGAACCGCACTATCAGGAGGGAAAGGCATCTGGCACCCACACTTGATGATATTATGGCCGACCTGCAAGGCTCAACAGTGTTTTCGACCTTCGACTTAAAAGCAGGCTACCATCAAGTTAGACTGCATGTTGATTCAAGGCTTATCCCCACTTGTTCTTCTAACATGAGAGTATTCCAATACAAAAGGTTGAGCTTCGGAATCTTGACCGTGGCCAACGACTTCCACATAGCGTCTTCGTTCCAAGTTTTTAAAATAACATGTGCATCAGTTAGCAGTGGTATTCCAGCGATTACAGCCACATGGATTAACATGGATTAAAATGGATGAAATAAACAGATACAAGTGTAACTTTATGAAGGAACAAGTGAACCTCTTCTGGTTCATATTCCAGGTACCGGGCCCTTCAGCAGATCCCTGAAATGGAGCTGACAGAAAACAGCCCATCCTTTAAAAGCCCTCTGAGGGCACTGACCAGGAAGGATACTCCATGGAACTGGGGTCCCCAAGTCATGGCTGCTTTCGTAATTACGAAGTATGCACTGGTCACCAAAACCACCATGAATGTCTTTGACTCCAAAGAGACACGAATCATAGCCGATGGAAGCCTCGCTGGATCAGGATCTGTTCTGGTGCACAATGATGGTGAAGGAAACGCCAAATTGATTGCGTAAACCAAGGTATTGACCCATCCAAGCAGTATTATTCCCAAATTGAACGAGAAGCCTTAGCCGTTCTTCGGGGGTGCAAGCATTTCCAGATGTATATTTTTGGAAGAACAGCCATGGTAGTCACAGACCACAAGCCCCTATTGGCGAAGCACTGAATCCAACGTGATTGGCAATAGCGGTTCAGTGCCTCGATCCCGTTAAGAATTCAAAGATTATTGCTGCAATCACCTTACTATGGAGTGCTTCAAGCAGAGGCAGACAAACCAGCGTACTAACTGTCACGTCAACCTGTCTCGCACCCACGAGAAAACCAACCAGTCGATAACTTCACAGAATAATATGCACAACCGTTTACACAGGAACTACTACCCAAGTCCATATCACTGTCAGAAATTGCAAAAGCCACAGCCAAACATCTCTGAATTCAACAGGCTCTCATATAGTTGAAAACCGAACAATGGAGAACTTCTCTGTCCGACTAAAGTCATGGAAAACCAGCAGAGTAGGTATTCATGGGAGGGCTACTGAAGGTCGGGACAGAGTTGCCAGCAGGAACAGAAAGGGGCTCTTGGTTTGGGACTCGCACCCACTCATACCTCATGAATTAATACTGAGGGTCTTTGAGCTAGCTCAGTCGGGGCAGCAAGGAGCAATTAAAACAAAGACTCTTCTACCAGATAAAATGTGGTTTCCCAACCTGGAAGGGGAGGTGGAGTCATTCTTATAAGGAAATAAATAATATCAAGCAAATGGGGCTTTCAGGGCAAGGCCCCCGATAGAATCACCAACCAGATGTACGGTGCTGTTGAAGGATATGAGCGTAGACTTCACAATGGCGCTCCATTCAAAATGTTTCTAGTGGAGGAGGACGAATTCTGCAGACATCCCAGAGTGAAGTGTACCTGATTCACAGCCGCTGGAGACGTCACACAAGCAATTGATGTTCTCTTTGCAGTGCAAGATATAAAAGAAACAGACAGGTCACACTGTGGCCCACCATTCCAAGGGAGGGAGTTAGACTCATGTATGCATACATAGAGCCCAATGCATAAAAGAATTACCCATATTGTCCCAGAGCCAGTGGGGACATGAAGAGGTTTATGCGAACCCTTAACATGAATGTCCGTATGAGAGAGAGGAGCTAGAACCTGCCCTTTCGAGGTTCCTCATGGCCTATCGGACGGACTCAAGGTGACATCTCTCCTGCCAGAACAACAGCCATGATGTGACCGCTCGTTCACACAGATCTGATACAACAGAAGCACATTCAGAACAATCTCAGGGAGTCATTTGAAAAAAGTTCCTCAGGCGGTGGTGACCCAAGTATTAATTCGAAACAGAAACATGTGACCCAACCTCAGAGTCCTTTAAGAACCCTCTCCATGGGCCATCACAGAAAAGAAAGGTTCTGTGGAACCACTGCTGACGGCCAATCACAGGTAACTAGGAATGGTAGCTCGTTCAAGCAGATAAATATGCCAAACGAGGGCCCCAAAGAGTAGAGTAGCAGTGGTGAAGGACAGCCATGGACGGATACATTTCCTGCACAGAGTGATGAACAGACAAGGGACACTGAGAGCACAAGAGCGATGCCACATGAGGACCAGTCAGCAGAAGCGTTACCCACTGACAACGGCAAGGCACACTCGGAAGAGTCTAAGACAGCAAGTCCTTGAGTAATCCTAACAGTTGGGTTATTGTTGATGTACTTAGCATGGGCTGTTGTGATAAGGACATCCTGCCATCACTGAATATAGGTCATGTGACAGCGTAAATAAACAGGACACCCGAGGCACGGATCTCCGAGTAGTCGTTACACTCACGTCGCTCCTCACATTCCTGGGGCCACTTTGCAGTCGCAGAGAGCACCCCACCCCAACAAACACCACTCTATGTGTTGCTCTCTGTTCCCTCACACTTAGTTAAAGATTACCTGAAGTGACCCTACCTGCTCATGCAGAGCGCATGAAACACTGGTGTATAGGCGCGTTATAAATGCCATATCATATATCATATCATATCATATCCATGTCTCTGTTGGAATGCAATGCTGAACCACCTTGTCACCACCTAGACTTCATTGCTGCTGGGCCGGGATTCGACCATCTGCACCCTTTCTTTGAAATTTTAAATAAAGTTGAATGATGGTAGATCATCCTCTGGAAAATGTGTGTGCCTAATCTGCACACATGTTCCTATGCTCACCACACGGAATACGCATACACCAGTATACTCTCAGTGGAGACAGCCTACAAGCACAGTCCCCCCTGTCATATTTAGTTGGGATATGACATGACAAGTACACAATGCATTGCCAGAAAAGGGAGGGCCAAACCTGCAGCTGGTGGCAGTGATTAACATAATTAACATACTAATAGAGTGTACTTCAAACAGGCACACATGGAGCCTGCCTGCATAGGATAACAAAGGAGACAGGATGCCCCAACAACCTTTCATATGTAATTGTGTCAACCTGAAGCCAGATCCTGTCCTCAGTATCAATTGACAGTGAGCTGTCATGTTTGGGACTGCGTGTTTACAGTAGTTTAAACCGCAGGGGGATCCCATTCAAAAGGTATGATGTTGTTTGCAGGAGCCAGAGAGTCTGGTCTAGCTGCAGCTTCAAGTGAGATCTGCCACTATAATCAGGAACCAGAGAGAGCTCCATTAACCTGAGAGAACCTTTGATCCACAACAGACAGGAATACGGCTGATACTTAGTATTACAGGTTTTCACCCCTTTACCTTTTCTAATGCAAAGCACTTTGGTTATGACCTCATGCATACAGCAGATTGTTAGTGGGGATCCAGGATTGATTCATTAAGGTAGGCTTGGCCTACACCAATCCCTATGGTCCATTTGGCTTTAAAGGAGTGTCAAGCCCCTCTTTTGGCAGATTATAATTATAATTATAAATGTTCTTTTATAATGCGCTTAATACCAGAGATTGGTCTCTTAGCGCAGGATCAGGGTTCAAAGCCGTGTTGTACTGCGTTGTTTTGCTACCAAGACAAATGTGTTGCCCCTGAGCTACCCCCCCTCACTTTTCATCTGAAGGCTTCTCCAGAGCAGAGGGAAGAACTCATCATTGGAACGTGACTGAAGGTACAGTCTGCCTTACACCTTCTGCCAGTAAAGGAAGTCTAGGACCTTCAATAGGGAAGCAAGAACCCCTACCTTAACATCTCCCTGGGAACAGAGGTAGATACTGAATTCATAGGACCTTCCGGGAGATCCAGAATTGGTACCCAGCCAGCACACAGTGTGCCCGGCTAGGCTCTGCAGCCAGCATCCTAGGTGGGAAGTGCCAGAGAGTCTCTGTTCCCGAAACCAAGGACAAGGCAACAGCCTGCAACACTCTCGTCAGCTTTGGGCTGCCCATCTTAAAGGCCGACAAAACCCCAGTGAAGAAGCTAGGAGAAATGCCTCGACAAGCATCTTCCGATGTCTGCCTTAAAGGACATTTTTGGGCCAGTTCAGTTCCTCTAGCAGCAACCGACTGAAACGCTGACCACAGGGCCGGTCTTTGCGTCAGGCAGCCCAGGTGGCTGCCTGACGTCAGTCAGCCTCTAAGGGGCGCTGCACCAACAGTCCACAGTGCTAGAATACAAACACGTTTGTTTCCTAACATTATAAAAGTGAATGTACCTGTTCATTTTGATAATGTTAGCAAACAAACGTGTTACACGTGTATTCTACCACTGGCACTGCTGCAAGCTGTGGCCTCGGCCCTCAGGCAGGGCAGTGCGAGAATACACGTGTAACACGTTAATTTCCTAACATTATAAAAGTGAATGTGCCTGTTCATTTTTATAATGTTAGGAAACAAACATGTTACACGTGTATTCTACCACTGGAACTGCTGCAGGCTGTGGCCTCGGCCAGGGCAGTTTCTAGTCCATTTGATGCCCAGGGCGAAACACTAGGAATGCGCCCCCCCGCACCCATCCCATGAGCCACTCCCACTGCACCCCGCGCTCCACTCCAGCCGCACCCCGTGCTCCACTCCAGCCTCACCCCGCTCTCCACTCCAGCCGCACCCCGCGCACCACTCCAGCCGCAGCCCACACCCATCCCATGTGCCACTCCCACTGCACCCTGAGTGCCATTCCCAAACTACACCGTTAAGGAAATCCTACTCAAAGTCAAACAGTCTGTCACACAAGGAATTAATTGCCATTTGCAATGGTGGGCCACTTTTTCACTGGTGCCCAAGACAATTTTATGCCCCAGTCCCACTTAGACTGCAGATAATGAGGACTGGGCACACCAACGAAGAAACCATGATATGGCACAGGATGCAGTATATACAACCAACAAAGAACACAAGATGCTGAAGGGGGTTTGGAGACAACCTAAACCAAAAGGGCAATAACAAGGAGACACCTGAACCCAATAAACAATCACTTTAACATTCTTTGAATGGGAATCAAGGGTTATGCTTTGATACAGTAAGGTCTTGACAGTTGTAAGGATACATGGAGCAGGATTATTTATTTATTCATTCAATGTTTGTCGGGTACCTGCATATTTATTTATTCATGCGATACAGGTATCCGACAAACATTGCATAAATAAATAAATTATCCTTCTCAATGTACCCAACAAACATTGCATAATAAACTGAAATTTTAGCCATCCGAGCTGCCACTAACGAGAAAACATGTCGTCTCTGTAAAAATCTTGAAACTACAGAATCTCTAAGACATCTCCTGATGGTTTGCCCGGCAATCGCCCAGGAAAGGAACGCCTTTTTTGGTCCCTTGCTTATAAACTCTTTCATCAACGACGAAGACACGTGGTGGAACCGCTTAATTACAGGAGCTCAAACTAGATGGCTAATCCCGACGGCAAAACTACAAAATATTATCATGGAAAAGATCAGCCATCTCTGACATTCAACGAGAAAATCCCCTCAACTTTGATAAACCTTGGACGGCGTAAACAATAACATTGCTCTAAGCATCTATTAGCTCGCAACTTTCTACATTTCTTTTGTTAGCTATACGTAATCATGAGAACTTCTTTTGTAAAAATCTAACAAAGATTATATACAAAAATAAAAAAAAAATAAAAAAAAAAATAAACTGGTTTGTAGCTTAAAGAATATTTACTCAGCAACACTGGTCAAAACTATTTTCTGCATAGTGAAGTAACTCATCACCAGTGCCATGGAAGTGGTTTAAAGTGTAATTGATATATAGTTTGGAAAAGAAGCAGCGTGAAAGAAATAGCGTTGCTTTAAACTATTATTTTGGCCATTTTCTGGGCTTGCAGGGACGCACCATGGGCCCAAATGGGTCTCCGTTTGTACCGTGTTGGGGCCCACGGTGCGTCCCTGCGAGGCACGCTCACTCCCCACAGCCCACTGCACCTCCCCTCCCATCTCAATGCCAGCCGGAAACCATTTAGTGACTAATGGCCCACCATTAGCAGTTTCCCGCTGGCATTGGGATGGAAGGGGCTGGTCTTAGCTGCAGGGGGACCTAAAGTGTTTTTATTGGTGTGCCTAAGCCCCCCACCCCAAGTGGTCAGAGGGAGCCTCTGACTTCTGTAATGTCATGTAGTACTTTTGTACTACTTGACATTACAGTCGGAAGGGGCAGCGCCAGCACCTGACCTGCAGAACTTTCCCCACGTCAGTGCGCTGCCCCACAAACTCGGGAATTCCATCCCCTCCAGAGGCTCCAGGGACCGGGGCAATTGCGTCCCCTGGGGCTATTACGCCCCAGGCAGTTGCCCACATCGTCCGGGCCAAGAAACAGGCTGGCCTCGGCCCTCAGGCAGGGCAGGGCAATTGGCAAATAAATTAGCAACATTTGTTGCTTTATTACCTTCCCCCGGCCCCGGCGCTGCTGGCGCCAGCCAGGCCCATGGGCGCACGTGCGGTGTGCCCTCCTCCAGGCTATGGGCGCGCACTGACACTTAAGTGTGGATCGATTGGGGCTGGCTGGTGTTGTCGGCCCCGGCTATTACAAAAAAGAGGAGCGAATGGGTCACTAAAGCCTGAAGTTGTTCCCATCACAAGCACACACTGCCAAGCAGCAGCAGAATCAGCAAATAGAAACAGTTGCTGCATCCTGCCATCACTGATTGGCCTTGTTTCAGGAAACCCGGCAGTAACTACAGCCTGCTGAGGCAAGCACACTTCTTTCCTCCTGCTCCCGTCCTCGTAGGTGAGGCCTATTGCTGCATAGGCATTTTATTTATTTTAAAATGGCATTGAGGAGATGACTGGGCCATCCAAGAACAGCCTCTGGAGGCCACAAAGCTAGACACTTTTGTCAAGGCTCAAGTAGTCATGAAAAAGGAAGCAAGCACTGGTGGTGGACTCTCCTCAGGAGATCAAAAGGCCGGTTCTCGGAAGACCTGGGCAGAGTGTCACCGTCAGCAGATCCTTGACAATTGCACGTTCCAGCAGGGTTGGATTGGTTGGTCCTTTGGCCGGGCCAAAATCACTTCCAGGGGGATGCCCTGGGGGCCGGTACCACGCTTGGCCCGGTTTGGGGGTTACTACGCCCCCCTAGTTCCCGCTCCCGAGCATATTGTTCGTCGTTCCCTCTTCCCTGGGCATGCACTGCTGACTTTATTTTAGTGCAAGAGTTTCATACATTTCACTGTTCGCTCAGACTTGTCTTATACTCTTCTTTGTCATTGTGCTTCTTTTGTTTGGAATAGCAATCACGCTAGTCTAACGAGATAAACAAACACCTACACGAACGCGCCTTGTGAATGATGGTGTGAAGGATGGAGGCAGGTGCTGGACCAAAAGGTGAGCGAAGTCTGCACAGCAGCTGGCTTGGGAAAGCGACTAAGCAACTACAGTAGAAACCGTCTCCGTGGACGGTTGGCCCATCTTTCGTATAATGCAAATACCCAGACTTGTAGGATGCATGCTTCACTTTCTTTGTTCCATTGGGGGCGACATGCTGTAGCATCAATTCGTGGCCTTTAAAATACCCTGCATGGTGCAGCTTCTGATCTCCTTTAACACAAATGCTGGGATATGGCCATGACTAGCTCACGCCACATTAATCAAAGCCAGGTCTCTAAAGAATGGTTCAAGTGTTGGGGAATCACCTGCTCACACTTTCTGTCGTGTGACCAACCAGTGCGCAAAAGATGTTTCAGAGCGTGGGGTTCTTGTTGCCACCCATTTCTGCATTTGATACACCAGCAGCTAAACACACCCTGGGGAGGCAGCTCCTTCTGCATAGTCCATTTCTCTCCCAAGCTCGGGACAATGTTCTTTACCATAATGGAGAATGTGAAAAAGCGCAGGGCTGCAAGGCTGGGGGGTGAGGGTGGAGGGCAAAGCACACTACGCTTGGGGTACACTGGAGATGCTTCCCCTGATACTCGCAGTACTCCAAGACCCTTGAAATGAAATTCGTCTATACACTGCACAATGTGCAAGGGCCGCTGCTATTGAAGCAGCATGTGACTAGTAATTTGCGAGAAGTAAACTTAACGAGTCCCAAGAAAAGGTCATCTTCCACCCTTTAAAAATGTGATTGTTTTTGTTTTTATGTTGGGATGGTAGACATCGTTTTTCTTTGCAATCTTACAATTTCATGGTGCTGTCGGGAGCTAAAATGAGTGATCACGAAGGAAACATTTAAGAATTTGGAGAGTTCACAAGCATGAGCGAAACAAACCCCAATACTCGAACTGCCACTTCTCTTCCGCGGTAATGCACTGCAGTGTGTTTCAATGTAAAGTCCACATTGTAATGTCGTAATTTTAGAACGCCACCTCTCCAACATTAACATTTGGAGCTATGTTGAATTGTACATGCATGTTAACTCTCTGCATATGTTTAAAGGGTTCCATGTAATAATGTCACCACAAAAATCTCGCCATACAAAAATATCGCCAAAAAATGGCCGTTTTTTTTGGCAACATTATTGCATGGAACATGCGGGGGACACCCCCGCAGACCCCCTTTTTTTTTTAAATGTTTTTTTTTTTGGTCCCTGTTCCCATATATATGGTCACCCAAATAATATCGCCACAACATTTTCCTGGCGATATTATTTACGACGACCATATATATGGGGATAATATTACCTGATACCGTTTAAAGCAGACTTTACCACTCACATGGAGTAGTGATATTGTTTACGTGTGACCCTACTAAATATATGTAACTTCCCGTGAAATATATGATGCAATACATATTGCATAAATGCATGTATTTTAATGCTGAGATAGACGGGCTTGTACAGCTATCGGTGGGTATGTAGCTGGTGCTTGTTCTTGGAGGTTCGAGTTACACTGTTCAAAACCAGTTCATCGTCTTTTAAGGGTGGCTAAATGTTTGAGGTCATACAAATGACATTAGGGTAGATCTGAAATTGTCAATTCTCTGACCTGAGCCACAGCAGCAAACTGGTCATTGTTACTAAAAATGAAGAGCAAAATCAGACTAACATAACCAGGCCTGTTCGGGTTTGACCCTCTTAATGCTGTTTTCTGAGGTTCATGAAATTCAGCAGATGCCAGCATTGACAATTTTGTTGACTCATAGTCCCCACTCCCGCTGCTCAGCCCATGACACATGCATGAGATCACAGGTCGGGGGAGGGGGGCTACCAATGATGCTTCCAGCCTGGGCTGCAATCTGTTGTAAGACCGGCCCTGACTGACCGTTGTTACGCTGCAGTGACTTAAAGACTTTTGAGATGCCCCGACCAGTGCTTCAGAGGCACCACCCAGCACCAAAATAACAATTCCTGACCATGAGCCACCACGCAGGCCAGACAGCAGCCATCCGTCCAGCTTCGCTCACTGAACTGTTTGCTGCCTGATACCCATAGCTGTCTCCCATCTTGAACTCTGTCGCAGAAACTGCAAACCTCCTTGAAACCGACTCAACCCTGTCAAGCACCAAGAACATCTACAAGCACAAGGTACATTGTGGTCATGTCCCATTGGCCCTTCTCTAAAGGCCCCTAGAGATATTTTAAAACCAATTGATTCATTCCTTTGTGATGAAACCAATCATCTTTGGCTGTTGTGATTATTTACTATACTGACTACCTTCCTGTCAGTATCCAGAGTTCATCCCTTTTCCTTCTTTGAAACTGTCTGTCCTCTGCATTCCTTTACAGGGTGGGTTGTATTTTGTAGTGTTGCTAGAACTGTCTGTTGTAATAATAATAAAGTAGATATTTTTTTACAACCTTGACTGGAAAGTCCATTTTATCATTGGGTAATAATTGTATTTGCACTGTGTTGCAAATAACCAATGATCCACGACCATGCAGAGAAAAGCCTGCCATTCCGTCCACGTTACCACAATTGGAAAATGAGGTTTATCATATGCTTGTGTTTCCAATCTGTTCGTATTCCTTCTGATGTACTAGAGGTGTGGGGCTGATTGATGGTTTAGAAAACGATATTCATCCCCGGACCACTGGTGCCATGGGAGTTGTTTCATCACAGGGAGCAACCTCGGCTCTCTGGGATAACCCGGGACAGTTGGCACTCTAGTGCTCCCTTACTCCACAGTGGCCCACCAGGCATACACGGCCTAGGACTTTCACAGCTTCCTGCTGCCTTGCCTCTTTTAGCTGTGCTCTGTGCCCTGAGCAGACCAAATCCACCAGAAGGGCTCTTCCTGCTGCTCAGGGCCCACTCCTCAAAGAGCCAACTCTGACCTTTCATTTATCCACCACCAAGAGCAACTCAAAGAGGGCGTTGAAGACCGTGCAACACCCGGTACACCTAGTTTTGGCGCCGCCGGTTCGGCGACGGGATGTTTTGGCGCTGGGATGTTTTGGCGCGCCACACACTTTGTGGCCGGATCATTGAACTCCCCGGATCCATTCTCCGGCAGATGCAGACTTGCGGTTCGGTTCTTGATAACATAAGCGGTACGCAGTCCTGCAAACATTGTAATAAACTGCAGAATGTGAAACGTAGCATGACTCCCGGAACTGAAACTGTTGGCTGCCCTAAGATCTGTGAGTGAAATACTGCACACCTAACTGCCTTTCTTCAGGGTGCAGACATTGATAAGGGTAAGATTCCACTCGTTGTTGCAGCTTTGTTAGACGGTGTTGTTTCAACGTGCAGAATCGCACCCGATCTCCATAATTCATTGTGCATGCGCAACCCGTCCCAAACACGCAGGAAGACTGCGTGCTAGGTGTCACAACACAAGGAGCTGCCCGTGTGTGTGTGTGTGTGTGCGCCAAGAGTTTCCCAAGTGTGTCTGGGCTTCTGGGAGCCACACTTGGAGACAGGATGCGCTTCGAGTTATTTACCATCAGTCAGGGCGCGCGCGCGATAAAGGGAGGGCAGTGCTGCGGAGCAGGACATTTCTGTGCGGCCAGTAGGACATTTCTGTGCAGCCAGTTCGGCGCGGGCTGCCGCGCCAAACAAGCTCCTGCGCTGAACCGGCCGCACCAAATCGTCCCGTGCCGAACCGGCCACACCGAAATGTCCTGCTCTGTGCAACACCATCCAGTGTGAAGAGTCATCAATGCAACAAATTAACTGGATCTAAATTAGCTTGGATTACGCTACCAACCTTTCAAGACATTTTATATAAATAAATAAATAGAGTGTGCACTTTTGATTTTGGGCACAGCATCTGCTAGTCAGAGTAGGCTCGCACCTAGAAACACTTGTGTGCGGGCGCGTTATAAATGACTTATCATATGTAAGACTACATGTTTATGTCATAGCAGTAGTGTTGTAATGTAAAACACTTCAGTGGGGGGAAGGAAGAGGATGCAGGCCGCCAGGTACCCAATGGAAGGTAAAATGAGTGCAGGTAGCACAGGGGGCATCCATGGGCCCATCCACCCCAGGTAGGCACACAGGGGAAACTGACACTCTCAGAACACTTTCACTTGGCAAGTGCCCAGAGTTCCACTTACCATCCCAGTTCTAACATCACTCACAGTGTCACTCAAGTAACATGTTCATACAAGCTACACCATAAGCAGTTTGGACATACAGACTAAAAGCACGACTGGAAAGAACTGCCTTCTGGGGCTTGTAGTATCATCTTAATAAAATAAGGCTGCAGTTTTGTAGCATTCACAAAGCTACACAAATATGGTGTCCTTTAAACTCAGACGTTGCACTGGTGCTACACCTGGGGCACAGCTGTTGACTATCTATATATCCGAAATACAGAAATACTAGTACACCAAATACCAAACCACGGTTTCGCGCTCAGCATGTTAAACGGTTCAGTTGTTGGTGACGTTCCACATAAAATACGCGTGCAGTAATGATATCCTTTCCCCCACCATTAACTACATATTTACGCCAGCGTGGGTATTAAAGAACACGAATGTGACACCAACTAATTTAAAAGATCATTGTATGTTGCTCTGCGAAGTTGACCTCGGGGTTCTACATCTAAGGTTAGTTAGACCTAGATATGTCTCGATTAATTCTTCAGGAAACAGCATTTATTGGAACCCTAAAAACATTGGTCATGTTGATGATGCTGTACCAAGTCATTTGGGTGAGACCTTGCTCCACTTTGGAAAATTTACACCTTTTTAGTCGACACATTCTAACCATTTATATACACTTTCTCAGATCTTACTTTAGGTAATTCTTACACGGATAATGGGTTAAAATCTAAACATATTCATGTTTTCGACCAATAGGTTATTGATAGAAAACAGAAAATGAGAAATCATGTTAAAATTTTAAATAGAAGGAAAAATGTGTCTCTGTCAGTTACTCTGCTCGAAATAAAAAAAGGACAAGGACAATCCCATTATACAAATTGGTTGAGGGGTCAGAGCGCATTGTTCTATCAAAAAGATGAAGAACAAATTCTATTGATATTGAAAAAAAAAATCCTATGCTTTTTGGATGATGACCAATAATGGTGTTGTAACCCAGCCTAAATTACAAACCAATTAAGTATCTGAATCAGACTGGGTATTTCACTATTCAGGCGTATTTTCAGTGAATGCTCTGCAAATTCTTTCAATGCCTCTCGACCGGGATGTCGTGGAGCCTTATCATATCCCAATAAATCAGGAGATTGTGGAGGACATTTTTGATATGATTAGTTCTTCTACAGCACACAGTTTGAATGAATTACCTAATTTATTGTTTAAAGGGATTGGTCGGTTATTTCATCTATTTTATTTGAGCAGATTTAATTAATTAATCAATTTCCTGAATTGTGGCAGCTCGTACATATTGCAGTGACATACAAAAAGGGCCCAAGATGTGACCTGAAAAATTACTGACCCATGTCTATATTGGTCACACATAGCAAGGTTTTTGCTGCCCTGATTCTTGGTCATCTAGAGTGGTAGACTGGTTTTTGCAAGCATATGAATTCCACCCTAACAGAAGGAATTTGAGACAGAGCAAAGAAAAGAAGCTAGTGACGTCTCAAGAGAAATATAAGATGTCCCGAGATACTGGCTGAAGAAGATGTATGGATCCTACAAAAACGAATGACGAAGTAAGGAAACAAATGAACCTTTAATACGAAAAAGAAGATTACATGTGCACAAAGTGTTGCAGAGAATCACGTGTTCAATAATTGTACAGATGATGAAACGCAAGTAGATTAAGTCAACATAGAAGCTGTCTATATGTAGTGAATAGAATGCAGGCAAAGCCGCCATTGTATAGAAGCTGGACATCGGTATCATGAATTTAGTAAGCCAGGACCAATTAAGAGGAAATAGAAAATTATTTTACAGCAAGAATAAGCTGAATGGTGGAGCTGCGTGGCGAGGTTGTCTGGCCTGGAGTCAAGACTGAAGCAGCCAAGGTCAGCTATCTATTTTGGAATGGAGCAAACGTGCTAAGAATTAATCAACCCAATAGAGTTCGTACTTGGAGTCCCAAAACACAATAGTGAGTGCTCTCACTCCCGTGTATCCTCAGAGACAAGGATACTTTGCAAGGCCAAGTTCAAAGACAATCTACATGGCAGAAGGCATGGGTGATGAGAGATGCTTGGCTAATTAGGTGGTGGGTAGTTTCATGCCCCATCCCCTTGCACCTGGGTTCTGGGCTTACGCGCTGCTAAGTGAACCGAATGCTCCAGACCTGGCACAAGCGTGCCAACCAATTGTAGTGGCCCATATAAAAAAAGGACCTTATAGTTTGAGAACCAATAAGAAACTGTGTATCTAATCTTTCTGAAGAGTACATGTTTTAGAGGAAGGCATATATTGTCCACCTGACAGTGGGCAGCCAATCACAATCCTAGTTCCTATAGATAATATACTTAGATGTTCCCCTTAAGCCAATCCAGACTCTGAATAGGTTTTTCATTATTTGCCACATGGTATGACGGCACCTCTGATGTACTTTTGATATGTAACCTTTGTTTTCTAAAAAGATTGCTGAGAGAAATTGAACGTACATCCGTTGATGTCTGTTGTAACTCCCTGTTTTAGATAATTGTTAATAAAACAATACTTTGCCATCTTTCTGAGTTGGTTTGGTTATTTGACTTTGGAGTTATTCTCTGTGATCCCATCCATTGCATGAACCTTCCTACAGGGCCCTAAACGCACAGTTATGAATGGAGAGTCACACTATAGGCACACCCTCCATATATTTTCCTGAATTTCAATTAGTGTCACAATGCCCAATGCAGCGTATGCTCCAGCATGAAGCACATGGCCATCAGTGTCTTCCTCACTATGTAAATCATACTTTTAAGTGGAGAAAGTATTTCTGTCGGAGATCCCACCCTCCCCTCCTTCCCCCACCATTGTGCATTTAGATGTAGTATTAATCGTCCACTGAAAAGCATGTTTCCCTTCCACTGAGTTTCATAAGTTTGGTGGTAGTAATGAAATACCACATGTTTTATCGCTCAACCTCACTAGGGGAGGATTTGTTACTGAATCCCAGACAAACCACCCACATTTGTGTGGTGGCCATTGCCTCCACAGAAATGTGTTAGTAATGGTGGTGTTAGCCATGTGGTATTACTGCAGGTGGTATTACTTTTTTACCCACATTGAATGAAATGTGGTGCAATCATTGACAATAACTGTTGTGTTGGAGTGACTCTTATTTATGCAGACCATTAGAGTTACCACATAATTGCAGCATAGAGTAGCGGTAAATGAGGTTGGCGGTATTAGCCAAGGTAAACCCGCCCCACTTGTTATGGGGTTCCTGGCATCGCCTTTACTCCGGTGTAACATCATTATAGATCTTCAGCCTCTCTTTATAGGACTTCTGCTTTGAACCACCCCCCACTCGGGTCCCTTACTGTCTCCAAGTGGCCTCCCCTTCTGGAGATCTGATATTTGGTGTCAATCTGGTAGTCCCCATGAGGCCCATTACTGTAATCTCCACTTTTGCTGGACATTAGCCCCATCTACGCTCCCCAGTATTCCCATGTCTTCTGGTTAATGTTATAATTATTATTTAGGCAATAAACACCAATTCTTTGGCTGAACTGGGTGCTACCAGCACGGGGCCGAAGTTATAGGCCTGAGCAAACCACTGGTTCAGCCCTCAGCATGAGTGCAATTGCTATTAGCAGCCCGAGGGGGCTAAGATCAATGTGTTGCTGAGAAGCAACAGGACAGGACGAACTCGCAACCTCTCGATTGAATCTCACAAATACTTCCTCACCTCACATGGCCCACATAAAATGATATGATAGGTTACGTATAAAGCGCTTAATACCCAGAGGCTTCTAAGCGAGGACCCTGGGATCGAACCTGCTGTGCTCCATGTCATCTTGCTTCCAAGGCAAGCACGTTGCCCATGAGCTATCCTCCGGTTCTGTGCAGAGCCACTCTTCCATTTCCGTGAGGGCCAGGTGTGAGTTTAGGAGTGTAGCACAGATGCCAGGACCGTGGCAGCATCAGGTAAGTGGGTGCCAGGAAGGCTTGGGAGGGCGAGAGACAAGGGAAGTGGCAGGGGGAAGGAAGGTAAGATGGCCAATAGGTGCGTCAGCACTCGGGTGCGCCCGGGTTTGGAGCAAGTAGATTGGCTGACGCACCCAGTGAATGGGCTAACATTGTTTATTGGTTGCTTGTCACAAAAATGAACCCCATTTTCATCTGATTGGATGGTCCCAAGATCCCTCTAGTTCCCTCATCTGTTTGGAATAGTGGTCGACGTGGGTGGGAGCGGTTGGGAGCGGTGCTCCTCTACTTTTTCAAATTAAGATTTACCGTCCCAATCTTTTATTTTTAAAATAAACTGTTCCGGAATGGTTTTGCTTTAAAATACAAGTGTAGGAAGCAGTTGAAACTTGCACTTCAGTGCAGTGCACTGAGCGTTCCCTTAAACAGCAGGCGCATGTGTTTGGGGGTTTGCATTGTGCGTGGGAAGGGGCGTGGAGATGGGGGTTGTGGGTAGTGTGGCAGCCATCAGGGAACATAGCTCCACTGCTTACTTTCATACACTTTTGATGGGCCTTGATTCCTTACACTCTAGAACACACTCGCACACTCAGCCCTCGGTTGCTGAGCCTGTTTCCAAGTCCTCCTTGTGATATATGCATGCTGTGTGCACCGCCTATTATGGAGGCATGTATATGAGTTGTTACAGTTCTAATGCAGCTCCCGTCTCCATGGAAACCCTGTGCCAAGGTTAACATGGGGTGTGCAGTGAATAACACTTCAGGCCTGCCTCTGATTGCAGTTTTGTATTGTAACATTTTTTTAAAATGCTGATTTTGTTCCTGAAGGATCTGAATGTGCAGCGATAAAGGGAAATAAAGCACTGGCTGACTTCGGTTCATGGGTCCATATGACCCATTCCTGCATGCGGTAGTGCCCTGTCATTTATTATATTTTACATTTGCATACCACACTAAGCCCAGAGGCATCAAAGTGCTGTGACTGTTCAAATGCGGCTACCTGGTCACTTTTACAGAAAAAAATCAGGTTGCAAAGACATGGTTGCGTACTTTGCTTGAGGGAGAACAAGGTTTTGACATAGATAAGGGGCAGTTTAGGTGCTGCCTTCCATGAAGGGCCAAGTTATCAGGCGTTTCTGGAAAGCCCAGTAGGATTGTTGCGCACTCAGGTCATGTGATATGATGTGATGTGATTGGTTATTTATAACACGCTTAATATCCAGAGTTTTCTAAGCACGCACCCGGGGATTGAACCAGTGTTGCTCCATGCCGTCTTGCTTCAGAGGCGAGCACGTTGCCACTGAGCTATCCTCCCGAGGGAGGGCGTTCTAAACTTTGGTGCCTATTACAGGGAAGCTGAACCCGTCGGCTTTAGCAAATCTGAGTTTAGGCGTCAGCAGACGGTTGGTGTAGGGAGTTCTCGTAGGTCTTCTTTGAAAGGTAGTGTGATGCCGAATTGGAGATGCACCTGTGAGTGATTGCTAGTGTTTTTAATGTAATCCTGTCATGTATGGGCAACCAGTGGGCATTTCTTTTTGCGTCTGTGATGTGGGCTTGCCTGGGGATGTTGAGAGCGGCAAGTAGGGCATTGTTCTGTATGACTTACATGTTCAATATGTTGCGAGTGTAGGTACCCGCGAATAGTGCGTTACAGTAATCAAGTCTGGAGCCAATCATTGCTCTGGCAATGGTGAGACAGCTGTCGGGGAAGAGGAACCGTCTGGATGTGTTAATGAGTTTGGAGGTGTATGCCGCTGAACATGCAATGGCGTTCACTTGGCGATTGAGAGAAAGCGATGTGTCAAGGTACACGCCCAGTGATTTGACTGATGAGGAGACTGGGGTAGTGAAGTCATCAATGGTGAAGTAGCCGTGCGGGAGTCAAGGCTTTTTAGTATGGCTCATGATCCGACAAGAAGGATTTCCCTCCTGTTGTCGTTAGCCACCCAAATCTGGATGGATTGGTAGACTGAGTTTAGGCTGGCGGAATCAGTGTCATGGTTCCCAGAGAGTGGAAGGAGAATTTAAGTATCGTCCACATAGTTTTTTTATGTATTTAAATTATTTCTCAAGCGCTTGAACAGAGCCCGAAGGCCTTGAAGTGCTAGACATCTGGCAAACACACAGAAAACAAAAATCTGGCGAGGAAGTTGAACAGCAGGATCCCTGGAACAGTGCAGGTCAAGAGAACAGTAATTAACCAAATAGAGTGGTCTTCAGTCGCTGTTTAGAGGTTGCTAAGGAGGGGCAGGCTCTGAGCTCAAGAGGCCGAGCGTTCCACGGATGCGGGCTGCATAAGTAAAACATGCAACCGCCGTGAGGGCCAGTTTGGCCATGGTAGTCTGCAGGAGGCATGTGCTTTTAGATCTCAGTGTTTGTCTTATGGAGAGCAAAGAAAGCTGGTTAGAAAGAGAGGAGGTTTTTTTTCCGTACAAACATGCATGAGTAATACTCAAGGTCTGGAAAGCAATCTATTTTTCAATTGGGATAAGGCTCTCCTCGCTGCCCGCACATGATCAGTTTTTCGAAGCCCCTTAACAACATGAACCATGTTATTTTGCACCACCTGAAAGCGGCTTATTTCCCCCTTGGCTACACACTGAAGCAAGCTCCAGCAAGAATCAAAACAAGCTCCTTGGAAAGGCGTGGGTCAGGGGGGGACAGTAAGGAGAGTCGAGGAATGGCATGATTGAGGCCAGGAACTTGATATAGTAGGAGGTACTAGATGCAAAGCTACTAACATGGGCTTTCACATTAAGCTCCTAATCGAGGAACACTCCTAGGGTCTTGACTTTGGGGAGGATCACCAGAGAGTAATATGCAATTTGGGAAGAACGATAGGTGATATCCAGTTTGCGTAGTTTGGATGCAGTGCCGGCAATCATGATCTTAGTTTTAGTGTCATTACACATTTTACAACATCCAAGTATGCATATGATTGTAGGTGGTGTTGATGGTCTCAGTATCTAGGGCGTGATTGCAGGGAGCGGTATAAGGCACTGGGTGTCATCTGAACAGTTAGCCCACATTATGTCTTCTGAATCCAGACACGAAAATACGAGGCAGAGTGAAGATGTTAAACAGTGTTGGGGACATACCGGGGCCCTATGGAACAACACAGGAGAGTACAAAGCCGTCTGCCGTGGCATCTTCATAATGAACTCTTGCCATCCGGTTCATCAGAAATGAATTAATCCAAGAAGAAGCTCCCCCCGAGAATGAGGCATAGTCTTGCAGTCTAGCTACCAAGATGGAATGGTCCACCAGGTCAAAAGCTGCAGTGAGGTCCAAAAGCATCAGGAGTGCAGTTTTGAGTTGGTGTAGGAAATGCCAAAGAGTCCAAAATGTGAAAAAGGGGTTTGTAAAGATATTGTATAGAGTCGGGGTGATGCAGGATTCTTGGGGAACACCACAGGAAATTGGTGCAGAGGGGGCGCATACATTATCTGGGAAGATTTTCATAAACCTGCCTTCCGGGAAGGAGGTAACACAGTTTGTTGCTTCCAGTGAGATGTTAGCCGCCGACGTGGGGCGTTGGCATAGGATCTTGTGGTCGACCAGGTCGAACGCATCTGAAAATCAAAAGCAGTAGAAGGGCAGGTTTGCTGGTGTCTCTGATCTCGTCTAGCTGTTTTTTTAGGCCTAGAAGGGCCGACTCTGTGCCGTGCTCTGGTCAGAAGCCAGACTGACGCAATCCCAGGATGTGCTAGTTTTCTAAGTATTGCTGAGTTTGAAGGTAGGCGGCGCTTTCTAAGATCTTGAAGAAGAAGGGGACTGTGGTGATGGGTTGGTAGTTTGTTTGGTAGGTTTATTGATTAAGGGAAGTACCCAGTCTTCCTTGAGAGATGCCGGAACCCAGCACAATGAGAACGAGGCATCAATGAATTTGGTGATAAAAGGGGTTAAGGAGTCAGCACAGTCTTTGATGATGGCTGCTGAGCAGACGTTCTCTTTACATCTCGATGTTTAAGCCCTTTCAAGACAGAGAACACTTCTTACCAAGATGAAGTGAAAAGGAGGAGTTTCCGGTTCGCTAGAATGGGAGTTATAGGGGTGGGGGTGTTGTTTGTTTGAAATCAAGGCTTGTTTGGCATCGATTTTCATTTGGGGGTAGCTATTTTGCACAGGGGGGCATCTTGAATCTCTGTGCACCAGATCTCCTCTTTCGTGATGTTGGTAGGAGGGGTGGTGGGGATCTAACCCCCTGAGACAAGTGAATATCTCACAAATATTTGATTTATTGTTAGCTATCCGGTTGTTACATGTAGACGATTTGGATTGTAGGAGGGGCTGTTTTTAGGTCTTGGCAGCCGTTGTGAACCAGAGTTCTAGTAGGTCAGGCGTGAACCATGCATTAAGGTGAGTCGTGGGCTCATTTATTTATTTTATTTATTGGTTATTTATAATGTGCCTATACAGCAAAAAGGTGTTTCAAGGCACACCAACACAAGGAAGGGGGAGGTAAACGGCAGAAAAACAAAGCAATACTGTTCGTACTAGGTATTGAGGCATTTGGATCAAGTGCAGCAAACAAGAATGAAGGGGAGAGGTCGAGGAGGGGAATTGCAGGTAGGGGAGGAATAGGGAAGAAGGCAAAGAGAAACTTTCCTACTAGGTTGTGAGATGAGTCAGAGCGTGCAAGTTCAGTAATCGAAAAGAGAGGTGAGGGGGGAGGGGAAGTGCAGGAAGAGGAGGATGGAGTAATGATCAGGAGGGAAGGGAAAGGTAAGCTAAGTGCAGTGAACAGTTTCAGACAAAGCACAAGGCTGAAAGTGAAATGACATTGGAGTGGGCGCGCAATTTGGGAAAGCCTCACCCTATTGTGCAGGGGCCTACATCAAGTGTGCAGGTACAAGTTAGGTAAAAAAAAAAAAACAACATTGAAATGCCTCACCTCAGAGTGCAGGGGGCTGTGACGATTGTGAAGGTACAAGGTAGCTAAAACGCAACATTGGAATGCATCACATGGTGCAGGGGGCTACAACAGTAGGCAGGTGTACATGGGTAGTACAGCAAAGAATGACAATCCAGTGCTCAAAGGAAGGTGAAGAACAGAGTACAGTGCAGGGCTCAGAGTGTCAATCAGGTGGTTAAGGCAGGTCAGGTACAGAGTACACTGCAGGGCTCAGAGTGTCAATCGGGTGGTAAAGGCAGGTCAGGTACAGAGTACAGTGCAGGGCTGAGAGTGTCAATCGGGTGGTAAAGGCAGGTCAGGTACAGAGTACAGTGC
Source organism: Ambystoma mexicanum (assembly GCF_040938575.1). Lineage (NCBI taxonomy): Eukaryota > Metazoa > Chordata > Amphibia > Caudata > Ambystomatidae > Ambystoma > Ambystoma mexicanum. Next base: position 1,690,530,215 of record NC_090932.1, on the reverse strand, counting down.
AGGGCTCAGAGTGTCAATCGGGTGGTAAAGGCAGGTCAGGTACAGAGTACAGTGCAGGGCTCAGAGTATCAATCGGGTGGTAAAGGCAGGTCAGGTACAGAGTACAGTGCAGGGCTCAGAGTGTCAATGCAGTGGTAAGGTAAGTAAGGAACATAATGCGGCAGGTACATAAGGAGAGCAGCAGTGTCGAGAGTACAGAGTGGAAAATACCACATTTCGTTGGACGTGGATCGAGCCGTGTGACTCTGTCTACTGCTTTAAGCAAGGTTTTCGCATAGAGTTCCTTTAGGAGATGAGGATCTGAGTCGTGAGGTGTTTCTAAATGTAACAAATCAAGCAGGGGTGACATTCTAGCTTTGGTTAGATTGCGTGAGCTGCGCACCATATTAGGTGGCAAGCCAGTGGTGGTGTGCGTGAGAGGGGTGACCGGGGCTATAGTGAAGGGAATGGCATGGTGATCTGCCCAAGGTAAACCTTGATTGGTGAATATAGACATTTGGCAGTTCAGGTATGCGACTCAATCCAAGGTGCGGCCTTTGGGGTGGGTGGGGGTGCAATGCAATGTCCAAATCCTAGTGCACTGAGTGAGTTGCTAGTGATGTTGCATTTAGGTCCACAGGATCATTCAGTCCTAGGTTGAAAACACTTAGCAGGATACATTTAGAGGTTGGTCTCTTCCGTTGCCTCATCCTATGTCCCTTTAACCTTCTCATCTCCCAAGCTTTAGTCTTGCATTCCATCTCTCTTTGCCTTATCCCATGTCTCTGTCACCTTCTCTTCCCCCAAGCTTTCATCTCTTATTCTTTCTCTCTTTGCCTTATCCTATGTCTCTTTCATCTTCTCCTCTCCAAAGCTTTTGTCTTATATTTCCTCTCTCTTTTCCTTATCCCTTGTCACTGTCATCTTCACCCCTCACAAGCTTCTGTCTCGTATTCCCTCTCTTTCATTTATGCCATGTCTCTATCACCTTCCTGTCTCCCAACCTTTCATCTCTTATTGCCTCTCTCTCGTCCTTATCCCATGCCTCTCTTCCATCTTCTCTCCCAAGCGTTTGTCTCTTATTCCCTCTCTTTGCCTTATGCTAGGTCTCTTTCATCTCCTCCTCTCACAAGCTTCTGTCGGGGGGAAATTCTGCCGGGGTCGGCCGGACCGTCCGCAGACCTCCAGGCAGGGAGGCCCCAACTCCTCCCGTGTGTATCCCAGATAAGATGAGATAGAGTATGAGACGCACACAAGGAGCAAGGTGACTCTGCTGTTTATTAGACAAAAACGGCAGGGATGGGTCAAGGAGCGCACGCGTTCGTCCTGACACACACTCAATTGTGGGGCTCGCAGGCCCTTTTTACTGTAGTATGACGCGCTACTTGCGTCACTTCAGAAAGTTAACAAAAAACCTATCGCCACTCTTAATTGGGTGTTCGAGTGGTAAGGTTAGTATAGCACACATATAGAGAAAGATATTAGTGGACAAGGTGTAGTCAGGTGGTATATCTGGGTTGTCCCTACAATTAGATACATGAAAATTGTTACATGAAGGCTCCTGAGGATTGGCTAAATGTGCTGGCGTCAGTGATAAGAGCCCCAAGTTCTGATTGGTGCACCCGTGAGCTTCCCAGCCTGGGACCACCGTCGTTCCCAGCTCTCGGTGTACCTGTAAGTTGCAACAATGTTTCACTATGGGTACATGCAGACAATGTGAGGACTTATTCATAGCTAGACGGGGTACTGTTCCCACCGTTGCAGATGTCCATTGAGCCTTTCAAGTGTATCTGCCAGTGTCTCGTAGCGAGGGATCCAGACGCCTCTGTTCTCCAGGGTTTGGCATCTCGTCAGTTTCGGCTTGATCACGTGGGGAGGGACCGTGAAAGAGGCATAATTCTGCACAATTAATATTGTTTTTCTACTGTGCGTCTGGTTTAATTTGTCGGTGTGACTTTAACGTTGGTGCGCGGAGTGCGAGATTGCAACATCGTGCCTTTGATGATTTGCTCTTGGAACGTGGGTTTGCAACATTGCGACCTTGGCTGGTTGCTTCGCCAAGCTCATTCTGCAGGATCAGCAACTGACTCTTGTCTTGTTGATGTTCACGGGAGCTCTTGTTTGAGGCCTACTTTGGCCCGGTGCATAAGTTGTCAGTTTGGTGCGCAGGTGCTTTAAGTTATAGGAGCATATAATTCCATAATCGGTATTGTCTTTATTATATTTTTCATCGTTGTACCTGATTTCAAAGAGAAGCGTGAGCAAGCTAGTAAACGTTCATGACGCGTCTTGCGTTTCTGCATTCTGAAAGCCTATATAAAAATAATAAAGATGCACGTCCGTGAATATGCCTGTCGCCTACGTCATAGCACTGAGTATGTTCTTCGTGTAGGTTGGTGTGGGAATGTCCAGTGAGTATCGTTGTACAGATGTGCTTCCCGTCGTCTAGGTCGTCCTGGCATCTCTAACGACGTGTAGATTTTAGTCTAGTTGATCCGTGCCGCAGGTGTCGGCATGGCCAGTTCGGGCTGCTGGGCAGGCAGATGGACACACCCGTATGTTCCTGTACCAGGGTATCTGGTCGTCTGGTAAATGGGCAAACTCTTCTCGTGGCGGGTGTTTGGGTCGTGACCCTCTAGGCCAAGCGCGAGAGGTGAAGGACGGGAGCCTGGTTTTCCATTCTCCCACTTCAGTCCCCCCTCTGGTCGACTTGTCGACCACAAACATATCCTTCTCGTTATCTCCTCTTACTCGCCATATCTTAGTTATTCCTCCGAGATGCCCATAGTGGTTTACATGATCTTCAAATGACCAATACATATATTCACAGGTACCCCCAGGAGTACAGTATACCCATCTTCCTATGTAGCTCCTGGGGTTTCTTGGGTTCTCGGTCTTTACTGATGGTGGGTCTAGATGGTTGGTAATTATTTGGGTGCGCAGCTTCTCCCTTTCCTGTATAATTACACCTGTATGCTGGCCGTCATCTGCTGGCATCAAGGGGTGCATTCCCACCATTTCCAGCAATTCGTCAGTAGTGCGTGCCTTTCGTGCCTTCCAAAATCTAATTATGATCAGGGTAGCTCCAGCCAATATAGTACAGCCCACTATTATTTTCAGTCCATCTGACAGCCAGGATGGCATCCATGACCATAATAGTGAAAACCAGCTCTCATCCTTGTTCACACCGTTGCTTTCATCCGTCATTTTGGAGTGCATCTGAGCTAATTGTGAAACTGCTTCTGTCAGTGTACCATTGTCAGCATCATTGGCAGGTATGAACGTGCAGCATGATTGTCCTATCTTTGCACAAACTCCTCCTTCCATTGCTGTGAGAAGGTCCAATACATATCTGTTCTGTAATGCTACCATCCTTACAGCTCGCAGCTCCTCTTTTATTGCGTTGAACCCATTTACTGTAGAATTGATGGTCATCATTAGTTCCCATCTAGTTATTTGGAGCCATTTTGCGTTTGCGTAAGCCTGTAATCCCGGGTGTATTATTGAGGAGAAGAACATTGCTGCTCTGCTGAATAGTCTGTGTTCTGGCGGTATTGATGTTAGTGCCGTTTCCGACCTTCCCCACAGGTAATTTCCTGTCAGCGGCTCTCCTTGTCTTTTTCTTCTATTTAGGACAGTGCCATTGCTGTTGGTCCTGTTCACTTGCTCCTCCTGGAGTGGTGCAGATCTCTTTCTTCTCTTATCCCCTTCATTCATTTTAGGAAATTTCGCCACATCAACGTGCTTCTTAGGTACCACTAATGATGGTACATTGACGTGTACCATTGTGCACACACCATTCCACAGGGGAGGCAGTGTATGGTATGCCTTTTCTCCACAGGCCCAATAATGATCCATTATTACTGCTGTTCCTGCTCCCCCCTCAGGTAACTCCGTCACACTTGCGCAATTGGTGTTATACCCTACGTCCACCTCTCCTTTATGCTGGTAACATACCTTGGGCGCAGTCAACGGTAGTATCGTTATTGGGTCTTCATCTTCTTCTACCCATGTGAGCATTGGTACATACTTGATCCACGTCGTCCAACATCGGTGATTGTGTGTCTCGATGGTTGAGATAGTTTCTTTTGTTACCATGTTGCTGCCAATCACTCCTATCTCCCAGCTGTTATCCAGATACACCTTTCCTGTTATCGTCAGTAGCGGCCTCTCCCAGCATCCTTGTTTACCCGGAATTTCAGTGGCGTACCAATCACATGGTAGATACTGCAGTGTTACTTTCTGTGTTTCTCCTTTTGCAGGGCCACTTGTTATATATTTGAATGCTTCAGCATGTAAACTGGTCTTGTGATAACTCAAGTAGGTCTTGAGGAAGTTGTTTTCATATGGGTATGAGTCTCGTGTTTTCCATGTCATGTGCACTACAGTTCCTTGAAATCTTCCTTTTGTCTGGAACAGTGCCAAGTATATTATGCACTGTGCTATCTTCTCATTTATTTCTGTGGCAACAAATGTTCGTGAAGCACTCATGGCGTATGGTATTAATGAGCAGACGTAGCAGCTATCCTCAGTTGTCTGCTTACCAATGCGGGTCATGTGTTGGTACCATATATTGTTTGTGACGTGTGCTGAATCTTGTACATAATTATCAATACCTTTATTGTCTGAGTATGTGCTGCGTTTAACTCTATTTTTCTTTGGTGCAATGTTACTACTACCACCTGACGTAACACCTGTTGCAGCAAGGAACGGGGGTATATTAGGTTTGGGTACAGCAACAAAATTTATAGCACAGCTATACTGCCATACAGAAGCAGCCAAAAATCCGGTGACTATCAAAATCCCTATTATTTTTATTACAATTGCTAATCTCACCGGCATTTTGCTCTTACCTTGCTGCAGTCCTGGCAGCTTATTCTTGCAACGTTAAAGTTGCCCGCCTAAAAATTCTCAGAAATGCTCGTTTTAAATGTTAGTTTTGTTTTGTTTAAGCTCTCCCTATCAAATAGTCATTCAGTGCCCAGGCGAAGAGCTGCTCCCATGCTACTCTAAGTGATTGGTCTCTTAAGACCGGTAAGTATGGGCGGAGGTGGGGCATGTAATATTCTATGGCCAGGAGGAAGGCTGTGTAGTAAACACGTACCCTTCTTCTTTTTAGGTATGTTGGCCTTTTTATTTCGTATACAAATTGGTGTGACAATTCTTCTGGGTAGTTATCGTCTGGGAGTACCATCTACGCCTGGACAGTGGACTTTGTTAGTTAGCTTTCTACTTAACAATACAATAATACGCAGTTCCTGTATGTGCGAGAGAAAAAGAGAACATTCACGTGTTTACATGTGTATTTGTGCGACCAATGTCTTTTAGTTTATGTTACAACTGTCCTGGGGGGGGGGTGGCGTAATTATTTTTACTCTTTGAACGTGTGACCATGGGGTGGGCAGTGTAGTGATCACCCCTTTCTTCGTCAGTTATTGTCTCTGGGGTGTCTGGGTAGTGAGAAGGTAAGGGGACAATTGGGTCGTTGTCTGTGGTAGAACTTCCTTCCGCTGTCAGGGATGTTGTTGCTGTTGTTCCAATGGACCTGTCGTTGGCGCTGGGGCGGGTCTGCAGTTTGTATATCTTTACATCATGTAGGTGGTTCCAAGCACGCTTATCCTTTAGTTTTACTGCTCTTGTTGATACGTCTTCTACCAGATGTGGACCGGTGAACCTTTTGTCGTTCCACCTTCTATTGAAATTGCGAAGTAGCACGTGGTCACCTTTGGCAATTTTGCACAAGTTCTCTTTTTCTAATTCTGTACTGGCGCCTTCTTCTTTGTCTCTGGTTGACCCGCCCCGCATGCGCTCGAGCTGTTGAGACACAAACACAACACTAGTAATCAAAGATGACACATACTGATACATTTCATCACCTAGTATACTCGCTGAACTTTCGTGGTCAGTAAATGCCCTCGACGTTGGCGTTAGAGGAAGGCGCATTTGACGTCCAGTAACCACCTCGTGTGGGGTGAGGTGGTGGTCGGACCCTGGCCTGTTCCTCAGCTCGAACAATGCTAACGGAAGGCAATACAACCAACTTTTCTTTGTTGTTTGTTGTATCTTTGCAATTGCCTCCTTCAATAAGCCATTTAGGCGTTCACATACGCCGTTAGCCTGGGGGTGATATGCACATGCAAATTTGTGCTTTATGCTCAGCAGGGCTGTGATATGTTGGAACATTTCGTTTGCGAAATGTGGGCCATTATCTGATCTTAATACTTCGCACACTCCCCACCTGGGGAAGACCTCTCTTACTATGAATTTGGCTGCTCTAAATGCATCTGGGTGTGAACAGGGCCCTGCTTCAATCCACCTAGAAAATGGGCATACTACTACAATCATGTATCTATTACCTTGACATATGTTGATCATATCAACATAGTCAATGTGGAGGTGCCGAAAGGGTCCTTCTGGCCGGGGTATGGTACCTCTTATCACTTTTAGGGTATGACCGGCCGTAAACTGTTGGCATGTGAGACAATTGCTGATAAAATTTGAAACATGAGAATTTAACTCGGGACAGAACCAATCATCTCTAATTCGTGCTGCAATTATTTCCTTGCCTGTATGGGCTGGGTGATGTAATTGGCTCAGGGCGGTATTTAAAAGTGCCAATGGTATTACAACTTTCCCAGTACCACTCTGGCGCCATAGTGCGTCGGTTGGTGACATTGTACATCCTCTTTTTACCCATATTTCCTTTTCGGCCATTGGTGCTGCTGCTTGTAATTCCATAATCTGTGTGGCTGGGAGGTGGGTATACCCTTCTCTTATTAACATCTCCCTAGCCATTCCCCTCCCTCTCCCTCTCTGTGAGTCTGTGGGGTCCCATATCTCACCAAAGTATGCAGCATATTTCGCATGTGCGTCTGCTGCTGCATTCCCTTTTGATACATGGTCTTCACCATTGGTGTGTGCGGTGCATTTTACTAAGGCTAGCTCTTGGGGGTCGTTTATTACTTCAATTAATTCAGCCAACAAGAGGGCATGTTGCACTGGAGTGCCGTCAGCTCTCCTAAACCCTCTTCTCCTCCATTTTGTTAGCCCTGAGTGGACAGTGGATGTAACATATGCACTGTCGGAATATATTGTTACACGTTTGTTAAAACTTTCTTTCAATGCCAATATTAGTGCAACTAGTTCAGCGGCTTGAGCAGAGTAATGCTGTGGTAACTGTACACATTTCATAGCCACACATACCGGAGCCTCCATCATTTTTACCACTGCTGCCCCAGTTCTCCGTATCCCATCTCCTTGATCAATAGTTGATGACCCATCAATAAACAAAAGCTCACCTCCCTCTAGTGCATTCTCTTCAACTTTTCTAGTACATGAATATATTTCATTTAGTTGGGTGCAGTCGTGGGCGTAATCTCCCTCCTCAATTATTTCTGCTAGAAATCTTGCAGGGTTAACAGTGCTACATCTAACAATCGCTAGTTCAGCCCTAGACAAAATGATCTCATAACCTGATGCCCTTTGTGTCGTTAGTGTGGACTTGGGTTTATTCAATATTGCAAATAATGCATGTTCCACAAACAGTGTAGTTGGACACCCCATGGTTATTGCTGATGCCTTTTCTACTGCAAAAGCAGCTGCAGCGAGGCCTTGTTCGCAAGGGAAGTGGCCTAACATCACGGGGTCTAAGTGACCGCTATAAAATGCTACTGGTTTATAGCCCATGCTTGTTTTTTGGGCCAATACTGCTTTCATTACTGCTGAGTCGCAATGTGAAAATATAAAAAATCGTCGCTCATAGTCTGGGGATGCCAATACTGGAGCTGTTGATATCGCGTCCTTCAATTCGTCAAATGCCTCCCTCATTTCCATAGTCCACCCCAACCTTTTCTCCCCTTTATTTGCTTCCTTCAACCCCTCAAGCAGGGGTCCTATGTATGAGCTGTAATCAAATACCCATGCTCTACAGTAATTGCATAGCCCCAAAAATTGCTGCAGTTCTCTCACAGTCTGTGGCATGGGAGTGCTTGAGATGGCCTGTGCTCTTTGTGGTGCAATCTTTCTTCCATGTTGGGATATCAGTTGGCCAATGTAGAGTACCTGTTCCTGACAGTATTGTATTTTTTCCATGTCTACTTTATACCCTTTTTCAGCCAATATAGTCAACATTTTTAACGAGTCCTCTCTGCATTTACTTTCATTTGTACTGCAAATTATTATGTCATCCACATATTGTAACACTGTGCTTTCCACCTCAACGTTACCCAAATCCATCTTTATCACTCTATTGAAAATTGAGGGTGATTCACAATACCCTTGTGGTAACCTGGTATGTTTCCATTTAGTATTTAGGTAAGTGAAACTTGTTAGATCTTGTGAGTCGGGGTGTAATGGTATTGAGAAAAAAGCATTTTTAAGATCTATTACTGTAAATCGTGATGCCTCTGCTGGAATGCCACACAATATTGTGGCCGGGTTTGCTGTTACTGGATATTCTGCTTCCACTATGTTGTTCAAGGGCCTTAGGTCCTGTATGAAGCGCCAAGACCCCCCTTTAGCCTTGCGCACTGGGTACACAGCCGTGTTACATGGTGATTCTGAGGGGACCAATATGCCATTGTTTTTAAGGGCCGTTATAGTTTCATATATGCCCTCATCTGCCTCTTTTGACAATGGGTACTGTTTTACTCTTGGTAGTATTGCACCTTTTTTCAATTTTATCCGTACACCCCCTATGCTTTTAATGCATCCTACGTCATAAGGGCTAATGGTCCATAATGATTTGGGCACCTTTGCCATATCCTCCTTAAAGAAGGGGACTGGGGTGCATGCAGGGGCCTCAAGTGCCATAGCAATTTTCTGCGCTATATGTTTGTGAGCCACTCGTAACCATATTTCTACACTCATCATGAACACCATTTCCCCCTCCTCTTTTTCTTCTGAAAACAGTTCCTCATCTGACACCTGGGTTAACCTACATCCTTCTGCTAGTGCTATCACTGCCCTCCATGCTCTTCCTTCTTTGTCTTGGGCGTGCACAGCAATATACTCAGCTGTTGTAATAATGCTTTCAATGTCTATTGCAAACACCTTTCCTTCTTGTTCATTAACGGGTGTTTCTGGTCGGAACAGGTAAGCTGCTGGCCTTCTCCATATTTTCCCTTCTATCCCTGGCATCCATGCAATTGCCATGTCCGTCCCATACTGGAATATTTCGCCATCTATTGGTTCCGCCCTAATCGCTGTCTGCCCACAGTATGCTTGCATAATCTGTCGTGCTGCTAGCATGTTAATCCCTGGAGTAGAGCAAATTATACCATCCTCTGTAAAGGAGATTGTCATATTTAACCTATTCATTATGTCCCTCCCCAGTATATTTACTGGTGAGGCACTATAATACAAGAGTGGAACTGACAGATCGTAATCTCCGATAGATAAGGGAACGTTATCAGTAAAAGGAACCAATCCTTTAGCCCCAGAAAATCCTTGGGTGTTCATGGCTTCGCCTGACATCTTAAATTTACCTTCCCTTATGCAAGACCGGGTTGCCCCGGTGTCAACAAGGAAAGATAATTTTTTGTCACCTATCGTTACCTCTATGCGTGGCTCCTCCGCACTATTAGGTGTTACTGACAGGATGGGACACACCAAGGCCGTCTGTGGGCTGTCCTATTGGGGGTACAATGATTGGCCATTTCCTGTGTAAGGGTTGTGTCCCAATACCGTCACCCTACCCAATTGTGTTTGTTCATTTTGGGATTGTTGTGTTATCACTACTTGTTGTTGTGGCAGTGGCTGTTGTTGTGTTAATTGCTGTTGCTGCAGTGGCTGTTGTTGTGTTAATTGCTGTTGCTGCAGTGGCTGTTGTTCTTGTGGTGGCCTAGGTTGTGCCTGCTCATTCCATGCTGGTGTTCCTGGCCTGACCCTACACGTGCGTGACATGTGTCCTAGTAGTCCACAACTCCAACACACGGGTGGTTCTCTGTTTTGCCATGGAAAGCTCCCTGTGTTGTCCTGGTATACCTGTTGCCCTGTGGGGTATGAACTTCCAACTCCCCCCACCTGCTGTTGGGTATTATATCCGTATCCTCTCCCTCTCATAAATCCTCCTCTCCCTCTGTTATAACCATAATACCCAGCTCCTTGCATCTGGTACCCTCCTCCCACGTTTTGTGCGTGTAATTGTAGTGGCGGCATTTGCTGTATTATACTTTGTCGAGGTGCTATTAGAGCTGGGTCTTGTGCAGCCACTATTTGCGTGGGGCTTTGGGCCATTGTTGTGGGCGCAGTTATTAGTGCCCCCTCCATTGTATATTTAGTTAGTTTTTTCTGTACTAGTTTGGCTTCTTCCGTTTTCCTGTCCTCTTCCTTTTGTTTCATTTTTCCTTGCCATATCCTGCAGTGATGTACTATTGTCAGCTGTATTTCAGGCCATGGTTTTACTTCCATTCCCACTACTTTCTTTAGTTGTTTCTGTACTCCTTCCGGGAGCCCTTGTACTAGTATATGATAAAATATGGCTGGTGTTTTATCCCATTGTTCTCTCGTTTCCATGCGCCACTTTTCTTGAATATCCTGTATATAATCAACGGGATCTTCATTCTCACGCATCTTACGGGAAGTGATTGCTCCTATATCTGATGTGTCTGGGTACTGTACTCTCAGTGCCTGCCATAGCGCATGTCTGCAGTTTGCAAATGGCGCCCCATCATGCGATGTGTTCGTTATTGTTATCCCATGGAATCCCGCTCTCTTCCAGATGTCGTCCGCTCTATCCCCTAATATTGATATTAACAGGCCTTTCACATCTCCTACTGCTAGTTTCTGCCCTGCGGTATGTTTTTCCATTTCATATATCCACTTACCCGCACCTCCACTTAGTGATGGGAGCCTACATTTTATATTTTCTTTATCCGTATGCTTCCATGGTACATACTGCGGTCTAACCCCTCCTCTCTCCAACAGTGGCATTAAGTTGTGTCTTGTGTCACCATTTATGTTCCATAATATTGAGTCCTCACACCCCTCCTCCTCCCCTATTTCCCTTACCACATCAAATTCTTCCTTGCTACCCCTCCTCCTACCTACCTCTCCTTCCCTTCCCCTTGTTTCGTCATCCTCTGTGCTTAATATGGGTATGCTTATCTGTCTGTCTTGCCTGCGGCTAGGGAGGTCTCTAAGCCGGCACGCATAGGGAGTCACTTCGTCCATGAATGGCGCAAGCTTTATTTTGCGCAGCGTGCGTGTGGTTGTTGAACATGTAGGGTGCGATGGGGGAGGGCGTGATGGAGATGGCGATGGTGTGGCTTCATGGGTTTGTTTTTCCACTAGTTGTTGCACCCTCTCCTCACTTTGTTCCAGCTCCTCCCTCCTCTTACGGATCCATGGCGAGTCTATATTGGTTCTATTGAGGTACAGCTTATCTAAGCTTTCCCTTTCACTCTTTCTTCCTACCCTTTCTACTCCTTCTTCCTCCTCACTGCAAAAATCAGTCATAGATGGTATCCCCCACTCTGTTCTTTTCCCCTTTACTGTTACTGTTTCTAAGTCTATTAGCTCCATTTCTCCTCTTCCTTTGTTACCAACTGTTCCCCCGGGTGTTGATGTTGTTGCTACTTCTCTACTTCTATATACATCCCCCCATTTTTCACTCTCCTTATTTCTCCCTCCTCTTTCCCCTTCATTCCTCTCCTCCACTTCCCTACTATTTTCCTCCCTTTTCCTTTTTAATTCCTCCATCACTTCGTTGCTCATCTGTTCCAATATTCTTTCATCTTCTTTCTTTCTTTCCCATTTCACCCTTTCTCTTTCTATTACTTTCTCTTCTTCATATTTCTTAGCTGCCTCTGATACTACCCTCCTCCTCCATATTTCCAATTCCCTTTCCTTTTCCTCTTCTTCCTTCTTTTTTTCTCTCAATACTACTCTTGACACCCTTTCTGCTGCTGCTCTTACCCTTCCATCTTCTATCCTTTGCTCCTCATTTCGTTCCCTTAATTTGTCCAATTCGTTTTTACCCTCTTTCCTTTTCCTCACTCTCTCTTTTTCCCCCTTCTCAAGCTGTGTTAGTAATTCATTCTGCTCATCCCTTAGTTTTGCCAATTTTTCCTCCAAAATCTCTTCTCTTTGTATTAGTAGCTCCTCCCCCTTCATCTCACTCTCCCTTCTACTATCCTCGCCTGTTCTCTTTACAGCCTCCCTTTCTTCTCCCGTTAGTGAACCCCATAATTTTAATAATATCTGTGCAGCTACCCACTCATCATGTCCTATCTCTACAATCTGTTCTTCTCCAATCCTCCCCTCCCCCACTATCTTCCTGTGAGCCACATATGGTGGAGGGCTGTAAGCCGGGTTCGAGTATCCTTCAGCCGCCCTTAACTGTCCTTCCATTTCTCCTAGTTCTCTTAAAGGGTACAACCCTTCTCTCTCTGTTTTCACTCCCGGTGTTATGGGTATCTCGTTGCTCGGTTCCTTTTTTATGTCTTCTAAAGTGTCAATCTTTTTTCTTCCCTCTCCTTCATTCTCCGCATTCTTTTTCCTTTCACACACCTTTTCCCCATCCGTTCCCTCTTTCATAATCTCCTTTACTTCCGGTGTTTCTCCCACAGAGAACATTCCATTTGGTCCTGGTCGGGATCCCTGGAACATCCTCCATAAGTTAAACACCTCCATATGGCTCGCCAACTTCTTCCCCTTGTATGTATTGTGCAGATGGTTTAGCAATGAATGTTGGGCATATGGATCGAAACTACCATTAGGCGGCCATGGTGTTAACATTTTGTTATCCGTCCCCTGGGTCCACTCTATGCTGTACTTAATTAATTTCTCCCTATGGGGTGGCAGTGTTGTGCATATGTGTTGTAGTGGGGTAGTGAGGGTGTTCCCCCACCCTCCCGACCCTGTCCCATATGACATAGTCGTGCCCCACTTGTTACTCCTCCCTTCGCTATCAGTTTGCAATTTACAACCTTATATTGTTTACCTGGCCCCGTAAGTGTGGGGACTTACGACAATCCTTTACAAAGTATGCATTAATAATAAAAACAAGAAATAATAAAACACAAATATGTATAATTTTGTATTGTATATTCCTTCCCCTACGGCCCCCTGCGGCCGAAGCGCACGCAGCCCCCTGTGACTGCGTACCCCTTACGACGATCTTATACAGTCGTCCTTTATTCCTCGTTCTCCTCCCCCTTTTACATTTGCCGTTGCTGGCGTTCTCTGTGCTCAGCCACGCCCCTCTCCCCTTCTCCTCTTCCAATCCACTCGTTTATTGCTTATCTTCGTACCCGCTCCCTCATCATTTTTCTCTTCCCCACCACTTTCAAAACTCAATGTTCCTTGTGCTCGTGGTATCCTATAAAATCCCTACTGGTGACGTCACCGATGTCTCTACGCTACTAGTACAGTCTCATTATTAGTTTCAAAATACACTTGCAATTTACCCCCGCTAACCCTACAGCTGTCTTCCTGTCTCTCCTGGAACAAGGTAATCTCATCAATAATATAATTGGACTGCACACGCTGCGTCGCCTCGCGTGTGATACGCCCCTCAACAGGAGGGCTTAACCAGCCAATTATCTTCCGTATTTGGCAACTATGCAACTAGCTACCCCCTACAGGGAAACGTCATCTACCTATCGAGTTTCTTGCTCGAACAATAGGAAACCTCATCTACCTATCGAGTTTCTTGCTCGACCAATAGGAAACCTCATCTACCTATCGAGTTTCTTGCTCGAAAAATAGGGAACCTCATCTACTCATTGATCAATAAATGCCAAATCGTAGGAAACCACACACGCCCAACCCTACACGTTAGTCGCGATTTAGGCCAATCAGTGTCTACGAGCGGCCACACGTGATGTTTCGTGCTCCGCCCCCCTCTTTCACTTCACTGCTCTCGCACTCTTTTCACTCCCTTTCATTCCATTGCCAACACTATATTGTCAAACCTTCGCCGCGCACCTGTGTAACACCTCCCTCATTTAATTCCTCCCCCCTCCCTCACAATTTCGCATTGCTCGTTGTGTGTGCCATGCTCACCAAGTTCTCTCGATACAGGGCCGCTCGACTGCGTGCACCCCTCCAAGCGGCTCGCCACCTCCCCTCGTCTGGACCACGTCTGGACACTCGCCAACCGCGGGCGGGATACTTCTCAACCGGCTCCCGAGGGCCAATATCCGGATTGCGCTGTCCGGTCTTCTCGCAGCTCCGCGATGGTCCTGTAGTCCTCAGAAGGGGGCAACGGCAGAGGGGGCCGCGCCGCCGGGCCTCCTCGCAACGGGAGTGCCTGGAAAAAGTAAAAATAAAAGTCGATCTTAAACAGATCTCAGCAGTGCCTCCAACTTGTCGGGGGGAAATTCTGCCGGGGTCGGCCGGACCGTCCGCAGACCTCCAGGCAGGGAGGCCCCAACTCCTCCCGTGTGTATCCCAGATAAGATGAGATAGAGTATGAGACGCACACAAGGAGCAAGGTGACTCTGCTGTTTATTAGACAAAAACGGCAGGGATGGGTCAAGGAGCGCACGCGTTCGTCCTGACACACACTCAATTGTGGGGCTCGCAGGCCCTTTTTACTGTAGTATGACGCGCTACTTGCGTCACTTCAGAAAGTTAACAAAAAACCTATCGCCACTCTTAATTGGGTGTTCGAGTGGTAAGGTTAGTATAGCACACATATAGAGAAAGATATTAGTGGACAAGGTGTAGTCAGGTGGTATATCTGGGTTGTCCCTACAATTAGATACATGAAAATTGTTACATGAAGGCTCCTGAGGATTGGCTAAATGTGCTGGCGTCAGTGATAAGAGCCCCAAGTTCTGATTGGTGCACCCGTGAGCTTCCCAGCCTGGGACCACCGTCGTTCCCAGCTCTCGGTGTACCTGTAAGTTGCAACAATGTTTCACTATGGGTACATGCAGACAATGTGAGGACTTATTCATAGCTAGACGGGGTACTGTTCCCACCGTTGCAGATGTCCATTGAGCCTTTCAAGTGTATCTGCCAGTGTCTCGTAGCGAGGGATCCAGACGCCTCTGTTCTCCAGGGTTTGGCATCTCGTCAGTTTCGGCTTGATCACGTGGGGAGGGACCGTGAAAGAGGCATAATTCTGCACAATTAATATTGTTTTTCTACTGTGCGTCTGGTTTAATTTGTCGGTGTGACTTTAACGTTGGTGCGCGGAGTGCGAGATTGCAACATCGTGCCTTTGATGATTTGCTCTTGGAACGTGGGTTTGCAACATTGCGACCTTGGCTGGTTGCTTCGCCAAGCTCATTCTGCAGGATCAGCAACTGACTCTTGTCTTGTTGATGTTCACGGGAGCTCTTGTTTGAGGCCTACTTTGGCCCGGTGCATAAGTTGTCAGTTTGGTGCGCAGGTGCTTTAAGTTATAGGAGCATATAATTCCATAATCGGTATTGTCTTTATTATATTTTTCATCGTTGTACCTGATTTCAAAGAGAAGCGTGAGCAAGCTAGTAAACGTTCATGACGCGTCTTGCGTTTCTGCATTCTGAAAGCCTATATAAAAATAATAAAGATGCACGTCCGTGAATATGCCTGTCGCCTACGTCATAGCACTGAGTATGTTCTTCGTGTAGGTTGGTGTGGGAATGTCCAGTGAGTATCGTTGTACAGATGTGCTTCCCGTCGTCTAGGTCGTCCTGGCATCTCTAACGACGTGTAGATTTTAGTCTAGTTGATCCGTGCCGCAGGTGTCGGCATGGCCAGTTCGGGCTGCTGGGCAGGCAGATGGACACACCCGTATGTTCCTGTACCAGGGTATCTGGTCGTCTGGTAAATGGGCAAACTCTTCTCGTGGCGGGTGTTTGGGTCGTGACCCTCTAGGCCAAGCGCGAGAGGTGAAGGACGGGAGCCTGGTTTTCCATTCTCCCACTTCACTTCTGTCTCTTATTCCCTCTCTCTTTGCCTTATGCCATGTCTCTTTCACCTCATTGTCTCCCAAGCTTTCATCTCTTATTCCTTCTCCCTTTGCCTTATGTCATGTCTCTTTTACCTTCTTGTCTCCCGAGCTTTTGTCTCTTATTCCCTCTCTTTTTGACTTATGCCAGTTCTCTTTCACCCTTTACTCTCACAAACTTGTGTGTTATTCTCTCTCTCGTTCCTTCATCTCATGCCTCTTTCACCTTGGGGTCTCCCAAGCTTTTGTCTCATATTCCCTCTCTCTTTGTTTTATCCCATTTCTCGTTCACCTTCTTGTATGCTGTATCTTATTCCCTCTCACTTTGCCTAATCTCATGTCTCTTTCACAATCTCCGCTCCCAAGCTTTCATCTCTAATTCCCTCATCATTCACTTATCCCATTTCTCTTTCACCTTCTCGTCTCCCAAGCTTTTGTCTCATATTCCCTCTCTCTTTGCCGTATCCCATTTCTCTTTCACCTTCTCGTCTCCTAAGCTTTTTTCCCTTATTCCCTCTCTCTTTGCATTATCCAATGTAGTTTTCCTTCTATTCTCCTAAACTCTCATTCCTTATCCTAAAGCTCTTTTCCTTCTGTTCGGATATGGCCTCATCATTTATGTCACCTGACATCTACTCCTTCTCTCAAACACACTCATCCCTACCCCTTAGCTCTCTCTTCCATGCTCCCTCGTTATTACCCCTTTGGGAGAATAAACTCTCACATAATATAATTTGGAAGAGTAGCGAGGAACAGGCATATTTATTCAATTGCTAGGGCAATACAAAACACATTCCCTTATAAACTTCATAATGCAACCTAACCTCCACCCCCACCTCACACTCTTTTATACCATATTTAGAAATGACAAATACATTTCTTCTCAAAATACACTCATGTGGCCATCCGAGGGTCACACGTTCTGGGAAGGAAGAGTCTCTTAACTCTGTGAGAAACCAAGCATGTCTATTTCCATTTACTTGAGCACCTGCTGGTTTCTGTCACATGACCCAAACCATTGGGAAATGTGGAGAGTTGATGGCAACCTAGAGAGTGTTGGGATGGAAATATGATAGGTTATTTATTGAGCTTATCCCACTCACAAGGTGCTTCCAAATAAGGTGGACCCCACATGAGGCAATATAGTCCACAGGGGGGAGCCCTATGCATCATCAGACACCATACAAAGACCCTGCCAGGCATAGAAGTTGGTGCTCAGCACTAGAAAGGCCCACTCCCTGCAACTCCATTTTGTATTAGACCTAGAAAGGACAAGCTGCAAACTCGCACCACTCATGTTCAGAGTTCAAACAGGGTTACCAGGCCCAATTTCTGCACAACATGCTTGCTCCACTTGAGCCCTGTTCCCACGTACGTCCATTTCCCTCTTGTCCCTTTAGTGTTGAGAATATTTAGTATTGCCTCTAGGAATGCGCCGGTGAAGAGCGTGAGACAGCACCAGGCTCTGAACTGTGCCCATTCATCTCCACTAACCTGCCATAGGGCCTCCTACCCCCACCCAGCCAGGCCAGAGCCAGCCCCACACCTCTCAATCGACCCCATCACCTCAGAATTCTTGATAAACACAAGATCATCAGGTCCTAACCTCCATAAAGTTTCCACCACAGATCTAAAAGCCAACATGACTGTATTTCTCTCCAGCTCCTACACGCGTCTCCTGTAACATTAGGTACCAGGAGGGTACATCAAAGATCAATCCCCTGGGGGGAGACGTTGGGTGCGGGAACTGCGGTATCAATGAAGCCCCAAATGTATGGGCCAACAAAACTGTATTTTATTCTCCCCTCTCCCTGGCACCCCTTTCCTGTGCAGCCCAGGTGCCTGCTGTAATGAATGAATAGCAGGTTTTAGTTATTTAGTTTAGATAAAATAGATTGTAGTTTATGTATGCCATGACCTTCACTGCAAGGATGAGCCCAGCTGACCCACGTGGAGCCAGATCAACGGGGAAGAACCAGCCAATTACTGTTTGACATCCCCTATGGAGCAAGCTCATGCGTAGGATGCCTCCATCAGCTGCCCTGGAGTGTACCCAATGTTGTGATGTTTCTTGAAGTTATAAACCATTGTTTGCTTATGTAAGACCAGAGCGCTCTGGAGCAGCAGAGTTCTTTGCTGGCACTTGTATTTTGTACGAGTAAATCTTGTTATCCTCTTGGCTTATTTCCCTAGTGGGTTGTATTTACTCTGGAGTGTGTGTAAAGAGGGACGTGCTTTCAAGAGCTTCTTGTTGCCTTTCTCTAGCATTTGGCATTGTTTACTTTTCAATCAGTTCAATGTACCATCCATATTTTGCACACACTGTCTATTATTCTAACCTGTGCAGCCCCTCAGCACCAAGGCTTTCAAGCAAAGTCAGCATCTCATTGTGCCAGCTGCCCCAATGGCTTTATTTACGATTTAGTGTTATGCTAAATAGGGAAGAAACATACAATGAAGGAACGATTTTACAAACCGAGAGTCGCTTGTTTTGTGGTTTATGCACAGCCATTATTTTTCCCAAAACAAGTTTAGCCATTTCATGCTCTGTTACAATGTTTATTTATTTATTTATTTATTTTAGTGGAAACTCTGTTAATGCGTGTTTACCTTAATTAATTAACCTCTTACACATATTCTCTGGGGTGTCAGGCTATCGAGAAGACATATATACACACATTAACTAAATCTTTATTAGCACACTTTCCTCAACATCCCTAGACCATTATAATCAGCATTAATGAGTGATATGATCATGGCAGCTCCTAAGGAATAGCACTAATTATTTATACACGTTAATCCTGTAGTCTGAGTCCCTATAATTAACTGAATGTCCCTGTACACAGTCACTCACCCTCCCTCAGGAGTAATAAAGCTTGACTTAGGGCACGATGATGTTCCGCCTTACAAAGGAGGGGAGGAAAAAAGGGACCTAACCCTATCCTCACTCACTACTTTCTTGCATCTATAAATATGTGCACACTTCTTAAAGGTTTATCCTATACTTTATCATTATCGCCTTAAGTCTGTGGCCCTCATTCCGAGGTTGGCAGTAAGGGATACCGGGCACCGATAAGGATTACCGCCCTACTACAAGGTCCCTTAGCGGGTCCCTCCTTTAACGTCTGGTCTGACTTGGCATTATGGACGGGACCCGTTAAGGGACCAGGGCACAAATAACGCGCTTGACATTCGCGAGCCCATTATTTGTGCCCTCCCCATTGAGCCCAATGGGGGCTCAAATGGGAATGGGGAATGGTTTGGTGAATGGGGATTTACCGGTCCCGCCAAGGTCGGACTAGACCGTTAAGTCCCCAATGCACCGAACCGGACACTGTACCGTTATTGGTGGCAGTCATGGCGCAAATAGCACCATGACTACCACCAAACTTGGAATGAGGGCCTGTGCGTCTTATTTCTCACAAAGATTTCATACATATGATCAAATAATTCTAAAAACCAGAGAGAGCAGTGATTCCTTTTTTGCTACCTATAATAAAAGATGATGTATCTAAACCAAGCCCACTGGTCTCTTCTAGTGGGTCTCGGGGTTTAGGTCATCACTCCCAAACCTCTGAGGTTGTCAACTGGTTTTAGCAGTATCTCCAAAGTTCCCGCTTTATTCAGGACATATAATGGCAACAGTACATTATTTTATTTTAAAAGAAGAATGAAGAAAGAACAAGACGGTTTTGCATTGCAGTCCTATGTGTCCACATTGGTGGATTGTGAAGGATTTCTCCAGATTTTTGATGGCCATGGCTTCCTGGTCACGTGCCCCATGGGGGAAATGAGGAAGGGGTACCATCAGCCTCCTGTTTGCAATAATCTTCTCTGTTAGGCTTTCTAACAAGAAGGGAAAGTCATCCCTTCCTCTCACCTTCCTTCTCGTATCGTAGTTTGATCTCAGTGTATTATGTGGATCTATCCTTCATGTAGATGCGTGTTCCAGATCCCGGATGATGCATGTTCACAGACATCTATAAGCCAATAATGCATATATCCTGTTACTCCATGCTTAGTGTGACTAAATAACGATACTTGATCATTATAAGCACTTTGCTGACTCTGCAAATTGTTACCTGTGCGACCCGGCCTCTCTGGTCTCTGATGTCCAGATAGTCTGTATTTCAGTAACAGTGACTTTATTATGTGCTAGCTCTTCAGTCTCCCGGTGTTAAAGTAATGAACGTGCTTAAGTCCAGCATTGTATGCATACACCCTAATGTCAAGGCTGTCACTATACTCTGTATCCATACTCCATTAAATTCAGTTGATCTTTGTTTTTACAGAACCTAGTGACAGCTAGCATCTATACGCAAGCTAATTGTGTTTAGATGCCTCGTTTCGGCTTTCTAAAATGTAATCAATGCAACTGCGAGTAGCTTACCTGACTGCCCAGTTCTGTGCTCCGCATTAATGTCTGTATTGCAGTCACAATTTTGGTTCAGCAGTTGTTTATATGTGCCTTGGTCATGTGATTGGGTATTGCTCATTCCCTTCTACTATTGAATTAAATAATTTAATATTACGTAGTTATATTTCCATCCATTTACATTCTTACTTATAGCTGTTGCTCAACGGACTACGCATGTCCCAGTGTTGATGGGACGTGTAAGCTCTCCCACTCCGTTGCTATTTGTTCTGCTGCAGAGCTCACATAGTTATTGTCTTTGCTCTACCAACACGGTGGATCTCCTGTATGTAATTAATCTTGTGGATATTTCATAATTGTGTCTCACAGCTTCATAGTTCATGGTGTAAACTGCAGACAAAGCCATTAAATGCTGGGAAATGTAGTTTTAGTCATTAGGCTCTTAATTCTCTGCCTTAGACTACTTGGAATTTTGGATGTTACTCCACGGACTACACATGTCCCATTGTCGATGGGACTTGTAGTCTCTCCCACTCCGTTGCTACTTATGCCACTGCCAGGCTCATATGTTCATTGTCTATGTTCTACTTGTGCAGTGGATGCCCCATCTATGATTATTCTTGTGGATATTTCATACTTATATTTCACAGCTAGATTGTCACATGGCGTGGGCTACATACTAATACGTTTGTTGCTGGGATATGTAGTTTTTGTCATTTGGCACTCAATTCTCTGCCTTGGACCACTTGGACTGCTACGTATAGGTTTGCCAGTGTCGGGGCAAATGTAGCCCCCATTGATGTACCCGATACTTGTTCATAGTAGCTTTCTTCTACTAGAAAGTAGTTCTTAGCCAATGCAATTTCTGCAAGTTGCATGATAAACGAGGTAGCCATTACTGTTGGTTGTGGTTTCTTTAGAAGCAAGCTTTCTATGACTTTCAAGGTCTCTATCTGGGGAATCTTTGAGTAGAGGGATTCAATTCTCCATGATTAGCTGAATCAGAAAACATGTTTAGTATGACAGTTGCCAGTAAAATTATGAAGTTCTGATACATAACTAGGTTTTGCCAAAAAAGCTGAAAGAAAAACAAAGCGTGATTACACATGGGAATTGATATATATTGCTCCAGGCCCCTACACCAATCCTGTCTTGGAGGCCGGGTCTGGGAGGAGAGAGTAGAGTAGCTGCCCAATCCTATTGGCAGGAATTATTGCAGGGTTCTTCCCCAAGATTGTAAAATTGGTGGTGTCATCACTACTATATATGGGGGACTGCACTAGGACCAAGGACACACAGAGAGACAGGAACAGACAGACAAGAGACAGACCGTCAGTAAGGCTGCTGAAATGTTATATCTGACAGCTGTAAGGAGACAACAGAGGGGATTGCTGAGAGGGCATCTGGGTGATGCTGTCTATTCCTAGGAAGGCCTCAAAGCTGACTGCCTCCTATGGTGGTGATTGGGAGGCCATGTTTGAGAGTGGAGTGACCAGATCCCTGCCTTATCTTTCCAGAGTGTCCTGAGATGCAGCTGGCTTCACTGAACCTTAAACATAGGCTTGCTAGGTAAGTAGAACTGAGGCCAGCGAAATCAAAAGTTGGGGGAGCCTGCTTGCCTTGAATCCCTTTCCTTAATAGTGGGAAGGTGGGCAAAACTGTGTAGATGCTTAGCCTATTTAACCAAAAATATTAATTTAATTACTTCTCCATTTGGCAGAACTCTACGGGGTGGATTTTGTTACATTCAAAATTAACAAAGCTCACTTCCAAGTGTGTTCTGAGTTGAAAACTATAGCCTATACATTAGTTGGGTAATCCTTGTTGTCCAGCTGACTCCGACTTATTTAAGTAAGAGGGGTGTCTTTGTTCTTAAATCAGTCCAACCTTTTTGTCCAGCTTCCCCAACACAGGCCTTCCATTAAGAGGGGGTCTGAAATTCAAAATCCCCCAAATCCTTCCAATTTTTCTGTCTGACTTCCCCGAAACAGACCAAAGCAAGGGGGTTTCTGAAAAACAAACCCTAAATCACCCTTTGTTTATTTTCAACCAAAAGTGTGGGTAAAATCATAATTGCCATATGTATTTGAACCAAACTTGAAACTACTGCCGGCCATTTAAGCCTGCAGGAAAATCTAAATCACACAACATCACATGATAAGTGCCTTCATTATTCATTAGTGTCATTATTTTGTGAAGTGGCATTTGCAGAACGGGAAGAATTGTGATTGTGTTCTTTTAAACTCACTTTTGTGATTTAATTATGTTGGGAGAAGTTGATTGTGTTGTGCCACGGATAAAGTGGTGTTTGCAATCCTCATGCTAATTTCTATTACTTTTAATTTAAATAAATACCAATATATTTCCTGAACACCGACCTGGTTCTTGGCTCATTGTTAGCTCAGGAGAGAGGATTCCAAGGGGCATGGTATGTGTCTGAAATAGGGCTGAAAAATAATCTGTTAAACAGTTTCTTGTGTCACCACTTGAGTGCGGATGGAAGGAACTCTGCATGTTGAGGGTGGTTTCTCAATAAACCGTTACACTTTGGGGTTATGATCGTAAAACTAGTGGGATGTCTGGCATTATTTGTCACTCATCTCTTTGTATGATCCAATCCCATAGATTTCCTGTCCATGGACAGGGCACCATCTTTGACTGCGATGGAGCACAAAATATTGCCCTGGGATTGCTGACAGTTCCAGCTGGCATAATTCCAAAGCATTCACCATTGCCATGGTTCAGGAGGAATCGCAGACAGTGTCCTATGTTCTCTGGGGCAGACCTGACACACATTTCTAGTAACTACGAGATCCTGGACATATGAACCTCATTCTATAACTTCTCAGCTGACGTGACGTCAGATCAAGCTTGTCAGCAGTTTCTTAGTGATGGTGCTTAGTGCAGAAACAACCCACCTCACCAACCTTGGCTCTGATGTTCATCATCTGTGACCTAGTTGTAAGGAGGAGAGAGTTCTCTAGTTGACCCATTGGTCATCAAGTGATTGGTCCCTGCAGAATTGTTTACATTCCACACCTAATCATCCACATTACTCTCCTTCTTGTGACATACAAGGCTCTCTGCTCTCTCTGGGGACATCAATGGCACAGTCCGAGAACTGAGAACTCATCTCAAACCTGACTGTTCTGCTGAGTATGCATGCTGTTCTGTGGGTCTTTCTAATCTGCTGTATTGGCACATATATCTGAATTGGGACTGTATGGATGGGCTCCCTGGACTGTTTCGGATTCCCTTCCCCTTGAGAAGATTCAAACTCCATATGCTTTATTTGAATTCAGCTCAAGTGCAAATGGTTTTGTTTTTCTTTTAGCCTCACAGTTTTACCCAGCCTTTGAGGACAGGCGATTATTCTCTCTAACACTCGCCTTAAGAAGTGCTAGTATTGTAGATTGCTAAGGGGTGATGATAGCTGTAGCAGGGGGAATCTTGTTTCTTGCACCAATTGTTTTTCACAGTGAATGAAGAAGGAAACGTCATCCATTGTGAGGGTCTCACAAGTCCATCATCTGAGAATACACCCATCTTTATGGAAAAATCCTTGAATGCCTACATCACACTTGGCCTGGATCCACTTTGTAGACCAAAGCAGATATATTCCAGGATTGTGGACTGTGTGCAGTAATCCTGTCACAGGGAAACCCCCAACTGCATGCAGCACATTTAGGAAGAAACAGGGAACTTTACAGGGGATTTCTAGTGTGGATCAGGGTTTTTCCCCTTTGTAGAGAGCCCATCCACATTTCATGACATGACACTTGCTAGGCCAGTGATCTGCAAACTGCAACTCTTCAGATGTTTTGGACTACAACTACCATAACTCCTAGCCAGCATTATCATTGGTGATGGATCATATGAGGTCTACGCCAAATCTTCCGGAGAGCCGTAATTTACAGATTCCTGTCCTAAAATCTACTAATTCTTCTTCAAGAACAGCATCTGTTGCCTTGGCAAAGTCACAATTCCATAGTCACATTAAGAGATATGCCAGTGCCTGAAAAATAAAATGCAGTCTTTCATTAGAGGGTTGGATTAACAAGAGCACATTGTACAGCACAACAGGCACAGCAATATTCAATATGAAAGTCCCTCACAACAGCGCATGTGGCGCGGCACATTGGGGCCCATTACGAGGTTTACGGTAGTCCAGCAGTAAATCCTCCAGAATAATGGAAAATTGAATTACTGATACGGCCACTTGGTCAGGCAGTATTACCATTGGAGGTATTACCTCTTGTGGTAATACCACCTGATTACAAGTGGTGATTTTCCAGTGTAAATTCCCATTGAATGGAGTCCGTAGGACTCCATTGGGGATTTTTGCTGGTATTACTGCTGCCGGGATTGCCAGTTGATAATACCAGTGATTTCTGGAGGTAAAGTGGCGGAGTTACCTCCAGTTTAAAGCGATTGGCGTTGTGGGAAAAATGGAGGTTAACGGTATTACCTCCACTTTTTTCATGCACTGCCAAACTCATAATATTGGTCCCCATTACAAGTTTGCCGGTCTGGAATTAACAGTGCCGGTAAAACCGTACCGGCACTGTTTTCCAGACCGGTGTTAGGCAGAATCCTGTGCAGTGCCCTTAGGGACCACTACACACAATTAAGACTACAGGTGGCAATTCAGGTTTTACCTTTGGTACAAGCGTGTACTACTATGTTAAAGTGGTAGCAGTGGCGGAGCAGCCAGGCATATCTCAAGAGTATATGAGCAGTAGCAGAGGTTACATAAAGGGACAACAATTACTGTGACTCAAGCAAACACTGACTCAAGGTTTCAGGTAGAAAAATATAAGTACATTTATTTTTAAACCTTTCGTTATAAACACAACACTTCTATTAATTCAAAACCACACGAAAAATATTCTACAACCAACCAATTCACTTTGGGACGCTCTAATCCAAGGTAAGTACCTGTCTTTTAACGGACCAGTGTTGCGAAACAAGAGACGTTACCGGGAATACACTTACGATCACTTTTTGACAGTAATGACAGTTCGTTCTTACTAAAGAAACACGTATCCGCGGCAAGAATTGTTACCGGGGTAAAAACACACTTAGCACCTGGGTTAACCAGAGAGAGTTGGGGGCAAAAATCATAGGCAATACTTTTGTCAAGGCAAACATAATCAGAGAATACTATTTGACGGAAATTTAAGAGTCAATAGGCCGGAGCCAGTGTCAAGTGGAACCGGGTTCCTGTTGTCGAGGATCACACAGTCGGACAGTTCGAGATTCAACATTGCCAGGAGTACTTAGATATTGTCAACAGAGAAAGCAAACATTATAAGAAGGAGGGAAAACAAGGCCTATCCTTGGAGATGAAGAAAAGGGATTCACCCTAATTCCTCAAGCAGAACACAGTACCTTATTCAATGGAAAAGCTGGTGCCCTGGCAGTTGTTCCTGTTGGTTTCCCACAGACCAACCGTTCCCGGAACTTCGGTGTGAAGGAGGATGTCTGGAGGGGTCTGCACCACACAGGGATGAAGCCGGCAGCAGCGACGATGAATAGAAGGTGCACTCCTTAAAAAACAGGAGAGGCTCTTCAGATGGCTATCCGGACCACAACAGCCGTGTGCAGCGATTTCGACCACAAAGAGGATCCTCTGGCTGTGGAAGATGAGCTGGTTAATCCCACAGAGCACAAGGGAAGAATACTCCGGACTAGATCTTCTCTGGTCCTCGAAGGGTAGATAGCTCAGAACTGCAGCAGGGCTTCACCGGGACAGGGTAGTTGCAGCAGCCGTCTTCTTCTCCGCTTCTCTTCGGTTCCTTGCAGTTCCAGTGGCGACTCTGACTTCTAGCCCAAGAGACCTGCCATTTATGCGAAAATCCCCCATTCACACAGCCTGGCTGTCAATCGCGCAGCAGGGGGGTTGTCCGGCCCGGACATCCACCTCACCCAATCATGGCAAAGTGCGACTTGGGTTTCCTAGGATACCCTGTGCAGGGGGTGACTACACCCCTCCCTCACATTCAGCCCACCTAGACACCCAGGTGCATGGAGGAGGGCTTCTGAGCAGAAGCCAGCCAAAAGGCAGTGAACAAAGGAGGAAAACCTAGTTTGCCGCGCAAAGTAAAACACAAGAAGGACTTTAACAAAAAGAAATGGCGAATAAACCCGACCGGAGCCAAAAGAAAAAGTATTTGTTCAGCGGGTTTAAGTTCGAGGCTAATATAATAGCCTAAAACAATATACGTATATAAAGTATATTCGCGGTAGAAAATTTAGGGTAGATACCACTGCCACCATCCAAGTCTAAATGTTAACAGAGCGAAACAATGCTCTAGGAGGTACATATACAAAGGGATACGAAGTAACCCTTTCCAGTACTCCATGGAAGATGTGGTGTACTGGATCTGTGGTAAAAAACTAAGTAAAGTTAATGGCAACTTTACCCTTTTCTGGGGGACTGTAGTCATCCCCAGAAATAGAGTTGATGGGAAGTCTAAAAGACAACCCTGTGTCACTGCACTGAAGGTGCTGTGTAACACACAAAAGAAGGGGACTACTGCAGTGGTGTACCTCAGAGTCCACAATCATAAAAACAGGTAAAGACACATGCCAAAACATGGGTAAGAGTGGGGGAAAAGCTCACACTCTTACCAAGTGAAATAAAATGAACTCCAGAAGTCCAGCAAAGCTGCTGTGGGACTCACTAGGTGAGGGAAATTAGCCATAAATGAGAATTCTCCCTAACAACCGGCAAACTAAAAGTTCTGCGGGCGGGTGCCGTCCCACCCGCCAGGTCTGACCTGGCAGGCGAACGGCACCCGCCCGCAGAGATGCACGGAAACACCAGCACCATTGCAACATGGTGGCAGTGTTTCTGTATTCCCCATTCCTGTGGAGTTCTATGGGACTCCACGGGAATGTAGATTTACAGAATTGCCGGTGCCGTATTTACCGGACTATCGGGGCTATAATGCCCCGGTAATTCCAGCAAGTCTGGCACTGGTAATTCACTGCGGGTCTGGTGGCAGCCTGCCGATTTTACCGGCTTGGCTACCACCAGACTCGTAAGGAGCCCCATTGTCTCCTAATGGTGCAGAGCACTACCAAACTTGTCAGCTGTTTGTGAGAGTGAAATTCACTGAGTGTCACTCAGACCCCATGTGCACCTTTAAAAGAGCATTCTTGGAGCGCGCAGTGTGTGTGTTGTGTGTGTGCGTGCATGGGCACATATACACACATACACACCCAAAATCAAGTTCATGCACACAGGGAACCAGTTTCCCAGAAGTAAATATGGGAATGCCCTCTCGTGAATGCACACCTGCAAAGGGACAGGCCTTGCTGCCTCTTCTATAGTCTGAAAGGGCCCCTCCACCCACCAGAGCAAACAGAAGAATGTGCTGTTTGACAGAGGGCGCTATTTTGCTATTGAGGTCTATAGACAACCCATACACATGGTGCAGCATGAAAGGCACTCTTTTAGAGGACAAAACAAAGTTTGTGAAGAACTAGAATGTGAAGAATTGGCTGACAGAGACTCACACATAGATTTTTTGCAGAGCGTTTTAATAAAACTGGAGTCATTTGACCAGGTTTCTGCAATGCTGGCAGTGGCATCTCAGTAGCTTCAGGTTTGGCCACACAGATAACGGGCTGCTGACATGCACAGGGGTCAAAAGTAAAATTGGATAAACAGGAGCTAAACGTAGCTCCTGTGTATCCAGGATTAACCAGAGAGCAGGAGCTGCCACTGGAGACCAAGGACCCAGTACATAGCGATCTGCAAATCTAACTTCCACATAAGATGCAAACGTACATTTCTGTCCATGTATGACCCTTTATGCTTTAAATGTCATATAGATGTGGCGTGGTACAAAAAAGGGGTGCCCCCCTGTGAGCCAACCTGAGGACCCCACCTTCCCAAGCTCAGCAACAAATCATGGATCACACCACACTCTGGGCCAGTGTAGACTACCACGCTTGCACAATACTCACAATGATCACGCTGCTGCAGGCTTACGCTGCACACTGCACTAGGAGAAAGATAATAAAATGTGTTTTAATGCATTATACAGTAGACTTTGAGAGAAAAATGTACAAAAAAGCCACAGAGTTGCAAGTGTTTTGTAGGGTAACAGCAATCCAAAAACCCAATACAAGCAAGTCACCAACAGTGCACAGCAGAATTAATGCTTTAATTAAGTTCATGCTTGGCTATTAAAAAAATAATAATGTCATGTCACAATGAAAACATGTCCAACTGGCTGCACAATGTAGACCAGTTTAAACACATAATAAACATATTACGGTAAAACATGTCATGCCACATTAAGACATACCTAAACTGCTTGCACCAAAATGCCACTTAATATGGTTATTGTATCACACTTGCACAGAAAAATAAACCAATCCACAATAAGAAATGGCTTGACTGGTTCCACCAACATGTCAGTCTAGCCAGGTAATTACCCTTGCCCACTAAAATAATGTCAAACCACAGCAAGAAATGAGTAGACTGCCTGTACCAAATTGCCAATCTAGCCACTAATAACACATATCATGCCTGCTTAGCCTAGACATGGCTGACCGTTTTAGCACACAATCCCTACCCCACCCCCTCACCACCCACATATCTATCCCTTCCACTCCCTACCAAACTCCTAAAATCAGCACCTCTGGCTAGAATTACCTCCACAACCCCCTTCTTCGTGCCAGTACTACATATGAGGCACTTTGTCTCATAGGTAAGTATGGGGACAAAAAAGAAAAAAAGAGTGAGACTAGGAGTAATGAATATTACAGAAAACTAAGCCAGGCATTACCTCCATGTCCCTCTACCTTGTCCCAGTACTTGTGTATGAGGCACGGTGCCAAAAACACAAGCACTGGGATGAGGAAGAGTATGAGTAGGACTAATGAAGATTACCAGTAAGTGATCCAGGGAATAAGCACATGCACACACTCATTCACACTCCATTCACTGTACCCTCACACATACACAGACCCAGCCACCCATCCATTTACATGTGCACCCTTTCTCCATAGAATCCATACACTCACACACACACACCCAGGCAACCACCCAGACATCATGCACACACTCATTCACACTCCATTCACTGTACCCTCACACATACACAGACCCAGCCACCCACCCATTTACATGTGCACCCTTTCTCCATAGAATCCATACACTCACACACACACACCCAGGCAACCTCCCATAGATCATGCACTCACTCATTCACACACATTACATTATATACAAACACACATACACACACAAACACACACTTCCATGCACGCACACACATTGTACCTTATTTGTTTTTGTCCGAGGAACAAGGGCTCCGGCTCCCTGCAGCAGGAAACGTGTTCCTGTCATGCGCCGAGGATCTGGAGGCCCCCATATCATGGGGTGGGGGAGCCCAATGACTTCAAAAATAAATGATTTCTTTTTTAAATCACTCTGAGTTCATTAAGACATTATTTGTGGTACAGGACTGTAACCATAACAGAACTAATTTCTTTATGAAGTCAGAGTGACTTCAAAAAGAAATCATTGTTGTTTTTTTATTCCGAGGGCCCCCCCTCCCCCCCAGGACATGTGATAGTATCACAGGGACTGCAGGGCTCCCTCTACACCAATGAATGCTCATTTACAGATTGTCCCAAATGCACAAACGTATTGTCACTTAGGTGTGTGTGTTCACCATCAGTTTGCCCGGAGAACCAAACGTAGCTCCTGGCAGCTGTTGGTGTAAAGCTGACCAGGCTCCCCTAGGCTGCAAGCTGGAACTAAATAGCTCCCTGATCCCCTCACTTTCGAACCCTGCATGCAGGGGACGGGGATGGGAGCGGGTCAAATGCATTGTTGCATTAACAGTTTGCAGCCACCAGATGAGGCATGAGAGCTCATGCCCACAGCCCAGCGTCCAGGTTAACATTTACTACAGTGCAACGTTCCCGAGGCACCTTTGCACCGCCATGTGATTGGAAACCAAGAATTCGACAGTAATGCCTTCCCTGGCAGGCCTTAACATGGAATAAAAGGCCCCAGGGGGCAGTTCTGCGCCTCTTCTTTGGCTCCTGCACAGTAGCAAGGTGCTATTAGAATGCATTTTCTGAGTAGGGATCAGTTTACTCTTGTCGAGGTTACCCAAAAGGGGAGAGTGTTCAATAGAGTGAAGGGAGAAAGGTGAAATGCAGGGACACCGGGCCGAAGGCGCAGCGCCCTGGTGGTTCCCTGGCAAAGGAGGATGGGATGCAATTTGGGGATAAAGGGGGGCAGTCTTACCTGCAGCACTTTCCTAGACTGGGCACATAAGAGTCATAAGAGGCGGCTCCATATTACGAGCCCTGTGGGGCCTCTGCAGCTCTATAATATCACTTGGTGGACCAGGACACGTGTCTCACTCGCTGGCCTCCTTCACCCAGCAATGGGTGTGTCTGGGCCACACAGGAAACAAGCACACCCAGACACACTCATCTGCCAAGAACAGTGTTCATTTTTCATTTTCAAGAGACCTCCCATTGCTCTGTCAAAGGCCTCCTTGACAGGGATTTATTGGGTATTAATAGCCCGAGTTCTGCTCCAGTCGGGAAGTGCTACGTACGCTCGTCACTGACGCCCACTTTTATCTGTTTTCCGAGAAGATAAACCAGGTGTGACGCAGACAAACTGCCGGCATTTACCGAGAGGCGCAACACTAACCATATCGATAAGGCGATAAGGATCATTAATGCGCATAATGGCCCGGCCCCGGACCTTCGACCTCAATCCCGAGCCCGTCGCCATTTTCTGTGTTCGAGGCAGCGCCTTTTGCCGGGTCTATGAGGCGCGACATATAATATTTGCAAACATACGAGCAAGGAACACGTTTTTACAAGCAGCAGTAAGGGCCTGACTCTGAACGTGTGATAGACGTAGTGTGCTAACTGGTCAGCAGACATCCTCCCCTCCAGCTACCAGCACCGCCATTCTGCAGTGGGAGGAAGAATTGGAGGGGAGACTTCCTGCTTTTCAGCAGCAAAAGCTGCTAAAACCTCTTATTCTGGTACATGTGCCCCAGTGGCACTGCACACGTCTTAGACGGCTGCCACTTTCCTAGTCTGCGAAAGTGTCTAAGCTATCAGCAATTTAGAAGCATGGTGCTGCTGCAGACTGGGAAATGCTGTTTTTATGAAGGCAAAACCTGTGCAGTAGAGTTGAACAGCACCTAACAGCTGCCAGACTTTGCCAGCTATCCCTGGGCATGACTCAGGCGCTCCGAACCAATCAGCTTTTCCAGGGCGGTCCACCGACTGAATCAGCCTTTCAAAGGTTAAAGAAAGCCTTCAGGTCTGCACCCATACTTGGCCATCGGATCCCACTGCCCCATTGTTTTATCGAAGCAGATGGTTCTGACGAGGCTATTGGAGCAGAACTATTTCAGACCGATGACCAGTCACCTGTAGAGCATACCATTGCCTACCACTCCCGCAAGTTAACACCCAGTGAGGTTAACTATTCCGTGATCGAGAAGGAACTGTTGGCCTTCAAGGGAGCCTTTGAACGATGGCAACACCACATACAAGGAGCGATACACAGTGTGACTGTCCGCACTGATCACTGTAACCTGCAACACCTGCAGTCCCTGCCATGCCGCAACAGTCGCCTGGCAAGGTGGGCATTCTTTTTATCTGAGTATGACTTCCTGCCCACTCATAACCCTGGTTCCTCCAATGTCTGTGCCAAGGCTTTGTCCAGATCCCTCAACTGCAATATCAGTCAAAAGGAATCTCCCACTACCATACTGCAGCAGAAGGAATTTGTGGGTGCCCTTCAGTCCTTTTTTGATCTTGTCCGGTCTGCCACCACTATGCATCCCACGATACCCAGTCTTCTGACGCAACGGGACATAAAAACTAAAGACGGTTTAGTCTTCTTTCATAATCGGTTATACGTGCCTACTCATAAACTCAGGAAACATGTTCGTTTTGGGTGCCAAGATGCCCAACAGGCTGGACATAGGAGTCAGAAAACTACCCTGGAACTGGTTTCCCGAATCCTCTGGTGATCCAAATGCACAAACAGGTGGTGTTCCAAGTGAAATCCTATCCAGTATGCGCCTGACCAAAAATATCACGCCAGAGAGTGATCAGCCTGTTGCAACCCACCAAAAAAAACACCCAGCCCCTGGCATATCATTGCCATTGATTTCATCGTGGAACTCCCGTCATCTGATGACAACACCTCTCTCTCAAGCCCACTCTCCACGCTTGGCCTGGTTGTTTCACCTCTGATATCCCTGGAAGCCTGCTGTTGTGTTGCCACCTGGGGGGTCAGAGTGTTATGCATTGTCACTATTGATCCCTGCACAGCACACACCACTTACCTGCCAACTGTATTCCTGTTGGTGCTGGCGGTCGCTTCATCATATGCGTGCCATGTGATGCTTCCAGGTGTTGGAAGGCACTGGCAGCAAAGTCTGGGAGGGATCTGCGGTGCACAGGTTGATTCCAGGGTCAGGGTTGCACCGTGCCTTCATTGCGGCATGTCTTTTTTGGCTCAGCTCATGTGGCTACGTTCTGGGCAGTGGCGTCTGGTTTCCTAAGCAACCACTGACACAGGAGGAATGCCGCGTTCAGGATAAAAGGCTGGTTTTTCCTCTCCTCAGTGCTTCTTAATGCTCCCATCATTTAGATTCTGTTCTCTTGCCTCTCTATGGTCTTTTGGTTCTGCTGTGCCTCCTTGCAGTACCTTGATCTCTATCCTGCATCTGCATCCTCTCTGTTTCACCAGTCATGCCATTACTATTTCTCTATCTATACAAAGGTCTACCGTTCCCCTTGTTTTAACATTCCCTCTCTCACACGGTTAGGGGATAACCAACATAATCATCATATAAAGGAGACAGAAAATACATTCCCCACTCAACAGTGATCTTTACATATCGTGTGATGCTGAAAAACCCTATTTATACCAATAGTCTTGAAAAAATAGACCTAGTACTTATTTGTTTTTTTATAATATCAAAAATAGTTTATTTTCTTTTATAAAACTAACTCTAAAACAGTGTTTTCAGTAAAAAGGACCCCACAACACAACATACAGTGGATACATTTACAATACAAATTACTAGTTTCACTCACATCCATTCCTGTAACATGACAATACAATACATCAACATATAAAATTTATATAATGATTTAAACATTTCCAATCACTGAGTGTTATTAACTCAGAATAAACAGTCCCGACATGTTTCAGTTCCTCTTGGCACCAAATGCATGAACCTTCTTCAGGGGAAGACACTTTTAATTTTTTCTCCACCATGTAATCCAGGGCCCCAAAAGTACTCTTCAAACCGTACTCCTCACAAGTAGGATTGCTGCAGTGTAGGTGTGCCTCAGTGCACCCAAATGCCCTCCGACCTCTTTCAATAAGTCTGATCCTGTTCTATAAAGGGTTCTTTGGTAACCATGAACCTGATTCCAGCTATTACGCCATGCCACTACTCCTGCGTGGTTGAAGAGATTGTTTACATATTCTTCGTCGCTGTTAAATTGTCCACAAAATTGTAACGAGCATGTAAAGGCCAAGGCAAGCTGGAATCAGGTTCATGGTTACCAAAGAACCCTTTATAGAACAGGATCAGACTTATTGAAAGAGGTCGGAGGGCATTTGGGTGCACTGAGGCACACCTACACTGCAGCAATCCTACTTGTGAGGAGTACGGTTTGAAGAGTACTTTTGGGGCCCTGGATTACATGGTGGAGAAAAAATTAAAAGTGTCTTCCCCTGAAGAAGGTTCATGCATTTGGTGCCAAGAGGAACTGAAACATGTCGGGACTGTTTATTCTGAGTTAATAACACTCAGTGATTGGAAATGTTTAAATCATTATATAAATTTTATATGTTGATGTATTGTATTGTCATGTTACAGGAATGGATGTGAGTGAAACTAGTAATTTGTATTGTAAATGTATCCACTGTATGTTGTGTTGTGGGGTCCTTTTTACTGAAAACACTGTTTTAGAGTTAGTTTTATAAAAGAAAATAAACTATTTTTGATATTATAAAAAAACAAATAAGTACTAGGTCTATTTTTTCAAGACTATTGGTATAAATAGGGTTTTTCAGCATCACACGATATGTAAAGATCACTGTTGAGTGGGGAATGTATTTTCTGTCTCCTTTATATGATGATTACTATTTCTCTGCCATGGTTTTCATCTTTCATCCCCACCTCATTGACCTGCGAGAGGGTGGCTCCTCTGATATGATATGATATTTTATTTATAGCACAACTATAAACAAGTGTTTTGAAGTATCCAAACAACTCTGTGTGGCAACCAAAGTGAGTTTATTTAAACCTAATTATCAAACCCGGCACCCTGCTCCGCTCTCACTCCCACACCGTCTCCTCATCTCTCCTACCAACCGCCTCCCCCTCGAATCACAACAACCTCCACATTCTCACATCACACGCGCAAGCCAGGGCGCCGTCATAACCAAGAATAACACGATACAACATCACCCGCCCTCTTTGCAGAATAACAAACAATTTATAATGACTGATAACATAACAGCAAACTACATAAGAATAATTTTGAACAAATTAGAAATCTGAAAGAAAAGTGAAACAATTAGTCTCAATATAACACACTAGGAAGAAAGCAAAGTCTAATAGTCCTGGTTCCCTATTCCAAATGACGTTGCTTCGCCATTACATAGTCTCTGGACCAAAATGGTAATCTTCTCTCTCTTGAGTCACGTATCATCCTATTACCAGAATTTGATCCAGTAATGTTTCTCTGTTGCATGATTCCCACATTTCTAATTTCAACATTTGTACCAACATTACTTCTCTGCTGTAAATCAATGACATCACCTTGCAACCTAGGATCCACATCAACATCCCTTACATCCTCTCGGATATCAACATCATCTCCGAACAAATCGATTGCTCTTCTGTTAAATTTAACCCGTCCATTTTTAGCACACTCTCCTTTCAACTACCACTTACTCACTCTGTCCAAATTCCACACGGAACCACCACTAACTCTCACCTCTCTTCTAAATACTTGTAACACCTCAACAGGATTACTATATTTAGATTCTCCCTTCCTCACACTCCTTTTCTAATTTCACCCTCACAAAATCACCTGGCATAATCCTCAGATTGGATTTGGAATTTCCTTGACACACCCCAGACCTCTTTTCTTGGTGTTCACCAGCTCTCTCCACCTTTGTTTTCAGTCTCCCCCTTTGATTAACCCACTCTGGATTAAGTAACGTGTTAGGGGCTCTCCCTCTCATCAACTCAAACGGAGACACCTCGAAACCTCTCTTAACTGACATCCTCACACTCCAAAGTTTCTCTAAAAGAGCCTCATCCACAGGAATGTTGTTCCTTAAGGCCAACTCCACAGTCTCAACCACCATCCTGTTACACCTTTCAACTAACCCATTAGTCTTGGGATGATATAATGACGAAAACTTCCATTCAATTCCTGACTTCCTGGCAAACTCTCTGACCTCTCTACCTCTAAACTGTACACCGTTATCACTGATGATAATTTTTGGAAACCATTCCCTCCTGAAAATCTGCTTAAGAAATTTGATTACTTCAAAAGAGTCTACCCTATCAACAGCTTTTACTTCTGACCAGCCTGAGTAATAATCAACCTAAACTATGAGGAATCTCTTTTCGCCTATCAATTTAACATAAGGTCCAACAATATCAATGCCCAACTTTTCCTATGGTGTCTTCCCTTTATCCACACTAACTGGTTCTGACTTGAAAATTTCCCAACTCTTATCGCTGTTTTGACATGGCCAACAATTTCTAATGAACCTCTCAATTGTCAAATCCATTCCTGGCCACCAGTACTTTGACCTCACATTGCCTTTGGTACCAGTGATGCCAGGATGTCCCACATGTGCCTTTTCCACAATTCCAGCACATAACGCTAAGGGAGGGATTAACTTGTCACCTATAAGTAGGAATCCATCCTCCATGGACAACTCGTCCTTCACTTCCCAAAACTTCAGACACCAATCACTAACCAATCTCTTCTCGGGCCAACCAGACTCTGTGTATTTTTTGACCTCCTGCAAAACTTCATCCTTGTTAAACTCATTTAACCAAGTTTCTTTTGAGGAAACCTCGAGGACAACCACCACCATCTCTTCATTCCCTTCTACCTCTGTCTCATTGTTCTTCAATGGCAAACGTGACAGAAAATCAGCAATGACATTTCTTTTCCCTGGCACATATATCAATACAAAATGGTAGTCTTGGAGTTTGATGCTTAACCTGGCCAACCTAGGTGAAGACTTACACATCCCTTTCACCATAAGGACCTCTATCAAAGGCTTGTGATCAGTTTGTATTACAAACCTGCTTCCCCAAAAATATTTTCTGAAGTAATTAATAGCCCAAGTGCAGGCTAACAGTTCTTTCTCAATTACCGAGTATCTGCTCTCTGTTTCAGAAATACCTCTGGAGACATAACTGATCATTTTCTCATTACCGTTCCCATCAACTTGAGACAATACTGCACCCAAACCATTTTTTAACAAATCTGTTTTAATATTCACATAATCCAAGAAATGATCTAAGCTCATCTTTGTTATTAAGATTAGGTGAGTCTCTTATCGCCTTCATAGCATCTCCTGTAGGTTTGTAACCTCTACCATTCACAGTGTGCCCTAAATATTCCACCTCTTCCACACCGAACTTACATTTACTATGTTCAATCTTCAACCCCACTTCTTCCAACCTTTTCAATACCTCCTTAAGTCTTTCTTCATGTTCAACCGAACCCTTCCCATATACAATGATGTCATCCTGATATACTAGCGTTCCATGCAAACCCCTTAGCACATGCATCATAATCCTCTAAAATACCGCTGCCGCGGATGCCAACCCAAATGGCATGTGCTTATATCTGAACAATCCAAGTGGTGTAATGAATGCTGTAATGTCTCTACAGTCTTTTGTGAGGGATATCTGATGATAGGCTGAAAGATCAATGGTTGAAAACAAATCTGCACTTCCAATACGATTCAGCATTTCAGAAATTATCGGAAGAGGAAAAGTGTCAACCACAATGTTCTTATTGACATCTCTTAGATCCACACAAATCCTTGGTTTACCATTCTTCTTAAGCGCAACCGCAATCGGGCTTACCCATTCCGAGGATTCCATTTTTTCTATGATGCCTTCTGATTCCAATCTTACTAACTCCTGTTCAACCTTGTCAGCTATAGTAAAAGTAATGGGTCTAGATTTCAAGTGTTTGATCAGCACCGCCTCTTTTTTGAGACGGATCCTATGGGCGAAATCTTTCAACAAACATAACTTTACTTTGCCTTCAGCTTTCTCCAGTTGACTTGGACTACCATTTACAACCAATATCTGTTGATCTTCACTGGGATCCAGCCTGATTCTTAAACCAGCTTGATCCCTCCATCCGATAACATTCACTCCCTTCCTGGCCACATAGACCTTCACTTGTGCTCGTCTGTCCTTGAATTGGATGATGCATGAAAACCACCCCACCATTTCAATTCTAGATCCTTCAAAACCTCCTGGATCTTTAATGTCTGAAACCCTCAATTCACTCTTAAGACCACGCGTTACCAAGTTTCTCCAAGTTCTCTCAGTTAGGAGAGTCCAGGGCGAGCAACTATCCACCTTCACTTTCAGTTTCCAATTGTCGAGTGTCACTATGTAACTTGGGCATTTGCATTTTCCTTCTGGTGGCACATGAATCAGGAATACTCTTTCTTCATCTGATTCTTCTTCTTCACCTTGTATGGTAGAAACCTTCTTCTTCCGTCTGCAAGTGACAGCGAAGTGCCCCCTAATTCCACAATTTCCACATTTCTGTCCTAAAGCTGGGCACTGTCTAGCGTAAGCATAATGGCCATACCTGCCACAATTGTAACATCTTTCTCCTTCTCTAGGCTGTGCGCTTGATGATCTGGGTTCATTTTTTACCCAATCCCTTCCTCTGTATGAGCTTCCTCTATTCTCAAAGCCTCTGGGTCTGTTACTGTTAACAGATGTGTTGTCCATCGGTTCTTTAATCCTTAACATATTGATCATGTTTTGTTCTTCCATCTCCGGCACAACCTTGACGCTCAGTTGTTGCATGGTAAGCGCAGCTTCTTGCTTCTTGCTCTTCATTTCTTTAGAGCATAGTTGACTGTGTTCAATTTGTTTGGCTATAGCGATAGTCTCTGGGAGGGACGGATTACCCACCATCCATAATCTGTCTTGCACTAAACTGTCCTTCGAATGGATAATGATTAGATCTCTGATCAATTCGTCCAGAGTGATACCATTTCCAAAATGACAGGTTCGGGAGAGAGTTCTCAATGCTGACACATATTCTTCTATCGATTCATGCTTCTTCTGCACCCTAGTATAGAAATTATGGCTACATTAGTTTCCGGAGCGTAGTATTTGTCCAACTGCCTAATGGCCTTTTCATGTTCATCTGCATCGCCTGCCTCATCTCCTGGCAACTCAGGTAGCTCCATGAACTTCCTCTGGCCTTCTAGTCCCAAAGCATGAAGCAGCAATAACTTCTTCTTGTGGGAGGTAAGTCCTTCTTGTTCAACTGTTTGTATATAATTCAACCAAAATTCCTTCCATTCTGGCCATACTACAATAGGTTGCCCTGGTGTTGGAAGAAAGCTGGCCGGTGGCTGGATACTGAACCCCTGCATAATGTCTGCTTCATAATTTCTGCCCAAATTCAACTTGAGGGAGTTTGTTCAGCAAGGTGCCTTGTTCCTATTAGTCTCAGTCACTTGTCTGGGGTATAGAAAAACAAAATGTATTTTTTTTTCTTTTTTTTTAGTAATGAGGATTCAGGCTGTTCCAAGCAAATCTACCTGACTTCCTGGCAGTGTCACGTGATCACAATTCCAGGGAAAAGTGCTTTACTCTAGTGTCCTCCGACGATGCCCAATAGACTTCAGCAAACAAAACAAAATGAGCTTACTTATATTTCTGCCAATAACATCCTGTGTGGAATCGTGCCCAATTTCCTCAAGAAACGGGGGATCAGCACGAACAACGCAGGGCAAGCGTCTGTTCGGAGCAGCTGCTCTCAATATTTTTTTTTTTTTTTTTTTCGCTCCATGGGTTCATGTGGCACCGGTATCCTCGTCGCCAAGTGAAGTATCAAAACAACTCTGTGTGGCAACCAAAATGAGTTTATTTAAATCTAATTATCAAACTCGGCGCCCTGCTCCGCTCTCACTCCCACACTCTCTCCTCATCTCTCCTACCAACCGACTCCCCCTCGAATCACAACAACCTCCACATTCTCACATCACACGCGCAAGCTAGGGCGCCGTCATAACCAAGAATAACACGATACAACATGTTTCAAGATGCGACGTGGCATGGAAGGGGAACAAGGGGGGAACAAGACAATGACCTTACTAGGCCCAGTGACATTGAGATCACTCAAGTGCAGGGGAGAGGAGAGGAGAGGGGAGAAGGACCAGGGGAAGGGGAGGAGGAGTAAGTGCAGGACATAGGAACAAACAACAAAACACAAGAATTGCGTCCAGCTGGTGGCAGTGGTTAAGTGCAGAGAGGAAGTGTTAGATAGTGCCGGTAGGGGGACTGCAGGGTTGCAGATGCAGTTGCACGTGCAGGGTTGCCAAGCGGCAGTGCAGGTGTTCAACTGGAAGGGCAGCGACCTGGACTTGTGGTTCAGAGGTTAGCCAGGTACCCAGTGCTGTATCAGGCAGGAGATCAGCAGGGAAGAGAAAGAGAAAAGGCAGAAGCAAAGAGGAAAGTCTTGAGCTGCTTCTGGAACTGGAGATGGTTCTGCTCAAGTTTCAGAGAGGCAGGGAGGCTGTTCCAGAGGGAGGGACCTGCCAAAGAGAGAGATCTGCCCCAAGCTTGTTTCTTGGAAAAGTGATTAACTCTCATGGAGTTGGAGGAGGAGGAGCAAAGAGCTTGGGTAGGAAGATATTTCAGAAGAGAAAGCTGGAGATATTTTGGCCCCAGGCTCCAGACTGCATTGTGGACAATGCAAAAGGTTTTGAATTTGATCCTTCAAGCCACTGGGAGCCAATGGAGAGATTTCAGTGCTGGAGAGATACGATCCCTGGGCTTGAGGCCAAGGACAAGTCTTGCAGTCCTGTTCTGGATGAGTTGCAGAGGACGGAGCTTAGAGGCAGGCAGATTTATATATAGAGGCTGTAACAGTAGTCAAGCATAGAGAGAACCAGAGTTCTGGAGAGGAGACAGTGAGCTTCTGGGGGAAGGAGAGGAAAGGAAGAATACCTTTGAGGAGGTGCAGTTGGTAGTTTGACTTCTTAGAGATGTCAGAGAAGGAGAGTGTGGAGTCGAAGATAACCCAGAGGTTCTTAGTCTCACAGGGGGGAGCAGGAAGAGGGCCTAGGTAGGCCGGCCAGAGAGTGAAGGGAACGAGAGGTGCGGGTGTTCTGATGAGGAGCATCTCTGTCTCGCTGGCGTTCAGGCAGAGATCATTGGCGGCGCGCCACTCTTGGATTGCAGACAGACAAACCGGGATGAGAGAAGAAGAGGGGAGCCTGAAAGTGAGCTGGGTGTCACGTCGCATAGCACTGGAAGTTGGGGCAGAGAGCAGCAATGTGGTGAGTGAGAGGTGCCAGGCATTGGTTGAACTATCAGTGAGAAAGTATAGACACCTGGGGAACACCACATGTGGAGAGAGAAATAGAGGAGAGAAAGGACTCAAGTTGAACCTGGGAGGGTCAGTCAGAGAGGTAAGAAGTCAGCCAGGTCAGAGCCTGATCAGTGATACCCAGATTATCACGCAGCCAGTTCAGCAGGATGGCATGGATGACTGTGTCAAAGGCAGAGGAGAGATCAAGTAGGATGAGGACAGAGGGGAGATTACGAATGGTGGGATCTCTGTGTCCCGCTGCCTTCACAACATGTGAAACTGGGGAGTAGTACAGCCCGTGGTGTGGGGGAACTTGTTCCCGACCTTGGCCGGGTCGACGTCTGTCTGACTGAAAGGGGGCTGTGTCTCCTGCCTTCAATGACTTCGATCCATCCTGGAAACCCTGGGAGCCGATGCCTCCAAGAAGTAAGGAAAGGGAACCTCACAACCAGGAACCGGTGAGCAACGCCCGAGCAACCAAGCCCTTTATAGTGAGGCTGGATGGATGGCTGCAGGCTGGCCTACACAACGGCTCATGTTCAGGAAACATTGTCTCAGTGCTGGTCGGTGGTTCCGAAGCACTAGTCAAGGCATTTCGGACAGTTTTAGCAACTGCAGCGTAATAACATTCAGCGGTGCTGTTGGTTGCAGCTCGAAGGACTCGACTGGCTCAACAAGGTCCTTTAAGGTGGACGTCAGTAGATTCTTGTTGATGCACTCCTCCTTGCTTCTTCACTGGGATTGTGTCATCCTTTAAGGTGGATGGCCCAAAGCAGAAGACAGTGTTCGAGGGAGCTGCTTTGTCCTTGGTTTGGTTCAAAGATTCTCTGGCACTAAGCATCCAGATACCCTCGGGCTTGGTGCGCTATACAAGCAAATAAAAGAAACAAACAAACAAACAAACTTCCCACCTATTAAGCTTGCAGCAGAGCCTAGCAGGGCATGCTGTGTTCTGTATGGGTACCGGTTCTGGAGCTGAGTGAGGATCCTCTGTATTCAATATCTCCCTCTATTCCCTAGGATATGTTTATCTTGCTTCTCTCTTGGAGGTCCTGGATTTCCTTCACTGGCAGAAGATCTAAGGAAGACTGTACCTTAATTGAGAAACATACACAAGTGAGTACAGGCTACCCCACCCTTTAACATAGTAAGGTAATGGCAGTGGCCAACAGGAGGACCGAGGTGTAAATCCCTCTGTCGTTTTTGATCAGGCAATAATCTAGTGAACTGACAAAACAAAGTAGATTCACAATTAATAATGCATCATTGTTAAAAAAAACACATGAACATATATCTTATGGTATAAATAATATGCTTAATCTAATGTCTGTGACTTTAGCAGGATCAGGTGGCACTACTTTGCCGTTAAACACATTTTCAAAGAAGGTAAGTTCAATCTTTCCGAATTTGCACTTCTCCGCACATAGTGTCAAACCTAACTCCTCCAGTTGTTGTAATACAATTCCTAGCCTGGCATTGTGTTCTTGTGGCATCTTCTAATAGACTAAAATGCCATCGCTGACATTGGCTGTGCCAGCTAGATCGTGTAACACTCTTCGGATCTCGTTCTGGAATGCCTCGGGCACCGGAGGCCGAGATGGGCTGAGAACATTGTGTTTTATCTTGACTCAAGTGCTAGGCGTATCTGATGGTATCCAGAGCATAGGTCCTGTTTGCTATACACTGTTGTTCAGGTCAGATCTGCGATCAGTTTGTCACTGGTTGGTGTTATGTGGCGTTCATGCCCTATCACCACATTTGGTAGTCGCATATCTATGCAAATGCGTACAACATTTGGTTGTTTGGGTTTTTGTGTTACCACCATGGGGGATACCCAGGGGGTCAGGCCAGATCCCTATGCTTTATAGATTCTCTAGTTAGGCTTCTATGTCTTCACGTAGGTGGAAAGGGATACAATGGTGTCTTACAGCTCTGGATTTGATGGTCGAGTTGGTGTGCAGCTTGACTGACCGCCCCATCAGGCATCCGATCCCTGTGAACAATTTGGCATATTTTTCTAATAGTCTGTCAATTTCAAGCAGATTGATGCTGAGTGCAAAGTGTATTAGCTGGAGCATTTCAGCTTTCGTGCAGGTCATAAGAGTTTCCATTCCCACGTCGATTACATATGTGCGGGTCCTCCAGGTGATTCCGTTGTGGGGCAGATCAGACCAGAATGACCCTACTACGGGCAGAGGCTGCTAGCATCTATAGCCAAATAGTAGCACTTTCTTGTTATTGTAGTTGAGGTGGCGGTTACAGTACTTTGAATCTTGTTAGGGGCATCACATTTACTGTCGCTCCAGTGTCTATGACCCCCTTCATGGGGATTCCGCTAGCTAGAATCAGACAGGTTGGTTGAGTGGTTTTCCTTTTGTTTGGGGTCTTCTTGCCTGGTTTAATTGTGGAAATGATATGGAGTTGCTTGCTGCGTTTCTTGGGCTGGTTTCCTGGCTGTTCGGGTGACGACTCTTGTTCTGATGCTTCATCCTCTTCGCTGTCTCTGAACCACTGTTACTGCTCTAGCTTTTCCTTTTTCTCGCCTTCTGGACGTGTTGGTGCTTCATTCTCTCTCTTTCTGAGGGGTGGGTTAAGGTAGACAGCTGCAAGTTGGTTGTGTCGTTTGCTTTTTTTGCGGGTGGCTCCTAGCGCTGGACAGGGTTCCCCTCTGTGCCATGTGCCCCCACACCATTTGCAGGATTCTTGTTGTCTGTTTTGCCGGCGTTGGCTGTTCATCTCCCATCAGGCTTGGATCTGGTAGCTGCAATGCTTTCTTCCTCCTTGCACCTGGTGCTGCGTTGTGTGTCCTGTGGAGCCTTCCATGCTCTGCGCACCCGACACATCGTTGGTCGTTGCTCGGAGCACCGTTCTGGGTGTGGCGCGCACAGTATCATGCGCTGGGTGCCTCAGACATGCTCCACGGCAGATTAGAGCTGGTTTTCACTTTCAGCCTGAGCAGCATGTCCTTGTGTTCCTCAATAAATAGCGAGAATAGAGTTGTGTCTGTACAGTTAAGTATTGTGCACAGAGTTCTAACTCTGTGGTGTTGTGCTGGTGTGTCCCTTCTCACTGTCCTTTGCCGTCACTGCTTCAGTGTTGGCTTTTTTGGACTGTTATTTATTGTCATTTAATTTTTCTTTTGGTTATATTTTCTCATCCCAAAAGAGTTTGAAGTCATTCGATCAA
The DNA here is from genome assembly GCF_040938575.1 of Ambystoma mexicanum. NCBI lineage: Eukaryota > Metazoa > Chordata > Amphibia > Caudata > Ambystomatidae > Ambystoma > Ambystoma mexicanum. The sequence continues at coordinate 1,690,486,137 of NC_090932.1, read as the reverse complement.
ATAGTTCTACTGCGGTTCCATAAGGAGCATTTCCAGTTGCTTTACTGCACATCTCGCCGTGCAGGGTAAATACTCTTCGCAGTTGTTATGCTGGAAGGGATGTAGTATTGTTTCTTCGGCGCCTGCAGTCCATACTTCTAAATGAGATGCACCTGCAGCAAAGAAGACATATGCAAAAGTCACATTTTCAAGCTAACAACCCAAAACCCTCAACCGACACTGTCGGTAAAAAGTGTGAATGGAACCGCCGCACTTTCACTCCTTCCTTTGATGTCGAAAGCAAGTCATGGCTCTTCCCTGAATCCAGCCTGAACATACATGACTACACGGACAGGACGGCAGCTTTAACTGGAAAAGGCCTCAAGTGGCGTAAAAATTCAATTCGCAGAATTAAAACAAATATATATATATTAGGAATGAACTGGAAAGAGCGTGAGACTAGGCGAAGACTGACCAGTTAACTGACATGTACCTAGATTCTAGGCTCTGCTGGCTGTGTTCACAATTTAATACAGATGTGGATCTCCTAATGTGGGTTAAACCAAAGCAACGCCATTTTGAAATAATGTATACGTTGTTTGCTACCCTTTACTTTACTTCATGTTATTTCTAAGGCACAACCGAAGTGTCCCGGAGGCATAGGCGCCGACAGAGCTATGGATGTTGAAATGAGGAAAGTCAGGGATGTCACTTAGGGGTCGCCAGAGGTCGCACCTGCAACCTCTGTTGTCTCCCTTGGCCTCTGTGGTCTCCCTTGCGACCTCTAAAACAACAATGCAATCTCCTGGGCTGTGGCCAGCACCATGTGGCTCTTTACTTCTGGAGTGGCTGGCTTTCTTGTTCAGGCCCCTTAAAAAAAAGAAGAAAAAATAAGAACAGGAGTGCCACAAGTCTAACACTTTCAGCAGTGACCCTAAATGTTTATTTCAGGCACACTTCAGGACGTGAGTCACTGATTTAGTCTGTTCTTAAACACCTCAACTCAGCCTTTCATCCTTCTGAGGTCGATAAATGAGTACCAACACAGGTTGGGTGATATTGGGTGTATATTTTTTCTATATAAAGCGCTTAAGCGTAAGTGCTATATAATAACACATCATTATCATTTGGTCATGGAGCTCTGCTTGCATTCACAGTAATTTGGTAATATGGGCCCATACACACTGATCTTAGTGATACATATAGCGATCCATTCTTGTATGAAATGTACATCACATTATTGTCATATCATAACCATATTTTTCGTAGTGTACAATGCTATTTGATGCCACTTCCTGTTTTGACAACAGTTGAAAGGTTGTGTTCCATCGCTTCACTCAATATCAATTTGGGGTGGGGTCAAATGACATCACTTCCTGTGATGTCATCAGGGGGTCAAGAGTCATGTGATGTCACTTCCGCTACCCCTGGCATTTTGGTAAAATGACGTCCCTGAGGAAAGGGGGGACTGAACTTGGCACTATCTAAAAATATGTGTTTTAAGATGTTTCTTAAAGCACTACAGGGATGGACACTTTCTTAATCCAAGGGGCAAGGCTTTCCATTTGACTGCTGCAGCCACGAGAACGCCCCGTTTTTTACCAATTTGAGCAAGACTTTTGGTATCTGCAGCATTTTTTGCATTATTAGAACAGAGAGAATGAACTTCAACTTTATTTTTTAGTCATTTGGGGAGCCATTATACACAAGCGCGCAATAATCATTCATAACTTTGTGACTTTACATATCCGGGGGCTTGCCCCGAAACATGTTTCTATGGGGAGGCTTGGTATCTAAAGATTTGAAGCCCTCTGACTTAGCGAGATGTGAAGGCACACACCCAACGATGCACGTAATATCCAATAGACCAAATAATGAGGACACTCCCCTTCTGGGGAATGAAGCCCTGAGATAAATTGCAAGTATAACAAACTTTATATAAGAATAATAGCGAGTAAAGAACTCTGCTGCCCGAGAGCGATCTGCCAAACAATACACGGGCAGCACATTATAAGTGCAAAGCGTGTCATTAGTGAGGTACGGCTGCAGGTACACAATTCTACAATGCAATTGGTGAAATGGAATGATACATTATGTTTCCATAAGGGCTGGCCACATTGGATTGGCTGATGCTAGGGTGTCGATCCGGTGGCACGTGGGTCAGCTGGGCTCATCTTCGTGTTGATGGTTAGGGCACAACAAGACACATTTCCATCTAACTAAACTTAACAGGAACTGATAATTAAAGAGTGATGGTACACATGAAATCTTCCATGAATTGGGGTGTTTGGGTCACATGAGCTAGTTTATAGGCATTCCAACCCTTACCCTACACAATGCTTTTGATACTGCATGCCCACACCCAGGTGTCCGCCTCAAGGTTTGATCTTCCATCAGTCTTACTGATACTTGCGCGCTTGTGTTGATTCGAGAAAATATACTGATGTGCCAGATTAGAATTTCACTGGGGGTACTGGTGTGGTCATGGTGAGGCCAGGTCAGATAGGTTTACGAATGAAAAGGAGTTGGAGGGGCAGTGTTAGTTGGATGTGCTCTGGCTGGGTGGGGCTGAGGGGGCACAGGCAGTTTAGTATAGATGGATGAGCCCTGGTGAGAGGCCTGCTCTGGTCTCACGCTCTGCGGAATGGACACTGTGAGGATATGATGGTATTCTGTTTGCAAAAAACGAATCGCCAGGCTTCTGTGGGAACATGGCTTGAGCAGAGCCGGCAGGACAGGAGGGGGTGGCAGAGCTCTGGGTCGTCTGTGCAGGTGCTGGGGCTGGGAGAACTGCTCTTTGCAGGGGGATGATTTCTGGGCCTAGTAAAATATGGCATCTATCGCGGTACAAGATGGATTCTTAGGGCATGTCTATGGGTTGTGTTATGCGTGCATGTGACTATGTTATATTGTGCTGCAGGGCACTTCTACATAGTATATTATTTCGTGAATGATGTGGGGGGCGGAAATTGAGTTGTGATGCGCCTTCATGCTGCCACACATTACTGATATGAACAGTGCGTCAGGTTTGCTGAGCACAAGGATGGAAATCGGAGTTTTCATCGAGTGGTTAGTAAGAATAGGAAGCATTTTCCGAATGCTGAGGTGGTCAAGGACCTATGGCTGTGAGCCTTGACTGAGTGAGCAAGAAGGTCAGGTGAGAAGGAGTAAGGTGTGGGGAGATTATGGATGGCATTGGTAGCTGAGAGGAAGATGACTTCAGTTTTGTGGAGAGTCATCCAAAGACGAATTGCAGTGAGACAGGATGTAATCTGTTCTGAGATGGCTGGGACTAAAAGGGAAAAAGAGAGCCAGATGTTAGTGTCATCAGCAAAAAGGTGAAAGTGAAAGCAAAAGGATGAGATATGTCTTCCTAGGGCAGAGGTATACAGTGTGAGGAGCAGAGGTCCAAGGACTGTTCTTAGGAGACAGGTGAAGGCACACCCCTAAATGCTCACACCAGAACAAGTACAACCCGTTAGGGAAAAAGGCCCAAGAAACTCTTTCAAGGATAACAAGTTTTTATTTCTACAAAAGGTAGGTGCCCCAGAAAGGAACTCTGCTGCTTAGAACATCCTGAGCCAAAAAGGTGCAAGCAGAGACTTAAATGGGACACATAGTCACTCACATACAGTAATAAACTGGTTGGTGCGGTCCTATGCATGGTCAGCCTACTACATAGGGGATGCCAGGCCATTGGCGCAGCCCAGTCCGTCCGTCTCCCATCACATGGGGTCTGCTGGGCTCTTCATCTCCAGGGATCCAAGGTCGAGGGTACAATTAAACACATTTGAAGAATGATGCTACTTTATCGCTACACAGTACTCCTGGCAGTCTCGGAGATGAGCACAGGGGGAGTTTCTAGGTCATGCTGACACATTTCGCTGATCCTGAACACATCTCTTGGTTTACAAGGCTTTCACCCCCGCTTTTGAGCTATAATTTATCCCTCCAGGTACCTTGCATTACAAATCATGCTTTGTGGGATAGAGATGGGATGACCGTGCTCTTAGATATTTTATGGTCAATTGGTTTATGGTTGGTGGTCTGTGGTCGACTAGTGTCTTGTAATTCAGGGGTCTTAAGGCTGGAGCATGGGCAGGGACTATAACTCGTGGTTGGCAGGGTGGGGGTCAGAGGCCTGTTTGTGATAACACATACACGAAGGCAGCCAGCCCTATCTTGTGGCCTTATGGGGCACATTCCTTCTTAGAGCAACTTATTAGGAACACTTTGACAACAAAGGGGGATTTCTTTGGAAGTTAGCAGCAGCGTGGGCCTCTCTCATCACAGCTAGGGCCTAATCAGTTTTTCCGCTTCAGGCTTGCGGCCTGTGCAACACACTACATTCTGTTTGCCCTGCAGGCCCTATACTTCGACCATGACTACAAAATGGTGTCTACTGATATGCTCAATGGGCTATATCACATATAATAGTATGATCGTGTGGGGCCCTTTGGGGTGCCCACCTCCCCCCTTACATGTTATAGGTCTTCCAATGGGATTTATCTCACCCTAAAGCACCTAGCAGGGTGGGATGGGTTATTCGCTTACCAGCATTGGGTTGCGGTCAGAGGTTTATGAGGTCCAGGGGATTTCAAAATATTGACTTTGCAGGTAGGAGGCAAATCAGGCAAGAGCAGACCAAGGTCTGGAAACTCAAGGTCCTGCGGATTGAGGAGAAGAGAGGAGTGGTCAACAGTCTTGAAAGTGGGAGAGAGGTCCAAAAGGGTGAACATCGAAGAGAGTCTGGAGTGGTAAGCATCAGAGAGATACATGAGTGCAGTCTCTGTGAAGTGTTCACTATGGGAGCAAGATTCAAGATCTCCAAGCCCATTTTCCTCAAGGTAGTGATCTGGTGGAAGACCACCTGCTCAAGGACCTTTGAATCATGGTGAAGGAGGGAAAATGCGTATCAGGTAATATTATCCCCATACATATGGTTGTCGTAAATAATATCGCCGGGAAAAGGTCGTGGCGATATTATATGGGTGACCATATATATATAAATATATATATGGGGAGAGGGGCAAAAAAAAAGGATAAATAAATAAATAAATTAAAAAGGGGGTTTGCGGGGGTGTCCCCCGCATGTTCCATGCAATAATGTCGCCTCAAAAAACGGCAATTTTTCGGCAATATTTTTGCATGGCGAGATGTTTGTGGCCTCATTATTGCATGGAACCGGAAAATGGGCAATAGTTTGATGGGATGTTTCAGTCAGTAAAGGGTTTCTTCACAAGGGGTAAGACAATTGCAGATTTAAAGGAGGCAGGGAAGAATCCAGCAGAGAGACAGAAGTTACAGAGCCCAAAGGGCATGTGATGAAAACTATGTCTGTCCCCTTTTGGGGAGATAAAGGGTTGGTAGGAGTGCAAGATGGGTTGGCTATTGAAAGACAGGTGCTATTTCACAAGTAAAGGGAGTGGGAAAGTAGTCACAATTAAAGGAGGTAAGGATGCAAAATCATAATGCAGCATATTCTGGCACAAGTTAGGAGAAGTGTGAGGGCACCCCCTCACTTGTGCCAAGAAGGACACATTTGAGAATCTGCCCCGTTATGTGCAAACTATAAAGACTCAAAACAACTGACCTTTATCTAATAATCGAATGCCAACTTTTCCCACAGAATCCCAAATCAACCCGAAAGGACGCATGAATTGTGTTAGGAAATTCAAATGAAATAAGTACACAGCGAGGGCTAAATCAGAAAGAAACAAACATTCTGATTGGCCCTCGCCAGGGCATTAACCGCGGGGAATCCCTTCGCCGGTATTCCACAGCCATTGTTCCCGGCGGGGGGCGTGGCAGCCCCTCAGCCAATGAGGAGGCTCCGCGCAGGGCTATCCCCGCTCTGAACCTCCACACGGCTGGAGGCTGCCTTCGTCCCCCGCTGGGGATTCAGGCACCTCTATTTTTTTTCCTCCCTCTCCCCCTGCCCTCCCAACCCCACTTACCTTCTTCTCTGTCGTCCTTTGGGAGCAAATGCACTGGGAACACTTCTGTTCCCAGCGCGTCCACTCCCGATGGCCTCCACGGAAAGGGAAAACAGACTCCGTTTTCCCTTTCCCGGCAGCCATTTTCTTGGTCCTTTTAAAAAAAAAAACGTTCTATCCTGAAACGCCACAGCTTTTAGTGCCCAGGTCACGCAGATCTTGCAGGCTGGGGTACTATAACTAAGGGTCCCGGGGCAATACCTGACTCAGTAATGCCCCCGCCGCTCGGGTCATATTGCTTAAGTATGTTCTGCAAATGAAGAGTTGCTCGGATTTGTTCCTTGGCACAGCCTGGAACTAAGAGCGTATCTGCCAACACGTGTTTCATAATTCAGTTGAATGTGTCACCTCGGCTGTAATGAAGATGCAATCATGTATCAAGCAGGTAGGATTGATGACAGGGACACACACTTGCCTTATTCATCATGGAATGGTTAATATTGTGGAGACTGCTCCCAGTGATTGTGTGAGGTTCCCTCTGCCTGTTTAACCAGCTTTTCAAAACACTTCCATCATCTTAACATAGGGGGCACATGAAATAAATCACCCCATTTTACCTTAAACAATGTGTCCATTTTATACAAACATACATTTGCTGTGTAAAGGCTATAAAGTGTAGCATCAATCTGACCTTTCAATCATGCCAATGGGAGACCTGGGCACGTGTTTCACTTCTGAGGTCCTCCCATAGCTCTGATGATAATAATTGATTGTTTAACTCTGGCCTCTCGCATCAAGTGTCACGATCATTCACTGTCCTGGGCATTCAGCGGCCAGGGCATTTATATCGGAAGAATTCAGCACCTGGACACTGGCATTCAGCACCCTGGCATCCAGTGCCCAGGTCCTTCCGTGTCCCAGGCACTGAGCACGGAGGGCATTTGGCACCTGGCATTCCACACTGCCCATTAAGCATCTGCAGCATTCAGCACCTGGACACTGGCATTCAGCACCCTGGCATCCATTGCCCAGGTCCATCGGTATCCTAGACAATCAGCCCCCAGGACATTTGATACCTGGAACTCAACACTGGCCCTTTAGAATCTGCAGCATTCAGTACCTGACACCAGCATTCAGCACCCTGGCATCCAGTGCCCAGGTCCCTCAGTATCCCAGGCACTCTTCACCCTTGGCATTTGATAGCTGGTATTCCACTCTGGCTAGTAAGCATCGAGGGCATTCAGCACCTGGACACTGGCATTAGGCACCCTGGCATCCCGTGCCAACGTCCTCTAGTAGCCCAGGTACTCAGCACCCTGCGCATTTGGCACCTGGCACTCCACACTGCCCATTTAGCATCTGCAGCATTAAGCAACCGGACCCTGGCATTCAGCACCCTGGCATCCAGTGCCCAGGTCCATCAGTATCCTAGACACTCAGAACCCTGGACATTTGGTACCTGGCATTCCACACTGGGCATTTTGCATCTGGAGCATTTAGGACCTGGAAACTGGCATTCGGCCCCCTGGCATCCAGTGCCCAGTTTCTCCAGTATCTCAGGAACTCAGCACCCAGGTAATTTGGCACCTGGCACTCCACATTGGCCGTTTTTTATTTTTTAATTATTTTTTAAAATCATTATTTATTTTTGGTGAGAAAAAAAGTATTAATTACACCTTTACAAATACGTATCAAAAAATATATAGCTAAAACATGTCAGGGTTAGAATTTTACACAATACATTTCAACTCATTTGCAATAAGAACATTACCCACACCACAGTTTGATAACAGGGATAAGTCAACTATCTCTCTCCACATTAGGATTCAACACAAAGTAGATGAAATAATAGATGGAATAAATTTCCTTTTTTGACATTCTCCTTCACAAACATATAATATTCATCGCATCAGATGGTGGTGCGATGGTTATAGTACTTAAGTCCAGTCTAGAACATTCCAAGTTGTAAACACAAAGATTCCGCTACCCCAAACATTTCATGTATTAACCTTTTATGCACGTCATACACCCCCCCCCCAAACTCTGTATATTCAGTCAGACCTGTGCCAGCGAGTGAACATGCAGAGACAGTAGTGGCAGAAACTGGTCTCAAACACTCTAAGGTCTATCATAGAGAGTCTGCTACAACAGATAGTTCCTACATTAGACTCTTTAAGCTTAACATGCAAGATCGTAAAGTGAATACTTTCAATCGGTGTTGTTACCAACAAGGTTACGGGAGATGTAATAAAGGGTTACGCTAACCGAAGAGCTACCCAATTCGGCGTCCCCTAGCATGTTAACGTTCCATGTTTAAATCGGATAGCTAAGATAGTGACAGAGACTTTTCTCCTCACGTGGTTAACTTTCCCAAAGAATAATATCTAGGTACTGCCCATGTTGGCACCTAGCCGTTTTTTTCTTTCTAAATGTCTTTCTTTGAGAATGGCTTCCATCTTGCCCAGGAGTCGCACCGTGGCCAGAATGATTGAGTTTGTGCTGGTCCACATACAGTGTGACCAGACCGCATGGCGTGCGAGATTCGAGGCATTTCCTATCTAAGCGCCAAGACATGTCTTTCTGTCGCTTTCAAAAAAGGGCAGTATAGGAATAGATGCTGGAGGGTTTCTGTTTCATTTGAGTTTGTGCAGAAACGGCATGAATGCCCAAGGTCGCATGCACCATAGCCATGCATTTGCCAATTCGAGAGCCCGTATGGGTTAAATCATCTCGAAATCTCATGTAGGTTGCCCGGGCTTTCTTGCCAGGAAAGCACAGGAGATAATGATTGCGCGGCTTCTGCGCATGTCTGAAGTTGGCGTAATTTGTAAAGGTGGCGTACCCCGCAATAAGGTCAGAGTTTCTGGCCCAGGTGAAATCGTTTTTTCACGATGCCTGATCGATCGATAGTATCTAGATTTTTAAGGTTAAGAGACAGAAGAACCTTATTCATGCGCGCATGAGAGATGGAAATTGATGCTGGATGGTCGACAATCAGCATCGCATGAAGGTCCTCGTATAAGGAATTAGGTGGAGGAGACACCATCTTCATAAAATTGTTTAAAATTCACCATTCAAATCTATCCACAAGAGGGTGAAGACCTAGTTCATGAGTTAGAATGGAGTTCGAAAGATAGCCCGGAAGCCCCAGCACAGATTGCCATACTTTTCCATGTATTTTATTCAATGAGGGACCTATATCCATCAGACAAAGGTCCAACCCATAGAGTAGAGTTGGCTCAACCTTCAACTTATCAAAATTTAACAGTGGAAGCAGAGAAAACTTGCAGTAGTGGTGATGGATCAGTTTCATCTGCGCTATTAAGTGCACCAGTTGGAGATTTAAAGATGTTGGCCACTTTTGAAGTGAGATACTGTTCGACAGTTGGTAGCCCAGATATGTCATCTCACTGTTAATAATTATTCACTTTGCGTCAACGTGCCGTCTAAATCTAGGATTCTTCCTCTTGGTTGTAAAAACTAAAATGTTTGATTTAGCTGAATTAATGGCCAAGTTGTTGAGCAAGCAATATTGATGGAAATAGTTCCGCTTATTTTGCAGCCCGAAGGGCGTTCTATCAAAGAGGATTACGTCGTCCACAAAGGTTGACCAGTCTATACGGATGTTTCCCAATCTGACAGGGAAAATATCATTTGCGTCCCAGATGTTATTGATATCTGCAAGATATAAGTTTAAGAGTACCGCTGCAAGGTTACATCCTTGCTTCACCCCGATTCCGTTGGAGGTGTTGTCTGACAGTAAACCTGCCCCGTTGATGCAAACTAGATATGAGATCTTTGTATGCAAGAGCGCAATCAGCGCCACTAAGTGCTCTGGAATCCCATATGTCAACATTTACTTCCACAAGCTATTACGAAAAACGCTATCAAACGCTGATGTAAGGTCCAATGAGGCCATATATATGGGCCCATTGGAAAAATTGGGCGAGGACATTAAAAGATGTGATGGATGGTGGCGTTCAGGGGAGTGCCCATCGCCTTACGAAACCCGACCTGTACTTTTGAAAGAATTGGAGATGTTGCCATGAAGGCTTCCAGGTCGTTTAATACTAGACGCAAGAAGATTTTTGCAGCTACGTCAATTAAGGCGGTGGGCCTAAAATGAACAGCATTATCCAAGGGCCCCTTTTTGTGGATGGGAATAATGATGGCCGTCAGCCATGAGGGAGGAATTGCGCCCAATCGAATATCAGTTCAAAGCATGTGAGGAGATGCTTAGCCCAAAAGTGCGGGTCATCCTTGATAACGCAGGGTGGAAGCCCGTCAGGACCTGCCGCTTTGGAGAATGTTAGTTTGGAAGTCGCCCAAATTATGTCCTTCAATTCCCAGGGACATGTGGGCGCCATAGACATGGGAGGAACATCTGTCTCTTGTGCCACATGCCGAGGGGGCAGAGTATATTTCTCCTTAAAAACGGCCTGCCAAGTATCTCCATTTATTGCAGCAACCAAAGGATTTGCTGGGGGACACTGGGGATTTCTAAGGATCACCCATAATTCCCTCATGTTGCGTTTGCATAGTAACTCAGTCATGTGCTGATTATCTAGGATATGACACGCATAGCGTATTTCTTTCACCTTTTTCTTATAGGTGTCCAGTATGGAGTTTTTAGCTGCCATATATAAAGCAGGAGATAAGTGCAGACGAAACACTGCTCTAAGGTCTCGTTCTTTTGTACGTTTCAAGACTGCTATGTCCGTGACAAATTTCAGAGAAGAATTGGAGTTAAAGTGCCTAACGGGTAGTTCAGATAAGGTTGTGAGATGTTCACGAATCGTCTTTAAGTTGATAGCAGTGAGCTTTTCTAAATAAGGTACTGGCACCACATTGTCTCCACTGACCAAAATGTCCCTGATAACCCAGGACACACGTTTCCTACATGTGCTAGGGTTCCACGGACGGATAGTGCATATCTGTCACTCTCAACCAGAACTGTTTGGGGCGAGATGTCAAAGGTGTTACATGTGAGGTGGAGAACAGTACTCAAGGCACTGTGATCTCCCAGTCCAAGTTGGATAATCAAGGATGGAGCAAGAAAGCCAGACAGCTCACTAGATGCCATAAAGTAATCGATTAGGAAACAGAAGGTGCCACGCTGCCAAGAGACATTACTACTCAGCGGTGCCAAAGACAGCGGAAAAATATTCCATGCTTCAAAAAAGTCAGTCAATAACTTGCCCCTGGTGCGAGCCTGCTTCGCGTAGGGTGTGGAGCCAGGGGAGGCTGGGTTAGTTCCTTCAATGTCCAGACTAGCATTAAAATCGCCCCCAATCAGTAGTTTGTGGCTGGAACGATACAACATGGCATTAGATTGTAAAATCGTCTCTATGCATATGGCCATAGGGTTCCAAAAGAGCGATATCAAGATAATTTTCTGAATAGAAGCTCCTGCAATATTCACATAGACCATCACAAAAGAATCAGTGTTGACCAGTAAATTAGCAGTGAATCTTAGGCTATTCTTAATAAGAATCGTGAGGCCGCCACTAGGATGGCCAACAGAAGCACGACGTGCTGGAACACAAAATGATACATAACCTTCCAAAACAATATCCGTCCTTGACATGGTTTCTTGTATTAGCAGGATTTCAGGAACATTATGAGGCCCTACCGATTTGGGCCATGCATAAAAATTCTTTTCCCCACAGTAGTTCCATGAGAGAATCGTAATTTCAGATAGTTAGAGGGACCTTCTTTCATTGTAGCTGCTGCTTTAATTAGTGGTTCAAGCCAACTTAAGCCATTTAGAGCAGTAGTAAGAGAGGCAAGTTGAGTCAATATTTCACTACTTGGTGCCACTACTACAGTCAGGGCAGTGTCTTTGGGGGCCGTGTCTTGCTGAGTCGGTGGAACATAGCCTAAAAAGGACCATCCAGTATCCATCTCACTAAGAGATAGGGACAGAGGCCCAAGGTCGCAAAGTCCTCCTTGTAGTCTAAAATAAGTTTAGTAATAATGTGAGATTGAAATTTACACAACACTCTGTAAGTGTTTTGGTTAGCAAGTTTTACCCACTCAATGTCTTTCGTAGATAAATTCCGTAGGGATGGAATCTGATAGAAGGCATTCATCAGGAAAGATCTGTTAATTTGTGCCATTCCATTGACATTTGGTTGGCTGACCCAGCCAAGGATGTATTTCATCTCCTTAGGCAGTTCCAGGAACACAAGAGTTTGACCTTTTACATCTTCATGTTCCATCTCAGGTTCCTTTCCCAAGTTAGCCACAAACTTATTCTCTCCTAAGGGCTTAGTCGGCAGATTGCAGTCAATCGCACAAATGCCCTGCTCCACTCCCTTGGTAGTGGTCTGAATGGCCTCCAGGCCTGTGGCTGCAGTCGCCTGATGTCCGCCCCTATTCTTCTGCAGTCGGGGTACATTAGCAGGCTGGACAATTGGCGGTCGAACCTCTGATGTTTCCGGAGTGACCACCTTTTTGTTTTGTGCATTTGGAAAGAAGGTGTGTAACTGGGATTGCATCTTTTCAGGAATTTTTACTGCTAGTCGCAGGGAGGGAGCTCTTACATCACCTTCGCCCGTAACTTTGATTTGCAAGAGTTTCTTGCTTTCATCATTTAGTTCCAGTACATTTAAGGTGGGTTCATCCACACTCAATGTAGACTTTGATTTAGATGTTTCATCACTAGTTTTGGGGAGCCCAGGTTCGTCAGCTTCGCCGATCTTACCCGAAATGTCTTTAAGATTAGCTTTAGAAAGATTTAAGCATTTTTGAGCTCTTAAAATCGACTTCTATGTGTTACGAGACATAAAGTGGGATCCTGTTTGGCTAATACCCTTTACACCTGGCTGAGTCCCTGATTGAAGGTTCTGAGACTTTAAGATAGCTTGAGAGTCAATAATGTCCATCAGGGCAGATGGACTATCGGGAGTCGATGTTGACTCATCAACAGAAGCCGACGGACCGGTTGAGACTTCCGGCATTGAGGACCCTTGGGTTTTCAAAAGGGCATTAAACAGAAGCTGCTCAACTTGGAGAAGGCGATCATGGTGAAGCTTGGTCACTTCAAGAAGGTTAATCAATTCGTCATTTGACATTTCGACTACCTTGGGTTGCGGACCCTGAAGAGCCTGGGAGTATAACATACCTTTGTAACCGTAGCCTTTCACCACAGGATCCGTTTGAGAGGTGGTTGTGGACGTGTAGCCGATTGATGTAAAGTCAGCATTTTCTCTAAGTGCGCAACATAGAAAGAGTGTGAGTGTTCCTGGGCCAATATGGAGACTTCTATTTTGCAGATTTTTTCATTCATAAGTCCTAACAATCCTTTCATCTCTCTAAGGGGGTAATGAGTAAGGTTGTGGCATTTATCTAGGAGATTAAGAATTCTTGTGATTACAGGAAAATTCTGCAAATCCTGCTCGTTGATGTTTATCGGCAATCCTCCGGAGTCGAGGAGGGAATATCTGCTGATTTTGGTAGATGGTAGTCAGAATAAACTGATCTTTGGTCATGGTCATTGAGTGAGTTTAACAGAGAGGAACACGTACCTTCTGGGGTTCAAAGGCTCCAAAGCCTGCAGTCATCTCGCGAGGTGAAGATCTGGAACGTGAGTGCAAAAGACACAATCTCTGAATTCACAGTGGGACAGATCAATGGTCTTCCGCAAACCGAAGACAGCAATGGATTTCTCTTTAGCTAACAGCAGCTTCACAACCTTCGGGGCTTCAAAGGCTCCAAGGCCCGCAGTCAGCCCCTCAGGTAGTATCCTTGATGGAACATATAC